>NC_034412.1:7343131-7710547 GCF_002078875.1 Numida meleagris
CCCCCCCCCCTTCCTGGGATCTCTCCATTCTGGGGGCTGTCCAAGCGGCAGCCCCAGCTCCGGGTCCTGCTGCTCCCTCCCCGCCCCACCCCCTGTCCTCGCCGAGGTTTCATTACTTGCTGTTAGTGCCTGGAAACAATAAAGGATGTCGGACTGGGCTTTTATTGATTATTTGTCACCGTGTATTTGTCAGTTTCAATAACTTTTCCTGAAGTTTTACTTACGGGCACTTGAGCTTTCGGATTAGGCCAGCTCTGCGGATTGCAGCGAGGGGTAATTATCCGCCGGGCTGCTTCCCCGCGGCCGGGGAGCGACGAGCGGCAGCGCGCTGAGCGGGCAGGATGCGGCCGGAGCCCCCCAGAGCGCCGCGGGGCCGAGAGCCGCCCCCACCGCTCCCCGCTTTGAGGCCCCCGATTCAAGCCTGGAGCCGGGGCTCGGTGCTGCGGAACGGGCTGGGAGAGGAGGAGGGGAGAGCTGAGCCTCCCCTCTGGCCGTCTTCCTCCCCTAGTAACTTTCCTGCGTCTCCCAAGCGATGCGCGCTGCTCCATACGTGCTCCAGCTCCGCTCATTTGTAAGCACACGGAAGGCGAGCTCGCATAATCGCTGCCGGGCTGGCAGGGTGCCTATCGCGTACAGTGCGGTGTTTGATGTGCTGTATCTCATAGCACGGCGAGCTCGGAGACAAGCGAACACAGAGTGCCCAGTTACACAGGATTTAATTACAGCGAAATGCATTCTCCATGCTGATTAGGAGAAAAATCAATCGGGGGCTTATTTGCCACAGTGAACCAATAAATTAAAACAACAATTTATTAGAGCAATAATCTCAGCCCCGAATGGTCTAAATATTATTGTTTCTATTGCACTGAGGAAATTCAAACTGAAAGTGTTACACAGGGAGCATCAGGGAGTCCTTTCCCATAAATCCAGCAAGCTTCTAACTGATTTCCAGAGGCCTGATACTGGCTTAGAAACCCTTAGAACAGAGGTTGGCTTCCCCCATTTCAGGTGCAAGTGTTGGCTTTCTGCATCACCTACAGGACAAGGTGTTCTGTGGTCTGCAGCTGCCTGTGCCAAAACCTAGCATGAGCTTCCCACCAGGGCTTACAGATTTCCTGCTTTCCAATGATTTATACACGGAATCCCTAGAAGAGAGGAGGCCACACAAAAGATCCCCAAGCCACAGGCTGAGATAAATGCCTTGCTGTAACACAGCTAGCAAAACACCCTGAGATGTGCCAAAACCTTCCAGCTGGGACAGGGCAGGAAAGTGTCCCCGTGGAGGGTGCTGAGCTTTGAGGCCGGGCTGGGACATGGGGGGACGACGGGGGCAGCTGTGCCCTCATTTCTCCTCTCCCACTTGGAGTTGCTCCCTGGTTTCTGCCAGACCCAAAGCTCCCAGGGGACTCCTGGAGAGACAGGGCGTGCACGGGGGGTGCAGGTGGTCCAGGAACCATGGGGTCCTGGGAGCTGGAAGGCTGTCACTCAGGAGGTTCTGGTTTTGCTTTCCAGCTTTCTGTAACTCCAGTCATCTCCGTCCCGAACCGGAGGGGACCTCATTTCCTGCTCAGCACTCTGCCAACCACAAGGTCTTTTAATAAGGCTGCCAGGGGTGCCTGGCTGCGGGAAGGACAGTCAGTGTTTGTCACCAGGGAGTGAGCTGGCATCATAGCTCTAATCTGAGTCAACAACCTGGCGAGCCCTGAGCATGACTTCATAAATCATGCTATCTAATTGAAAAGCACATGCTTGTATATACAGGGCTGCTGAAAAAGAGTGCAAAAAATAAAATGTAACAGACACTTCTGTTCTTCCCACTGGCCTATTAATCAGTCACCTGATTGTTTAAACTTAGATTATTTCATGCAGAAAAAAAAGGGGAAACACAAAACCATCTTGTTTAGCCACAATAAAAGAACAAATGAAAAAATTCATCTCTCGAGGAGAGGCTTAGCCTTTTTCTAACACATCCCTAATAACAGGAAAACAATCTCTAAGTGTTTCTCATTTAAATTGTTTTCACGGTTAATTCAAAATTGCTGAATAATACTACCACATGTCTGTGTATCTATTTGGCGTTGAGGCATATGGTGTTTCAGAGCAATTTAACCAGTTCAGCGTGGAGGAAAAGTCCTTTGCAGTCCCCGTGTTCACTTTTTTAAATGTTGGTTGGTGCACGCATGCTGGCCTTCCTTGTTCTCTTCCTTCTAGTGGAAATGAAAAATGAATCTGCGACAAAATAGCAGATATGTGAGGTTTGCTTCTCACACACAAACCTGCGTTCTTTTCCACCCACAGGAGCCGAGGGATCGCCTTGTGCCAGAGCCACCTCCGCAGCCCCTTCGGCCACCCCAGCCCCGAGCAGAGGCTGAGCACATCTGAATATTCCTATTCAACTCTGCAAACAGCCAGAGATACTCCAAAACCGTGCGTGAGACCAGATGATGTGAAACTTTCCACCATTAAACCCCTGTTCAGGCGCGCTCCAGAAGCAGGCAGCGCATAGCAGCCCGGGGATGCTGACAGACTGTTTGTCATCGGAAGCCCTAAGCAGGTTTTTCCCCACTAACACCGCGTGCTGCGCTGTGCTCCCTTTCAGAAGATGCTCTTTAAGTATAGGAACACTTGACAAATTTGCATAAAAGCTTCATCGTACAAGATTGCTTGGAAGTTAAGCAGCAGCAGTTTTCCCCTATTGTTTTAGGAATAGAGAGTGCACTTTGTTTTCTTGTTTGCTCAGTGTACTTCCTGATCCCTTGGTGCATTTCTGTCAGCATCACGGGACCTTGCTTACCTGGTAGATTTTAAGTGTGAAATGGGTCATGTTCAAAGTACCCGAAAAAAACAACAGTAATGGTGTCTGACAACTTTTTTTTTTTTTTTTTTTTTTTGCTCTTGTTAAATAATATTTCATGGTGCATTAAGTGGGTTACGCAGCCTCTTCTGAGGAGACCACAGCAGTGTATTGCTGCGTGCTCTGTGCTGTCGTCAGGCTGTTAGTTCTTAACTGGAGAAAAGCTGAAGGCAGCTGGAATCCCTTCCTGAGCCTTTTCTCAGTTCTGAATTTGATAAAAAATGGCAATAATTTGGAGACAGATATAGAAAGAAAAAATAAAAATGATTTCACAATAAGCCCCTTAGTGTGCCACTTGCGACCACAGGCAGATATTGGAAGTGCTAAATCCACTGAACTTTACTTTTCCAGAAGCTGAAATGTTTTCAGCCAAATCTATTTCTTGCTGGCAGCTTCAGATGCTGTAGCTGGAACCAGAGCAGCCCAAGGAGAGAAGCAAACAATTAAAACATTTACATGTTTGCTTCTTGATAGACATCTCTGCGAGGTAGGTTTTAACGTTTTTTTTTTTCTCTCTCTTTTTTTTTTTTTTTGCGGTAAGACGGATAAGCTTGGAGTGCCCAGTCACCGTGGTAACTGCCAGAAAAATTCTCCTGAAGTTTGAAGGGGTCAGCGCGCGGGGTCAACAACTCTGGCCTCTCCCCGCGCCGGGGCTGCAGGCTCCATCCCGCGGCCGGGCCTTTGCGCGGGCTCAGCCCTGGGAGGTGGGCCGCTCCCGCTCTGATATAAATTTTTTGAGTCAGTTCACGGCCTGGACTCTCCAGGTGGCCTCCAAAATCGATCGTGACCTTGTGACCCTGTCTAACGGAGGCATAGCATCCAACCTAAGTAAGGATTTAGGCAGGAGCGACAGCTTTCCGCTGAGTGTTATTGGGGACAGTGCAAACAGTTTTGGAAGCGAGGAGGTAGGTATGAGGAGCTGAGGTCATTAAAGGCACATTAAAAAACAATTTTAAAAGTCCTCGTTAGTGGAAAGTTCGTATTAGCATTAACTATTCCTCAAATAAACCGTTCTGTCAAGGACCCTTTTTTTCTCCCTAACAATATTACATCAAGCATGAACACAGGAAAAATTAGCACTTTATATATTCCAACCCAAACTCTTGTTTTGATTTTTAACTTATAAACGAAGGTGGCTCATGTGTGGTGAGACGAGCTCCTGGGAAGCACGCTTTTGCTTTAAATTCTTAAAACACAGGAGATGACTTAATAAAGCAGGATGTTTTTTAGGGAGGAATATCTCTAATGTATGTGTTCTTTTTAGATTCAAGAAGCACTTAATTGGTATAAATTTATTTTTAAACTGGGAAATTAAGTCACACTCAGAATGGAATGAAAGTAGAGTTTCACAGGCTGCTTCCTTTGCTGATCTGTAATACAAAGGGACAAACCACAGCTTTGGATATAGATGTTTTTGCAGAAGAAAATTTTCATCTTGCTTTAAGAGAATAGAGAAAGTTATATTCTTCCTGTAAGATTTTAAGCAACAAACCATTGGGGTGGGGGCAAGGGTAGGCTGCTGCAGAGGTCTGATTTTGTTAAAACAAATCTATAAACTTGTCCCCTGAGCAAGAGGACTTGCTGTCCTGGTTGATTACTGCCCCTGCGAGCTCCCAGCTCTGTACACTGCGCTCACAATCACAGTCACCAGGTGAGTAAGTGGAACTGCATGGAGGAGCAAAGTCCAGTCTCCAAGGAGGAAAATGCTCTCAAACTCTGAGTGACTTTAAAACTGCTATGAAGGAAGAAAATTGCATTAATGTTTGTTCCCAGTCTTGGAAAAATTACACAAACTTATCCCAGTGGGAATCCTGCCCAAAGACTTCTTGTGCTCCCCATGCTAAATGGCTTCGCCCCGCCACGCAGTGCCATCCACTGCAGCAGTGAGAGCCTCTTGCTAGGACTGGGGCAAAGCCCGACTCTGCACAAAGCCCAGAACCAGGGCCACCTATTGGCCAAGGTCCTGCCTCCTAGGGCTGCCATAATCTGCCTGAAGGGGTTATCTGAAAAGCAGGAGAGGAATTGCTACTAATAAGAGGGGCAGAACTGTGCCCTAAATAATGTGAGGCCCAGACCTGCACATGCAGTATCAGTAGCAACACTCACTCTCATTCCATCCTCACTATTGCCCATAGTTTTTTGCTGTTATTTTTTAATAGAACTGTACCAAAAACAATTTATTCACATTAGCACATGTGTTGGTTCAGGGGAGTGCCCTCTATGACTAAGCTTGGCAAGGCAGAGCTCACAGTCCTTGGTGAGGATCAGCGTATTTGATTCGTTTTCAGAAAAAGCATTTAAAAATAGGAATTGCAAGCAGCTGCAAGGTGAATCCTCAGTGGTTTCAAAAGCAACTGCAGAATTTTTAGTAGCTTTCTTTCTTTCTTTCTTTCTTTTTTTAATATTCATATCTCCTTTGTAAAGTGAGCATACAGTGTCCCAGTTCCACCTGACAAGCAGGGTGGATGATCCAACCATCTAAAGCAGAGGATCCAACCATCGCACTGGAACTCTGGAAAGAATTACCCCAAACTTTCTCAAAAGACTTGGGAGGAGGAATCATCAGCAGAGGGAGTGACAAGGGTGTCTCCAGACCGTTTACTTGCTGCAAATTCTTTTGAGCTGAACGCTATAGATCCTGTCCAATTTATAATCAACTGCAAATCTACAAATGCTACTTGAAACAGGCCCCTGGGTTTGCATCTTTTGTAACTCTTCACCTTTTTTTATTGCTCATCTCATGCAGCTGGGATGTGGCGTGTGTTGACAGTTGCTGCAGTGGGACTGCTCATCTTCCTTGGCCCCTCCAGATCTGGGAAGTTCCCACTCCCAATCATCTGATTCCATGAAATACCTTCTGAAGTGCAGACTGCTTTCATTTGAACAGAACGATATACATGAATGGGCTTAACACAGTGTTAGAGATGAGCGGTCGGAATCAGCAAGGGCGCTGGGCTGGTGGTTCCCAGCCTCTATCATATGGATCACTGATAATCCATGGGGCCTTGGTGAGTTTGCTGCAGGTGGTCTGTAGAACTGCATTAAATAATAACGCTCATGGTCTTCAATTAAAATTTTGATGAGAAGAGTGTGTGGCAGTCTGCACTCAAGTCTGAGAGCTGAGAGTGATCTGCTGGCCTGAAAGGTCTGAGGATGTCTGCTTTGCAGGATTGTGTCTCAGCCTGTGGTCCATCAGGCAGCAGAAAATATTTTCATATTAAATACATGTGCAGCAAATGAGCATGCTTTCTCACTCAGGCAAGCAAGCAAGCAAAAGAAAAACAAAACAACAACAAAAAAAAGCACTTCAAAACAAAATGAAGAAAGTAAAAGCTATAAATTAACACTGAAGCCTGAGCCTAGCTGGTGTTTGTTTTTGTCTGAAAACCACGTTTCCAGTGCTGCTGAGTGGGAAGTGCTGCTCAGCCCGGAGTAGGGCTGGGGAAGCTCTGTGCTCCCAGGAGGAAGCAGTGAGGGCAAGCGGGCAGCCGGGCTGACAGGTGTGCTGCCAGGAGGTGCCGAACAAGTGCTGTGCTTCCTTCTCCTTTTCTTCGCCTCCTCTCTGCTATAAGTGTGTGCCTGGCTGGCGTGCAGAGGAAAAGTCAAACTAATTCTGATGCTTTTCCCTATTCTGGGCAGACTAAGTCAGAGAAAGCACTTAGGGCAGCCTTTGAGGAAGGGTTATAATGTAGGTTGATACTTCAGGAGCTATAGGAAGTTCTTAATCCTTCACTGCCTACGGGACTGTCATTTATAGACCTGCTATTGTCTCATCTTTTATAAGGATGTTTCCTTGCATTAAGGTTCCAAAAGCAACCAGCCTTTGCCATTGTTTGCAGCTATTTCAACTTGTGGCTTAATGCACATCTAATATTTTGCTTATGCTTTCACTGCTCTCCTACACAGTAGACTGTACCTACACACTGGTTTAGGTGACATCACTCTGAAAATATTCATTCCAGCATTTCATTCCTTTTTTTTTTCTCCTGATTTGTCTGCACATCTTGATTTTGCATTAACCTCATTTATTGCAGGTAATGTGGTAAAGCACGAGGAACTTTATGCATTTAGTTGCTCATTTCATGTTCAGTCCTCAGCTGAAGAATAGCCACACAAACATACTTCCTTCTTATAACAAAAACTTGTAAGCGCTAAATTTCCACCAGGTCAAATGATTTATTTATAATCTAAATTCAAATATCTCTTACTGTATAATGGGAATGAATAATGTATAATGATTTTGGATGCCTTGTCTCTGGAGGTGTTCTGGACCTCCAGGTGCTCTGGAGGCCAGACTGGACATGGCTCTGGCAGTCTGGTCTAGTGGTTGGTGACCCTGCACTTGGCAGGGGGGTTGAGACTCGATGATCTTTGAGGTCCTTTTCAACCCAGGCCATTCTATGATTCTATGATTCTATGAAATTGGCCATGAGCAAACAAAAGGGAAGCGCAGATTATTTTGGTTTTATGCCATTTTGCTTGAGATTAGCTGAAATAGAGGCAGGTGATCTGGTGATGGGATGATGTTCTGCCTTCCTTGTTCTGCCTTGACCTTCTCTAGAGCTCAGCACTGTGTCTATAAAATAATAATAATTTCACAACGTACTTTTTTATGCCTGAAATTTTTGCTGTCCATGATCACTGGTGGGCAGAGCGCACAGGGATGTGTGATGCACTCCTTCCTGATCCTGAGTTGCGCCCTGCTTAGCAGTTCCTCTAGCTGTTTAGTTGCTCGTGTAGTTTCCAGTTATGTAACCCATCTTGTTTTGTGAATATGTGAATTTAACAGCTGTCATTGTCAGCAGTGCTGGTGTGGTTTCTTTTTTTTTTGTTTCTTTCTTTTTTTTTTTTGGCAAGCTGGCATTACTCATCAGTCTCATGGCAGTTTTGTTTGAAAAATGCTTGTGTTAGAAAAAGTGGATTTATCAGCTCAGCACTGTATGGTGCTAGCATGCAGCACAACAAAAGACAAGTGCTCATTTCAGTAACGCTTGCAGCATTTCATGGGGCCCCCAAATAGGCTGAACAAGGCTTCTCTGGCAGCTAAACCCAAGTACAGTGGGAAACTGTTAAAGTGGCAGTGTCACTGCCTGGAAATAGCCTCTGTTTTCTCCCATCAGTTATTGCTGCTTTCTGTGTTGTTTGTTTGTTTGTTTAAAGACTATTTACCGTGTTAGGAATTTCATTGAATGTTGGAGAAAAGGACACCAACAAGTGTTTTTTTCTTGCTATTTCTCGGAGCACAGACCAAGCTGTCAGTCTGTCCTTCTCAAAGTGGCTCTGTCATACGAGGGAAAATAAGACACTTGTGGCTTTTACAATTAATACTATAAAGTCAGTCCTGTTGCAGCCCTTCAAGGAGATCTCATTCCCTGTTTAAAGCAGTTTTTTTCATAATGTTTGCCACACTTCCAGTTTCTTTCAGAGCTGCTCTTCCAGAATGCAAGTACAACCTGGGTAGTGTTCTGTATTTAATTGAATGTGTCAGGTGGTTAAAATCATGTTTTAAAAACAGTATTACATACTGCAAATATGTCAAACCCTTTGTTCACAGATACTTAAAACAAATGCATTTTTCAGTATTTATTTGTTCTGTCTGATTGCATTCCATACAGATGGGGAAGATAAATGAGTGAGTTTCATTTTGGCTTATAAATTGTCTTTTACATTTTCAGGCAAGATGCTATGGAGCCTGGGTGACATCAGAAGGAGAAACTTACTAGAAGAAGTCTTTGCTACTATACATATAGTAAGTTCACCTTCCACATGTGCTCGTGCTCCAGACAATGCTGGGCTGCATGGGAGGAATGGGCGCATGCAGTTTGATCTCATTTCACTCACCGTGGAAAGGGACAGCTGCAGCGAGCTGCCTGCTTTCTGAGGGATCGGCTGCCAGACAGCCTGTAACACCTCAGCAAGAGGCAAAGGGACCTCGCCATAAGTGCAAGCTGGCCTAAGGCCACACCTGCACACACACACAAGGTGCAGATCCTTTGGACTCCACACCTGCAGTGTGGCATCCACGAACCAGCAGCAGCAAAGTAGTCACCACTGTGTGCAAAGAGCTTGCTGTGATTAACTCGTCAGGGCTCATGCTTGTCTAAGGATAGCTGGAGCTGGTAAGATGTTTTCCTTGAAGTACCCAGGAAGCTGGATACCTCTTGGAGTGGTCCTGAATGGTTACACACAAATTGGAGACACTGGTCTCCTGCCAGACCAGGCAGATACAACACAGCAAAATGCCTCAGGGAAGCAAGGAAGTTGTTCAGGACTTCCTCTTCCCTCAACAAGAGCAAACCTGAAAGCCATAGAAGGGCAAGCTGGGGAACCAAGCATGGCTGAAGACCTTTCATCACTGACACTCCCATGCTCCCATCTCGGGCTGCTGGTGAGTGGCATGTCCTTCATGACTCACTGTACCCTCACAGTTGTAGCTCATCTTCTGGTGCCTGGCTGAGCACAGAAGGCCAGTTATGCTGCAGGACCTCAGTGTAAGATGTCATCACAACAAGCAATTGGAAAGGCCAAGGAAGGCTGAAAATCTGTGGTTGTGAAGATGAGGGTGGCTGTTTCACTATGAGATATGGAGGAAATATTTCTCCTACACCTACCGCAGCCAGACTGCAGTTGTTGAGTTGAGTGACAGGGAAATGGGAGCCTGGGATGTCTCAGCACAAGCTCCCCTAAGCCTTGACTTGATGGGTGAGCACCTGAACACAGCCAGAGCCTGTTACATTAAAGGCTTTATAAAAGCAACAGTGCCAGGCTAACATCCACCTCCCACGTTACCGGCAGCCCCAGCAGGTGTAATGCGATCCGGCAGCCGCTGCTAGCAGATAAACAAACGGCCTTTCTGCACAGGTTGCGCCAGAGAACCTCTCCCAGCGGGGAATTGGGTTGGGTGTTGTGCTAGGTCAGTGAGCTGCTATGGAAAGAACTGTGACAACGGGCAATCTTGTGTGACTGTTGTCCTTATTCCACACAGGATTTTCCCTCAACACCTAAGGCAAGGCAGCAGAAAAACTGTTGGGGAAAATTTCCCTAACATGCCTCTGAAGTTATATGGAATTGGGCCTTCAGTGGGGGTCTACTGCTGGATTTCCCTAGGCCAGAGAGAAAACCTTCACTTCAGTGCTGCCATGCCAGCCAGCAGCATTACTGCCCACAAGAGCTGCTTGTTTGCTCTGCCATTGGGCCCCATCTCCAGTAAGCAATATTAACCAAAGGACTTCCTACTTGACTACAACACATCTTCCTTCTTCAGTATCAGCAGCTAAGCTGCCCAGCTGTGGTGAATTTCCCTCACTCTGCAGCTGAGGTAATAAAGATGCATTCCCAGGAGCAGGGCCTGCACCTTGCGGGCCATGTTGGGCCTAGTGGTGTGTGGGCACACGGCTCCACACCTCACCAAAATGGTGTCTGTCTGGTACTACTCTGCAGCATGTAGGCACATCGCTCCGCACCAAAATGGCGTCCGTCCTGCACTGCCCTGCAGACTGTGGGCACACCACACCAAAATGGCGCCCATCCTGCACTGCCACGCAGTGTGTGAGCATACCGCATCAAAATGGCATCTGTCCTGCACTGCCCCACAGCATGTGGGCACATCACACAAAAATAGTGTCCGTCCTGCACTGCCCCGCAGACTGTGGGCACACTGCACCAAAATGGTGGCTGCCCGGCACTGCCCTGCAGATTGTGGGCACACCACACCAAAATGGTGGCTGTACGGCATTGCTCTGCAGTGTATGGGCACACCTCACCAAAATGGTGGCTGTCCAGCATTGTCCCACAGTGTGTGGGCACACCAAACCAAAATGGCAGCCATCCAGTGCTGCACCCCAGCCAGGTCCCATCCTGCCCCCAAAGCCTCCCTCCTCCCTGTCCTCGCTCCAGTTCCTCATGAGTTATGATAACATATAAGCGGCTTAGAGAATTCTTATCGGAATAAGTTGAACACAATGCGACGTTTAACTCTTAATGACAGCCACCTCTGACTGTGAGTGACACATTATAAATTATGTTTGAACTGGGTTTTTTTTTTCAGAGGCAGATATCCCCCTGCCACCCAGTCAGCCCTGTGAAGTTGCACTTGTGGCCTTAATCCCACTTGGATGTGTGCCCCGCTGCCTCCACTCTCCGTCACTCGGGTGCTTTAGTGTTCTTGAACAAGTGAACAATCTTTGTTTCTGTACCTTATTAGGCCAGAGACCATAGCAGCGAGCGATGGCATCAGCAGGCCCCGCAGGCAGGATTCTCTGCAGACACAGCCAACCTCCAACAAACCCCTTTTTATCCTCCTGTTTCTAGGAAGAATTATGATGGTGGTGCCCTGCTGTTGATCAGTCAAATCTGTGGTGGGCCTAGAGATAAGTCCTGTAAGTGTGGTGTACTGTAAAACAGCGGCTCCCATTCATTAGTGGCTTGTGTGTAATAAACCACCCAACGGAGGGGGATGGGGAAGAGGGGGAAAGAGCAGCTGCAGTGTGCAGGAACAAACAACACAACTCATTCTTGGGAGCCAAAACTTTCTAATTTGCTGCTGGGCTGCTGGGAGCACTCAAATTCTTTCTGATAATGTGCTCGTGCCCTCGGTGTCTCTCCCTACATTTCTGCTCTCCAGAATCTGGGATAGTTTCACTCCGAACAACAAACGTGGACACTGCTGAACGGGGAGGAGGAGGGGAACCCAGCCACCCAATGTTTGCAGACTCTGGCGCAGCAAAGTGGTGGACTCAAGGCAAGTTCTGCCACGGAATGGCTGCTGCACGTATCTGCTTGTGCAGTGGGTAAACAAAGCATCACATGGGCTGCAGGCTGAGCACGAGGCATGTGGCTGACCCATACGTGTATGAGGCATGCAGGAGGGACAGCGAATTTCAAACATTGTTAGAGCCTGATGGGATATTCAGGAACTTCCCCCAAAAAACTCAAACAGAACAAACCTCAAATTGATTATAACTGAAAAATTATTTGGCTTGATTTCTACTGTTTTTCTACAAGTTTCAGTGAATATTTACATAAGTACGTTTCTACATTGCCTTGTGTTGGAAACAGCTTGTAGGTATGTTCATCAAAATGTCTATCAACTATAATGTAACTCATTGCACCTGTTGGGACCTCAGTAGTTACCAATTGTAACTGTGGATTCACAGCTGTGACTATGCCGGTGCTCAGCCTCTGACCGACTGCCCGTAGGACATTTCAGACTAGAAATTAAAATCACTGTGTGTGTTTCAGAACTGCTTTCCTAGACCAAACCTTTGTGCTAAAGCTTGTACTGTCACGAGAAAGGGAAATTAATTTTGGATTGATGCTGCTCAGAAGGACCATTATACCCTTGCAGGATCACAGTGACTGCTTTTTCAGTGATGTGCCAGGCTGTGATGGTGCTTGGACTGTCTCCGAACATTTCTATAGACAAGAGCTACTTAAATGGCAACTCCAGGCTTGGGCCAAACTGCAAGTACTCTTTATGTAGACAGGCAAAGTCTCAGGCATGTTTTCCACTTTAGTGAAGGAGATCCACTTGCTTTCTCTTCCCTGACCGGGACACCCAAGCCAGGCATTGCCTGGGTTTTAACCCTTCAATGAGAGATGCCTCTCCGAGCTGCTTATTGGCTGTGGTGCCCAGTGGGTGGAGGTATGAATCCCCCAGCCAGACCTGGCCAAATCCTGTGCTAGACCTGGACACAGACCAGTTCTACTGAAGGTTTACGTAATGAAGGAACTGAAACCGGCCACTTACCTGCTGAGCTGCACAGGGCCAGCATGGGGCCCAGTCCTACAAGCTCTACTTCTAGCATTTTGGTATTTTTTGACAAAGTCATTTGATATTTTGATTTCCCCATGGGACAAACAGTGGGACTATCTAAAAATAATAAATAGCCTTCCTGCACAAATGCCTTGAATAATTAGAAACTGCTGCTTTGTGAGTTTGCTGGGAATCTGTTACTACTTTTGTATTTTCATAGGGATATAGTCTAACCATTGTTGGACAGAGGTAAACATGAGTAACCCAACTCTGTTCTTACACTTGGGGCACTGCAAATAGCTGAGAAGTCCTGAAGTTTTCTATCTAACCAGCTGAAACTGGGGGAAATGAAATGTTTCATACTGAACTGTGGCAAAATATTCCTTAGTGATCTATAAGGCAATCTAATAATTTTGGGTTCAAAGATGTCTAATTTTGAATTATCAAATAACTCAACCTTGTTTTCTTTTTAAAAGGGTAATTTAGTGATACTAATCCATCATCTGGATCCAAACTATTACAAAAACTTTCCTAAAAATAAAATAAGAAATAGACCAAAAACTCAGAACTCAGGCTCGCAAATAAAATAAGGTGTTGTAACTGGTTGTCCACTAATATGTGTGAAAGAGGGGCTACATGTTACATGTCTTGTGTTGTTGACAATGTGCCCAATCCTGTATGATAACTGTTTGAACAGTATCACCTTCTGTTCTGCTTCCTTCACCTACAGGACCAGCTCTGGTGGCGAAGGCACAGCGCGAGGCACTGCCGGCCCTGACTTCCCACAGGTGTCCATCTGGCACCCGAGACCTCAGGCAGCACTGTGTCTGTGCCATACTCACGGCCATGGAACTCTGCAAGGAGAACAGAGTTTGTTCTAAACGTGAATTTAATGTGCTTTCAGATTTGACAGCCTCTTTTAAAAGGAAACATTTAAGTTGAGCGAAAGGCACATTTGACTCTCCAAATAAATGGAATTACAGTTCAAAGATCTGACTTAATCCTGAGGCTCTTGCACGGTGCAGTAAGTAGGAAAGAAAGGGGATTGCTCGGAGGAGCAGGGGTTAGCAGGATCAGGGGCTGTTTTATATCATCTCATTTTCCTTCTGGTATTCAATATACTTTCTTCACAACTTGCACTGGCTGGTTGTAAAAGCCCCAGTAGTGTCATACGTTAACTACTGGCAAATAAACTATTAACTGAAACTAATGAAGGATGGTACAGGGAGTTCCCATCCAGCTTTCCTGCAAGGAAAATTTGATTATTGTTAAGCAAACAAAAATGCCATTCTTCTAGATGCATTCTATCATATGGTCACATCCTTTTTCAGTTCATTTCAGGACTTTTCTCAAATGCATTTTACTTGTTATAACTATTTGCTCTTTTTCTACTTTTCTCTCTCTCTCTCTCTCTCTCTCTATATGCATGCAACTGTGTTTTAAAATCTACATTGGCATCTCAGTGATTTGAAGGATGTTTACACAGTCACAGTGCCATCTATATTTATTGTATCTCTACAAACAGAAGTTCTGATCAGATAAAATTAAAATATGTATGTGGTGGTTTTTGTGTGTTTTTATGACATCTATATGGTTCTAGTTATGATTTTGATGCCTGCTCCCACTTTACCTGGCTGATTAAGGGAAGTGGGATCAATATTCTTACTTCTCCGATGTGTCAGTTTGTTCTTTAACCCCATTGCTGCTGGCTGCACTCTCTGAAATGAATGATTTGGCTTTGAGCTATTTCTTTTTCTGCCACAGCCTCAAGGTACACCTATTCCAGGCAGTAGCTGCATCTGTGGGACGTGCTAACATGAAGAGGAGCCTGGGCAGGAGGGGCTCTGTGCTTGATGGGAGCATTCAGATGAGTCTCCAGCAAAGATTAAAATGAAGAATGAATGAAATTTATTGTGGCAAAGTTTCCTTCGTAGGCTGCAGAAATATATGTACAGAGATTTGGATAAAGAAAGTTTTGCAGGCTTGATTTCAAGCCTAAACCCTCTTGTGTAGAAAAAAAAAAACCTAAAGAAATCCTCCTTAAAGATGAGACAGTCCTGCTGGCACAGTCTACCTGGCAGGCACTGCGTGCACTGCTGTAGTGTGGCCCTGGGAGGGAGTTTTGTCCATGGACAAAACATGGGCCCAGAAAAGGCTGTGGTCAATGCTGGAGGTCAGAGTGGAGCTTTGGCCTTCCTTCTGCTGAGGCTGAGATTTGTGTCCTGGGTGCTCTGGAGCTGCTGCTTACTGCTGGTGTGAGCTGCTGGGTCCTGCTGTACACACCGCTGGGAAATTGAGGTGCACAAATCTAGGATTATTTTGCTTTTTTTTTTTAATAGATTTTTTTTTTAAATAGAAATAAAAAATATGCTTTTTGTTTTGTTTTGTTTTGTTTGTTTTGTGACAGGGAACAGACCTCAGTTTCCTAGAACAAATCTATTATTAAACATTCCCTGCTTTTCTCCCTACCTTCCCCAATCCATTCCAGCTAAAAGCTTCTCTAAGTGTGTGGAGGCAGTGCTCACCTTCCCACTCTGTTTTTATGGTGACTGCCAAAATAAACCCCGACAGGGGGACTCGAGTTGCCCAGAAGCCTCAGGAAGCTCTTGGCCACCTGGGGGCTATCGCTGGGTTTGGGCAGACACAAGGACACAAGCAGGTGTCCCCAGGGCCTAGGGTGCATGGTGCTGAGGCCCTGTCCCTGGGAGCGCTCATACATGGCTCAGTGTCTTCTCCATGCACTTTGGGACCCACTGTGCTCTGGATATGTTCAGTGGCTGTGGAACGTCTGTCCCCAGAGCAACTCTCATTCTGGGCCTTCTGTGCACCCAGCCCCACTACATGGCATTGTGTTTGATTTCTTTTTCAGTTGAGTTTGGTCCCCAGAGCACCTCCTGTGATGTGCTGCTGCCAAATATGGGTGAGAGTGGATGAGGGATTGCTGGGCTGCAAACCCACACCCCTGGAGATGAGGGTGGTGAGCAGCAAAAGAAACGAGGGAAGTAGAATGTTGCACCTGTGTGATGGGCAATCGCAGGGCACAAGCGGGGCCATGTCAGCCTTTGTCCCTGGGGCTCAAACACTGCCTTTCAGCACACGTATCCTTTTTCTTCTTAAAAAAAAATTTGGTTTTGCTCCGCCACGTGCTGCTCCGTCCCAGCACAAAGCATGACACAATGCGCAGCCGTGCTCAGCGCCTGCCTGGGGGAATTCGGGGCATTTCGCAGCTTTCAGGCACAGGAACAAATTGCAAACTGCGGCGTTGCATCCATGTGTGAACACACACACAGCCACCAGCAGCTGACGCTTCACACTAATCACTCTTATAAATGCCTCTAATTAGACTCATAAA
This sequence comes from Numida meleagris, assembly GCF_002078875.1. NCBI lineage: Eukaryota > Metazoa > Chordata > Aves > Galliformes > Numididae > Numida > Numida meleagris. The sequence continues at coordinate 7,359,092 of NC_034412.1, forward strand.
TACCTCTAACTTTCCTACAGGGAGCAAAATGCCCGATGGGCTTCATGTAAAACCTGGGGGGAAAAAAGAGTTAAAAAGACGAGTAAATCCGTTTTTAAACCTAGCAAGTCCTAGAGCGGCGCTCTTGAAAATCCAACAGGAATCCTAAATTGCGGAGCCCTGCACCCCCCGGAGCCGCAGCGTGGGCAGATCGGGGGCGAGCAGCCGGGGGAGGGGCTGCAGCCCTCCGCCTTTGTACCGGAGGGAGAAACATTGGGATCCTGCGGCGAGGGAACACAGAAACCCTCAAGGCAGAGAGAAATAGGCGCAGACAAAAGCCCGTTACATGGTTGCAAATCACCCCACTGCTGTTATTTTATTTACCGCTGCCGGCAGGAGGATTGTTTTCTCTTGCAAAAATTTAAGCTTTTTTTTTTTTTCCTTTTCCAGCGTTGCTTTTTTATTATTATTATTTTTTTCTTATTCCCTCTCAGCCGCTGACCCCACAGTGCACTGAGCCCAGTGCCCTGGGTGATGTTTTGGGGAACCCCTCCCTGCCCCAGGGTGCGCAGGGACCCCCGGACCCATCCTGCTTGTGGAGCAGCAGAAAACTTTTCCCTCTGCCCTTTTTTCAAGGAATTTATATATTATTATTATTATTATTATTATTATTATTATTATTATTATTATGATTGAGAGGGTGTGAAAAAGAGAAAAAAAAACCCTCTGGGACACCGTATTTGTTTATTGTGTTGCTTTGGGATAAACGCTCCCCGCTCAGTGCTGAGGGGATGTCCTCCTCTCCCAAAACCTCTGAGCATGTTCCAGTTGAGGACTATTGGAGTTCAGCCATCAGTGAATGTGAGTCCTCAACAAAAACAACCCAGGGGTCCCTTCCAGCTCGGGATATTCTGTGATTCTGTGCTATGAGAGATGCTCTGACATGGGCCTGGGTTTGCCAATGGTTCTCCCACCTTTAGCATCCATAAAACACCTTTGGGACATTATCTGCCAAGCACGTGAATGCATCGTTGAAGTAGTCAGGGAAGGAGGTAAAACCAAATCTGCCCATGTCCCTGTGGGAACGAAGTGGCTCCCATCCTTGTAAATACATTTTGGTGGTGGCTGCAACGGCCACAGGGGTTGTGGGGGGGGGGGGGCCGGAGGAGACCCCAGCCAGGTTCCTCCCCTGCCAGCTGCTCGCAGGAGCTCCCGAGGTGTCTGGACAGGTAATTAGTGCCGGGGCTGCAGGATCCCTCCGGTCACCCCGCCCAGCACATGCGAGGAGCGGCAGGGCTCGATTTTTGATGGCTGATTTACCCCGAACAAAGGCCCCAAACAGCACTGAGCGCCCGACTCAGGGATGGAAACTTTAGAGCCAACGGGCTCCTTTCCCATCAGTTAAAAATAGTGTTATTTATTTATTTTTTTTTTCTGAGCTGATAACATTTTAAACATCTTGCGAGGCAGAGTTTTCTTGGGAGGCAGGGAAACCTGTGCGTTTGCTATAAAAGAAACTTCTGTGGATAAGGAAACGCTTCCTGTGAACTCACCTGTTGCCAGCCAAGGAGAAATGTTCGGTGTTTTATTTCAATCAAGAATTTGCTGCTATCTGGCGCTTTATCTAACCTCACTCTTTGGAAGATTTGATGTCACACTTGGCAGAGCCCTCAGATCCATGCGGCTCTATGGTGCCGTGCTCCGCTAAAACTCCTCCTGTGTTGGTGCACAATGAAAAATAAAGCCTGAAATCCTCACAGAATGGGCAAACATGGCCCAAACTGGTCTTGAATTTTTAATCAGGAGTTGATATAAGCACCTCTGTGCAACTGTCCCAGTGTCTGAGCAATGCTGGGCAGCACCATTTGCTGCACAGGAGAGGTCTGCCTCACAGCCCCTGGTTTTATTGTGTTGTATACTAGCCCTTATTGTTTAGCTTTACACAGTGACAGATGTTGAAGGGCAGCCTTAGCTTCTCAGAACCTGTATAACACCATTGGTTGCATGGACCAACATCTGCAGCCATTTTGGTCTTCAGACCACCTCATTTACGGAGGTCATCATCAGGTGGGGTGGGATACTGAAACGTATGCCCATGCTTCAACCACACTGGGCTGTATTTTTTTCATGTAAATCAGCTTTTTGCAAATACTGTTTTTTTGGGGCGGTGTTTGGAGCTGCCCTTCGTGTCAGATGGTGGCAGGTCCCAAAGAAGATGCAGCAACGATCTCCAGAGATCCCTTCCAACCCCTATGACTCTGTAACAGCAGCCAGCTGGGACGCAGCCTTTGATGTGATCACAACCTGACCCACCCTGTCTGTCTGCTGTAGCACTGAGGTTGCCCACATCCAAGGCGAATTTAGGATTACTGCAATTTGTTGGGCAATACGGTCCTGTTACCACATCTGATTATGAGCGTGAACACTTTGTGCACAAGGTGTAGCATGTGTTCTTCTGGTTTCAGACACTGGGGCCTCACTCCTTGGTGTATCACCCAAGGCCACACATAAGAAACCTTTTCTGCAGTGCAAAAGCTGCTTAACTGACTCAATAGGGCCCAGCTGTGGCTGTAATTAGTGGATAAGTTGTGCCACCTGTGTGCTGGTAGCCTTTCTTTGTGGGTCTGCTTGGTGGCCAGCAGTTGCTGTTTCTTCTAGGTAAGGTTTTTTGCTTTTACCGTTGTTGTTTATTTTTAAAATACTTTCAGAAATGCTGTTTGTTTGTTTTCTGGAGAACAGGAAATATGTATCAGCGTGAGGAGAGGGATGGGTGTGTAATGAGGTCTGTTCTGCGGGGGGTCGGTTGGTTTGTTTAGCGTTGCTGTGAGTGTACCGTGTGACTAAGCCACAAGCGTGCTTAAATCTGCTCGTTCTTCTCCTGAAACAATTGGGTTTAATGTGGTAAGTTCGTGCTGAAGCTGGAAACAAGTAACCTATTAAGCAGTAAATGGCTGCTAAGTGAATTCTGTGCTCAGAAAGCACGTGTTCTTCATCAGGGAGGGCAGCGCTGTATTGTAACTGTAAGTGGTGTAAGACAATGTTTGCTGCTTTGGTAACATCTATGCTAACATATATCCCCAGGCTGTGTCATTGCCCATCAGTGGGGACAGGCTTTGCTGCGGAGAGACTGCCAAGAGCAGTCCCCTTCCCTACCCCAAAGCAGGGCTGTGATGATGGTGGAGATGAAGGCATCGTCTCGCCCCGGCTCTCACTGTAGTACTGCTCCATACAGCTCTGTGCTGGGCACCGGGCAGCCATGCGGGTCCGTGAGTCAGGGCTGTATCAAATAAGGGTGTCTGTCTTTCCCAGCAGCAGGGAAGAAACCAAAGAAAAAGAGCTGAATTAAGCGCTGTGCGCAAACTGTGTTGGGCTCTTGATCTGTGCATAACTTATCCTTATTAACTTCTGTAATGACTTTAATGATGACTAATGCGACGCTATAACAAAGTGTGGTTATTGCTGCACAGAGTTCAGGAAATAAGTGTTAAAAACATTTAACAGGCAGGAAGGTTTTAAATACCTTGCTGGAAGCTGCTGGAGCTGGGCTCCCTGATCCCTCTCTGCAGCTCCTGCATTGGCTTTGGATGTACCTTTAAAGTCTTTAAACAGCTTGAGGCTTGTCCCTTGCTGCGGGGGCTTAGAGCAAAGTAGTGTTTCGAGGTTTTATGCTCTGAGCTGCAGTAGGAGAGCCCTGCATGGAGAGGTAAGGCAAGGTGCAACAAGGTCATTTTGAACCACATGGATTCAGGCTGTACCTTTAATGTCAATTCTAAATGTAATTGAAAGCTGAGGGCAGGGGAAGCGAGGTGGCAGCATGGTGTGGGTTTGTTTTGAAGCTGAATGCCAGGTGAGCTGTGATCTGAATAGAGCGGCACCAGGAGGGGACCCAGCGTAGGTGGAGGAGCTCAGGGGGGTGGTCTCTCTTCAGGGCCTGGTGCTCCCGGGTTGGTGGTGGCACGTGAAGGTGATGACCAGGCTGTGTATTTGACCAAGACTCCCCTAGAAGACTTTGTGGTGATTTTTTTTTGCACTGGAGAAATGATTATGAGCAGAGTTGACCAGGTGTGGGTATTTTAAAATGGACCCGAAGAAGGCAATGATGTCATTGAACTTATGCTCCAAATGAGCAATAGACTTGTTCTTCCTCTCTGGTCGAGAGATCATCTGGTGACATGAGCACAGTTTTCTTTAGCTTTGCTAGTTGTTTTATACCAGAATACTAGCTCTTTTTAAAGGCCACCCCCTTCGCCATAGGAAGCGCTCACAGAGCTCACTGCGTGGAATCAGCCCAGCGCATCTGATCTCCTGGGCCTTCTCCAACCAGCGATGCTGTGTGAGCTCCTTGTTCTGGCGCTGTCACTGGGGAGAGCTGTAATTAGTACAAGCTTTCTCTTTCTTTGCAACTTCATTTTCCCCCTTTTCCTTGTTCTTTGAATAAGGAAAGTAGTGTGATCCATGGTGGCTTCACTGGTTTTTGAAGGGGGAGACTGCCAAAGGAAGAAGGGTGAATATTATGATCTATTCTGTGTGAACGTATGATTCTGTGTGCTTCCTGGGGGTGGTGAGTTGACTGCAGTGCTGGTGTCAATTCCCACTCTCCTGGGGTCTGCAACAGAAACTGCATGGAAATCTGCGTGTGGTGCAAGACCTAAAGGAGAAACACCTCTTGTGGCTGTGTCTTTGGGCTGCTGTTATTCATGGCAGTTGGCTCTTGCATATTGGGTTGTGTGATGGTTCGGGAAAGCATGTATCTGGGGCAGTGGTAATGTTATTACAGTCAAAAAGCACTGGCAACTTTACCAAAAAGCTCCCTGTTTCCACTGATTCTTAAAAATAAAATTAAAATATAATGTGGGATATTTGTCAAGTCATATGATAGTTACTTTCACTCTGTGCATCACATATTTGCAATTACTCCTGGTGAGTCAAGTCCAGCTTTTTAATTTCAGAAATACTTCATAAGGGCTTAAGCTACTACAGCCTTTCCCAGTAGCTCTTACTATGTGAAAGCTATCTCCACTGAGAACTTCTTCCAAAGTCCACTTTGATGGTGTTCACCTCATTATTTATGGAGGTTAAGCTGGTCCTTCCACCAGCATTATACACTCACTCATATGTTGAAGACTTGCATGGGCTGGCAGTTGTGTTGGCTGCTTGTACCATATCTAGACCCAAAAGACAAATATGACTATGATCATTTGCCTCTTCACAAAACTCCTCTCACTTATCGGTTATAAACATCACATTAGTTTGATTCTGGCATTTCTGAATATATTGCTGTGATATTCTGCTCTGGCATAAATCAGGTATGTTGTTCTGGAAACAGAAGCTACTGTGCTTGTTCTTACTGAAGGTTAAGTGTAGGTATGTGTGTTTTTGGAAAAGCTGAAGAACATTTAGACTAATTTCCAGTCCCCCCCATACACACACACTTCCTGGAATCCTAAATCGTTATAACAAGATTAGCCTCTTACTACCTCTCTCCCCATTTCTCCGTAAGTCGTTTTTGTCACTTTTGAGCAGAGCTGTCATAGGAAATCCTTTACTCTTCATCTTGCTAATATGTATGCTTAATCATCTGTATTTGAAGCTTGAAGTACGAATCAAGAGAATATTTAAATGTGTTGAATAAATGAAATCACCCAGTGGTACCACCACTGCAACACTCTCTATCGATCCTGTTCTCTTATGTTCTAATATTGCTTAAATCAGAGTAATTGTATTTCTTATACTGGTTTAATAAGGTGTATTTCAGGGGCATGAGGGATCAAATCTGTATTTCTCCGAGGTCCTGCTGACATAATCAAATAAAATCTTTTGTGTTGTCCGGAGACAACTACAAAATTCTATTTTCTTTAGTTGATGAAGTCTGATGGTGAACTGTTTGAATTCATGTGGGTCCTGTGCTGTGAGCTGTATGAGGTAGGGAAGGACGATGTGTCCACACCAAACTGAACCAGGTGAGGAATGTGCATTTGGTCCCGGTGCCTTGACGGAAATAATGAAATAAAGGCAAATGTCACATCTTGAGTTTTAGATTCATATTTCCAGACTTGATCACTTTAACAGATGCACGGAAGGGGGGGTGGGATAGGGGAACCTGAACTGATTTCCTTCACTTTTACTTTATTTTGTAGTATGGTGCTGGTCCCACTGTGTCATCTCTGTTTATTCCATCCAGAGAAGTGGTCCAACTACTGGGAAATAAAAAAAACTTAATCAAATGAAAGCTGTGTCCAGGATCAAAAGCTATTCTATGCAAGCTCTTATCCAATGGAGGACTCGAGGGGATTTTCTCCTTCCAGAAAATATTAGTCTGACTAATTAAATTTATTCTACAAGTAATCCATTTGGGTTTGCCAATTGATGAGGCATTGCCAGTTAAAAAAAAAAAAAGCATCACCAATTAAGACTATGTCAGACATCTAGAATTGCCTACCTGTGGTTTATAGGGGATCTCTGTCTCTACATTATTAACGGGAGTTCTTTGGTAATGTGTGATCTATCCTTTTTTTTTTTTTCCTCTAATACTCCAAAACTAATTAATATTTTGGATCTTCTTTCTCTTTAACTATCAAATGGGGTTGCAATCATAAGCACATTCTTAAACCTCTTAGTACTGAAAGGAAGACATAAATAACTTCTAAATCTGTGAGACAAAGTTGAGAAATGTACTTGCTTAAATTTAATCCATCACTCTGTGCCAGCAACACATATAGCTGAAAGGTCAGAGAATCATTGAGAAGGAGAAAAACAATTAATTTGGTATCAAAAAGGTAATAGGATAAGGCCTTGCCAACCCTCTCCCATTGTTCTGCCGCATTAACTTCAGCAGGTCAGATGCCACTGGTCGTTGACCTCAGGCTAAACAGGGTCAGCCCAGGCTGACTACAAAAGAGATGTGTTTGCACTTACCCAAGTGTGTCTTAAAAAAAGCCAAACCCACATTTGTGTTGTTCCTGGGGAGGGACACACAGAGGGTAAACATTTTTCACTGCAAATATAACTCGCGGGAGATTCAGCATCTCCCATCTCCACGTGGTCATCCATATTGCCAGATATGATTTTGCGATGGTAGTTTGATGGGCTGACAATGGGACACAATGACCTTAGTGGTCTTTTCCAACCTCAGAGATTCTATGATTCTCTGCAGCATTGCCCCAGAGGTTGGCTTTCCTGCATAGCTGTGTGGATAATGGCCAGGTGAAGACACTGTATCTGTATCTCTTTTTCTCCTTCCAGCAACTCCTGATGCTTTTGGTTGACTTCAACCAAAGCTCGCCAAGTGGTAAGAAGCTCCCAGCTTCTACAGGCTCGTGGCAGCAGACTGTAAGGCAGTGAGGTTCTTTTAGTCTCTTTATGAATCTTTCCTCCTCTCCATTATGCTAGCAGTCTTTTAATGGCAAAGTAATCACTGGGGAGAAGAGATGATGTGACCCAGTCACAGTCATGGTTACAGGGAAGACAAGCACAAGATATAAACTGTGAGAAACCTGGCATCTGTAGCTCTTCAGCTTTCCAAAGCTAGATTAGTCCCTGACGGAAAGGAAGGGGCTCAGAGTGCCCCATCCAGCTTGCAGCTCTGGAGATCAGACCATTTTAATAATTACAAAGCTGTAAATATTCCAGCTGACAGATGTGAATTGGAGTATCACTGTTTAAAAAATATTTTAGACTAGCTCCAGGCTAGAGATAGTTAGCTAATTGGAAAACTCCTACCTTCATATGCCATCTACCTGCTTAAATTTTAATAGGATTTCTCCCCCTGGAGATACTCATTTGCTCTATGGCTGAGACCTTTTGGGATGAGTTAAATTCTTATTACCTTTATTGCTGGGCTTGATTCTCCCAAGCGCTGGGCCTTTCCCACCCCTGCTGGGGAACATCAGGTCTAGGCTTGATTATTTTTTTATTTGTTTTGTTTTTAAGCACTGGTGATTCTAATACAGATAGATAGCAAGGACTGCTGATTGTCTGAGTGATTCCCAGGAAGGGAATCCCAGTAAAGAGAGAGCTCTGATAATTGCTAGTAAATATATATTGCTGGATGGGGTGGGGGCAATGACAATCCACTGAAGTAAAAAAAAAGTTGGATCCATTTGCATACTTAAAAATAATTAACTGTAACAATGTTTTTCAGCTTAGGATCTTACTGATTAAAAGCATTATTGGGGAAGATTTCTTGCATGTTCTTGAGAGCTGCTGGGCACTGTTTCATGGAGACCAACAACCCTCTACCACCTCTCACATCTGAAAGCTTTCTTTATGCAGTGCATCCACATCTGGATGTTCCCAGGCCACGGGCAATGTTGTAACTGTCTTGGATGCTGTGCCAGCAGATGTGGTGCTGGAAACCTCCCCCCTCAATGCAGGCATCCCTTCCTTAAGAAAGAGAAAACACGTACATATGTATATGCATGCCCTCAAACAGCTTGTTAAACAAATCAAAAGGTGGGAAATGAGTGCTGAATGAAGATGAAGTTAGATATGTGGAAATGCGAGTAGGATTTTGCCCAGCTGAGGCTGTCCTGTGATGTCTGTCACTTAGAAACCCAATTGCATGGTCAACTGCAATAGCGTGAAAGCCCATCAGCGCCGTAATCTCCAGTTTGTAATGGATTCTGCTTCTACAAATGTTAGCTAAAGCAAAAATCTGCATTAAGGTAAGTGCTAAACATCCATCAGCCTGACTGATAAGTCAGAGGAGGAATGGCTGGAGAAATGCTCGTTATTTGCCATCAGATTAGGGGGGAGTTTTGCTTACAATGGGATTGGTTCAGTTTTCAGCTTCACTTGCAGTAGAAGTATCGGTAGTTGGGTGTACATCTCTTCAGATCGCGAGATGGATGGGCAAAGTAAAAATATTTTTTGCTTAAATAGATATCAAAAAAACCATTGAGGGGGGAAATACTTGTGTTCTGAAGATTGAACAATAAACAGGCAGGTGTTGAACTGCAAGTCAGAGCTGGTGGTAGAAGTGTTGATGAGACTGTGTAAGAACCTAAACATTTAGATATATGTGAACTAAATAAAACCACCAAAGCATGAGCAGTTTATCTGAGGTTACAATAGCTTAATTTCTTAAGCGTCATTGTTCAGAAATGAGCAACAATTCAGCCTTTAATGCAGTGCTGAGCTGTGATTCATAGTTGGTGGCAGGAGAAAGCAGCGAACGAAATGCTTGGATCTGGTCAGCAGGCAGAGAAGCGGCCCCCTTGTCCGTGGTGCCATGCCCCTTCCCTTGCTGATTATTCACCAGCAAACATCCTACAGCCCCATTCATAAAGTCCAGTCGTGACACCAGAAACGTCAGGAGGATCTGGTGCAGGAGTGGGAGGCTGACAGAGCTGCGCATTGTGAGCCTGCGGCTCCGCGTTTCCTCTGGGGTTGTTTTCAATTCTTTTGTCAGCTGATTACATGCTCCTTTATAATTTCTAATCTACAGAATAGAGCTATTTGCTTGTGGATTATGTGGAAGTTGCAGGCTTATGCAAAAGAAAAACAAAATAATCTGAAAGTGGATTCTGTTGGCAAATGTTATACTTTGTTTAGGTGTTTTTTTTTATGTAAAGGGAACTTAATCTAGGGGTTTGGAGGAAAAAAACAACAAAACCCAATTTCTGTCAGTCTGAGATTTCAGCATCATGGTGTTTATTCACCAGTGCCCCCATACGTGTGACTTAAATTACTTATTCCTCTTTAGCAAAACTTTTTAACACTGCTTAAAGTTAATGTTGGTTTTGTGTGTTTCGGTGAAAAGGAAAGGAGTTCAAAGTGTGCTGAAATGCCTTGTTGATATTTGGGTACGCATGCTCTAAACACTATAAGTGAACTTATTATAACGGCTGTTGTCTCTGTTGTTAATGAGAACAGCACAGTCTATTCTAACACTTTTTTATGTTAGCCTGTGGAAGTGAGAGTTGAGTGCTTACAGAAAGAAGGATCTGTGGTATTGGGATATCAGCAAAGCAAGCTGAGTGCTGTGTCTATGAAAGATTCTCATTGGCTTTGATAACTTTTAATGAAGTGTCTCAAAAGTTATCTTACTGGATAGATGTATTTGGAGCTGTTAAAGCATCATCCCTACGGCAGAGATTGGTCTGGAAAAAAAGATTCTTGTTCTTGGTTTAAGGTTTTCTGGCTTAAATTGGAATTTCAGGGTTTCTGCTTCCTATTATAAAAGTACTGCCTACTTATAGCTTAATATCCATGTTGTCTGCAAATTATGCAGGATGAATTCACTTGTATCATTACAAAATTATCTTGATAGTATGCCTAATAGTTCTGTTAATCTCAAAATGATGGGGGAGATGTTGCTCAGGGCACCACGATGCCCACCCTACTTGTGCACTAATCCAGCACTCCAATAAGAACATGACCTGACATAAACAAGCATTCGCCTTGCAGAAACAATGTACAAAGCATCGTGTCCACCACCACACACTGTGCAGAAAGTGTCTGCCTACCCAGCTCATGGGGCTTGGGCTGCTTCTGCTATAAAGGACTGATTGTCTTTAGCCTTGGATAGATATTCTTAGACGCCTGTAGAGTATAAGGAGTGAGGTTAGCAATTTCAGCCATGAATATTGTGTTTAAGATTAAGATCACAAAATATTTGAAAAAAATGTGGAACAGAAATGAACCTTCTTGTGATAGGGTTGGTACAGATTGTGTTCTAAATTACGTGGGGTGACGTGCAGGTGTAAATACACACTGTCAAGCCAGCTTGAGCTGGAGCAGGCAGCAAGAGAATTGAATGGTTGTGTGGGGCTTTTTTTTTTTTTTAAATTGATTAACTAACTAAGTGGAGTCAGCGGTCCTGCATAGGCTTTAAAAGAAATATAGTTTTAAAACTCTGAAAATAAGCTGGGATGCTGTGACTTCATTGATCTTTGCACTTGGAATATATAGAGAGAGCTTGTTTGCAGATATCCTGCTGGCATCATTCTCTGCCCTATTTTTAGGTAAGATCTATTTTTTGAAAAGTAAGACCTAGTTTTGAAAATATAATTATATCTCACTGCAGTCTGGTAGGTTGTGCTGATGGAAGGTTCCATTATGGACAAGTCCGTCTAATCGGTGTTCAGGGCCACAAGTTGCTGTGGTCCAACTTGAGCTCCTCTGGAGCACAAGTGAGTGATCATCAGAAACATGGGGATCACTTGGAAGGGAAAGGGAAAACTATTCCAGATGCTAAGATGTCTTTGGTTTTCTTTAATTACTGTTGGAAGTTTTGTCAGGATACTGCAAAAGGGGAGTGGGAGGGGAATTCGGAGTGAAGATTCAAGTCACTTTTCACTTCAAAATGATTTTGCATGGTTTTTCCATGTTGGGTTTTTTTTTTTTTGAGATTTTTCTCAGCTATGCCCAACAGTTTCAGTAAGACTGCAAAGTCATTGTTTCCTCTGCAACTTGGATTTCTTCCTGTAAACAGAGATGCTCTGGCTGTGGAGCGCTCATGGCTGAGCACAATGGTTCACATCATCACGTGTGTTGAAAAGTTGGAATGTTCCTGCTTGGCCAAGTCTGGTTTGACAACCATTGTTCTTTTTGTGTGTGCAGTATAGTATCATGGGCAAATAAGGAAAATTGCTTTTTATTAATAACTGTATGAATTGAAATGAAATAGTGTCCTAACTGTTTCAGTCAACCTGAAAAGAAAAATCCCTCCTGTCAGGATATTGACAACATGCTCAACTAATGAAACAGAAGCAGCTAAGATTGCATCACAGGAACATTTCTCATCAGCTAAATATACCTTGGGGCAAGCTGGAGATACACAGGTACTTCCAGGAGCTCACCAGCTTTATGGCAGTGTTCTTTAGGCTGTTATATCCTGGAAAATATTTGTTTCCTATCATTCAACTGTGTTTTCTAATCACTTTCCAATGACAGTTTTTGCTTGCTGAGTCCAAGCCTACTTACAAAAGATCACATTTCTCTTATTGGATGGAGATTATTTATCTCTATCCACTTATTTATATCTCACACAAGGAGCACTGTCTGATGCTATTATGGGTTATTGTCTTAAATTGCAAGAGAAACTCATGCTGGCTTTGGGGTGTACTGCCTGAGCAGATGTGGGAATGTAAATCACCCAGACAAAAATGGTTCTGGAGGAAAGTAATTTTGCTGCACCTTTTACTACTTCACTGTTTTTGAACACAGCTATTTTGCAAGATTAGGTTTGACAAGTTTGAGCGACAAAAATCAATGAAGGTTCCTCCCTTCCCCAGTTACAAATAGTCTCTCAAACACTTCTGTGTATTTGGCAGTGCTTCCTTGCAGCTTCTGTGGCTTTTAAATCAAATCTGTGTTAGGTGACACAGCCTTGCTGCAGAGCAGCTCTGCCTTTTTGTTTGCTCATTGCTACTAGTCAGAAAGGAAGAATAATTTACTGCTGAGCAGTAGCAGTGGCTGACACACGCTTTAGAAACTGGCCCTGTTGTAGTGCTCAGGATAAATACCAGGAAGAGCTCTCTGGTCCTGCCCTGGGACATTCCTGTGCTACATGGCAAGTCACCAGTGCCTCGCTGCTTCTGTGATAGAAGCACTACCGGCCAGTCCCATCTAAAACATCTCCTATGGGTTATCTCCTATGGCTGATGGCCAAGGTGTGAATTCAAGCTGTCCATTTTAGATATCTAATTTTAATCTCTCCTTGTAGTTTTCTACAAATAAGATAAGTAGACGAAGTAAATTGTCTCCAGATGTGGAACAGATTTGGCAAGGCAAAGGTCAGGTTTTGGGAAGATGTGTAGCCATGATGTAGAACAGATTTGCAACCCTTGCTCCCCATGTTGAACATGCAGTAGATCTTGCTTTCTGGCCCAATTTTCTTTTTGTATACTGTTCTTTTTTATTTTTTTCATTTTTTCCCAAGTCTCCAGATTCAGCACTGATCTTGTTTCCAGGAGGCAGCGTGCTGGTGTTCTTGATTCAGGTCACTGAAGATGGTGTATGTCTGCCTCCAGTTTAACCACCCAAATATTAGGTGTCCCATTTCAGTGGTGACCAGCTGCCGATTGACCTCAGGAGGCTGCCTTGTCCCACCCTGTGGTGAAGTGAACCCACCCAGTCCCACTCTGATTCTTCCTTTCCCCAAAGAATATTTGTCTCTTCCATATCTGACCTCCCAGCTCTGCTCAGTTCTCTGGGGTTAGGAAATGACTGAAAATTCCTCTGGCAGGAAACCCACCTACCCTGACAGGTGTGGGGAGGGCTTTGAGGTGCTTTTGGGAACATTTGAGAGCTGGATGACTTCAACAACACCAAAGAAGTTGAAAGCAGATTAAAAACTGGAGGTTTAGTTCCAGATTGAGCCAATTCTATCTGAAGAGTCAAAAATGTGCACGGTGGCCATCAGCCTCCTTGGTCTTCAGTGTCTGACTTGAAAGTGAAGGCAGAACAAAACCCTACGTTGTTTGTTTTGCATCCCCATTTTCTGATGTGTGAAGGTGAAGAACCTACACAGACAAGGCTCGTTACCCTGCTAACTAACCAGTAGTTTGGTTATAGGTGGGTTTTTCTTTCAGCACTGGGCTCTCTCAGGGTATCAGAGTGGTTCCTTCCAGTGAATGGTGACAGATGAGGGATGGAGATGAGACACTTCGTGTGCATTTTTTCACTTGTTGGCGTGGGGCACGCCAGCCTGCAGGTTTCCTTAAACACAAACTATTTGCTGAAGTCTGGAGGAGCCTTTTGTGGCCTGGTCTAGCCAAGAGGTATTCTGTTCCAAGGGGGAGGGAGCAAAATGCATCTTGGAAGGTCTGCAGGAACCAGGGCCTGACTTGGGATCTGCCTCTACCTGTCACACGGTAAACAAAGCGCCCTGGGAGGACTGGGGTTAGCAGCACACCTTGGTCACACACTGAGCAAACTATCCCCCAGGTGTGCTTGCAGAACAGACTCTCCATCAGCGTCCTGTCATGCACAAAATGTTTATCCAATTTGTCAAGATAATCTTTCTTCAAATAAGCTCAGGTCCTCGGCCTCAGAACAGCCCAATTTCAAGCAGTATAAAGTAACTCCTTTTTTTCCACCCTCCTTCTCTTGCCCTCCCCCCCACTCTCCTTTTTATCACTGTGTCAACTTTTCCTTGGCTTTAAACAAACTGAAAGTAATTATATCATTTTCAAGTGAGTTATCTTTTTGACGGAGTTAGCTGATCTGCGAGTTACTTCCAACTGCTCCCAAGTTGGGGTATCCCTTTCCAAACAGACTTCTCAGATGTTTGGCAGAGTTGAGCTCATTAAGGACCCAACAATTTGTTTATACTGACACATATAATAGCCAACTAATGACAACTAATTTAGGGCAGTTGGAAAGAAACATAATTTAGTAGTTTTTTTCATTTTTTTTCCTCCTCAGTGGTAGCTTTACCCATAGTTCTGGATTTCCCTTGGGAGTTTAAAAGAGCCTTTACATTGTCATTTTCTGTTTGAAGCTGTCAATACATTTAAAGTCTATTCTGAAGTAGGGATTAATAATAGATCAGGTGTTACTGCCTAAGACAACGCTCGCTCCTTTTTTGATAGACAACAGCTGCTTTATTACATGAAGAATATTACTTCTGCGATCACCTGGAACTGTCAGAATGAAAGCGATTTGTGCACTTTTCCCCAGCTTCCCCAAAGAACTGAATGTATATCCAAAAATAGAACGATACATTGTCTATTTTCTTCCATGATGTTTCATTGACTAATTTCCTTCCTTCTCCCGTCCTCCCTCCCTGGCTGCTAATACAGAATGTGTCATTTCGATTTTACTTAATTTAAGGTGGAACTGAGCTTCACGTGCTCGCACTTCCTTCCAATGAAGACCCCGAATTCCAGAAGGCTGCTCTATGTGCTGCTTCATTTTAAACTTTGTGGGTAAAATCTTGGCTGTGTTCCTGGGGGGTTGTGACAGTGGCTTAAATGGGAGACTTGCAGAAGGAGCTGGGTAGGAGCCTGCGTGTTTTCTCAGGTTGCCTCCACCAGTGCAATGCCCAGGTCATGCATAACAGCTATTTTTGAGCTTTGCATTAGAAAGACCATGGTTAAAACCTGATTTTAAAGGGCATTAAGCAGCGCTAATCGTTATGTTAATGAGGCTTATTGTTTTGGGAAGAACTGCTGTGTTTAAAAAGACTGGTGATATCCTATTTATTGTTCGTGTGGAGCAAACGGCAGAATTAGCCTATGTAGCAGATTATGAATTGGAAGGGGGGAAAAAATACTTAATTCCTCAACACAGTCGTGCCAGCTTGTTCACTCTGCACAGATTCCAGATGGATTAGTTGGCCAGATTTTCATATGTGGTGGCCTTCCTACGTACCTCTGCCAGAGGAAAGGGGCATAGGGTGGGTGAACAAATGTGAGCCCTTTATGCAGAGTCGTGCTGTGCCATCAGCCCTCTTCCTCCATCAGTCAGTTCTGGAAGATCAGAAATATTAGTCTTTGGATTACTACGTGGCAAAAAAAAAAATAAAGGATTAAAAAATGTGTAGAGATGCTATAAAGGTAATGATTGGTATTTACATAAGTAAGGGATGTGATAGCCAATAAATAGAACTTAATTAATAAAGATTGCCATTATGCAGCTGAGGACCTTGAAGCGTTTAAAAATTAATTAAGCCTCGCAACCCTTCTGCATTGTTGGTAAGCGTTATGATTATATACCTACCCTACAATAGGTAAATGGAGACACCGTGCGCTTAAGTGAATCTTTTTGCTCAAGGTCACATAATTACTCGGCAATAGAACCTGGGAATCTTCCCATGACCACCTGAGACTGGTCCTTACAATACATGCTTTCTGGAATAGAGGGGAGGAAAAAAAGGAGTATATTCATGCTGGTGTCAATACAGCCCTTCTGTCTAAGGAGCTATTGTCTTTGGTTTGTGTGGAGGACATGTTACATGTGCTGTTCAGGGTTTTCTTCAATGGTAAATTCATCTTTTCTGTTGCACTGCCTGTGCAGCCTCACACATGTTGAGTTTGTTATTTATAGTTTTATTTCCATTTGTGCTCTTACTTATATAACTTAGCTTGGCCATTAAGTAGTGCTTGTCAAACTCATTTGCAAGGAAAGAACTGAAGAACTGTGCTGCAATATATTTGAGTGAGGAGAAGTCAGTCTTCATCTGGTTGATGTAATAGTCCCAGAGTCGCTTTGCTGGTTGTCAAAGAGTGAAACATGGGACTGCCTGTCAATGGGTGTGAGCAGCCACATGCTCAGTTCTGAAAGGGAAATGAATAAGCAGCATGTCAAAACTAAATCTGGGTTTTGCCGAAGTAACTTACATATTGCCTTACTCATCAAAGGTAGAGCAGAGGCAGCACTCTCC
Organism: Numida meleagris; assembly: GCF_002078875.1. Lineage (NCBI taxonomy): Eukaryota > Metazoa > Chordata > Aves > Galliformes > Numididae > Numida > Numida meleagris. Next base: position 7,375,401 of record NC_034412.1, read on the forward strand.
TCCAAGAGGTTCCACTAAGGCTATGGAAAAGGCCCTCCACTCCTGCTGCTGGTAGTGGAAGATTCCTGTTACTGTCAGACTCCTTTTCTGCCCTCGTGCAGAGATCTGTCCTGGTGCGCTGTGGAAATAATTGTTGTGTATCTCCCAAAATCAGTCAGGACGTATTTCTGGCAGAGAAGTGTGCTTTGAGCCTGTGCTCAGACAGAAAAATGGCACAATGCTTATGGCCAATCTGAACTGTTTATCTGCCATGAGCCAGATATTTCAAAATAATGAAACTGAGCTGAAAATACTGCTTTGCCCGTATTGGTGAGGGTTGGATACATGCAATTTTAGAATAGATTCTTAAATAACTACAAGATTCTAGGAACTGGGGTGCTTATGAAAATCTTGCTGTTTTCCATGAATATTACAACTGAATGCTCAGTTTTGGCTCTGGTAACATTGTTTAGTGTCTGTTAAAAACAAAATTGTCTTCAAACGGAGCAGGTCTTATTTTTCATTTTTTAAGCAAAACTATTTGTTCTTTTCTGCAAAAGATCAGACAGTTGTTTTGTTGTGTGTGTAGCAGGGGGAACAGCCTTTTCTTTTAAGATATTTTCATATTATGATTATTGGGAACGTGTACTTTAATTTTCCTTAGTTTTGGAATCTCAACAACACTTTCACTTAATATTTCATATGTTTGTGTTGCCAGCCTGGATTTGATGTGGTGTTATTGACCTGTACAGATTAAATCTTTGTGGTATGGGCCACTCCCCATGTTATAGCCATGGCTCAAATCAGTTATATGTAGTCAAGCCAGATACTTGCCAATAAAGCTAAAGCAAATCCTCTGAACTGTTGGTTCTGTGAGGAATTGAGTAGTTACAAGATTATTCTTACTCTAATGACATATGGTCAAGTTAGTAGTACTCAATGGACAGTTCTTACAAAATAAAACCACGGAAGCTATCGTTTCATGAAGTATTATGGCAGAAACCTCTCCTGATTTAGTGTCCAGACTTGTGATGTTTCCTTGTTTTTCAGGAGAGGTGAAGTCTTGTAAATGAAATCTGTCAAATCTGGAGTTCAGTCATAATCATGCTACTGTTGAATATAAGAAAATATGTATGCGTTTCAGTCTTGCTTTCCCTTTCCCCTCTTGACTTTATTATTTGAATATAGTTTTCATGCTACTAAATTGTGTCATATGGGGGGGGGGGAGAATCAGTATTTTTGGATTTTCTTCATCTGAGTATATCAAAAGGCAACCTCACTTTGCAGATTCAAGAAGTTCAAATAATTCTGACAGCATGCAAATGTCGGTGCTTAGCCAGGGATTGTCTCTGAACCTTTATGTTCATTTCTGCTTCTTGATTGAGTATTCATGTTGTTGTATGGAAGAAGAAAAGGTTGCCAGATAATTCCAAACCACTCTGGCAAGCTGTGCTCTGGGGCGTGGATAGAATCATCTCTCTTATTTTGTCAGCGCAACTCCTTTGAACTCCTGGCTAAAAAGCTATAATAAAGATTTGTCTCAAAAGGAAGGTCATCAGGAGAGTGCTGAGACTTCAGGAAGTCTTAAGCAAACCTACAGAGTCTTTTTGCCATTCAATTGCTCCATCTTGAGACGGGCCCTTCCTCACCAGCATGTGCTGTAATGAAAATGCCAGTGCTGCTCCAGCTCCTGCTGCTCTAATGGGCTTCTCCAGGGTCTCTGTGCTGAATGCTGATTATTCCCTCAGTGGTGCTGCCTGTGTGTGTGGTACTTGTGTTGAGCCTTGGAGAAGCAATGGATAGTCACAAAGCCTGAAAGAAAACATGGCTGAGTATAATTGTAGAGGCAATTGGATGCTGGATGGTAAATAGTATGTTGGGGAAGATCAAAATGGAAGGGGGGAAAAGAGAAGCTATGTTTAGATATGCATTTCAAAACTGGATGTTTGAAAGTTTTTGGAATGAACATTTTTCACTTGTTAAAATAGCTTATTCTGATACTTCCAATACATTTACCTGGCTATTACTGTTGGAAACTTGTTCTGAAGACCATGGGATACAATAGTAATACCCAGTGCAATACAGGATAAATAACAGTTGACCTAGAAAAAGGAAGAATGTGAATGTGAGTTCAAGTAAATTGTTCCTAGAAGTTCTTCTCTTGAGAACTGCCCCAAGGACTCCAGCTGTTTGAAAAACGTATTCCAATGGTAAACTTCTTGTCTAAGAAGACAACAGACACTGGATCTTGGCGGACTAGTGTACAAGCTTGCTGAAGTTTGTATTAACTCTTCAACTGCTAAACTTTTTATCTTGAATGCTGTTAACGATGTTTTTGGAAGAAGCTGACTTAAAAATTGAAATTATGTGGGGAGTTAGGCTGTGAAGCTCAGCAGTGCTTCAGCTGAGATCTTGGAAATGGCTGCACACGGCAAAAGGATATTTGTTCTGGGTGACAGAGCCCTGACTGCTTTCTCCAGTTAGTTTAAACACATGAAAATATGCAAAAAAGCTGCTTGTAACTTTTCTTTAATGCACTGTTTTTGTAGGCTGCCCATTGGCCCTGTAATTTTATAGAAACTCGCTTGGTCTTCTGCTCTTTCTATGTGTTATTGGACAGTCTGTGCACTGGAATCAGCAGGAATGTAGTCTCGGAGTTGGAATATTCACTTTTTTTTCTTTGATCCCTCAAAACTTTCAGGAGCTATCGCTATCCAGCTTCTGGAGATGTACAAAGCTCAGTATTTATCATCCTATGATCAGGTTGTCAGAGGTTTATTTTTTGTTGGGGAAAGAGTGTCTATGTAAATCAAATGCCCACAGTTATCATGGATGTCAATAGGAGTCCATAATCATTATAAGGGATTATTACCTCTTGAAGAGTGATCCTCAACTGACTTAAGAAATTCGGAATAACAACTGTTTCTATTTCCCTGGTAGCAAAGTTTTATTCCTGCAAAAGAAGAAACAGATGTCTAGTTTGGCACCAGTAAGTGCAGTTCTGCCCATAGAGGAAGCTGTAGTGTTGCCTCAATAAGAAAAGAAACCATGCAGTTTTAAGCAGATTAGATAATTGAGATTAGCCCTCTGTGATCTTGCTGTGTTTTCATTTATTTCAAAACAGTTTAACACAGAGCATGTTGAGCAATCAGTTGAAAATCACGTGCAAACACTGCCTAAGTACCGATAAGAATCGTGGAGGTAAACAATGAATTCCTACTAATGGCTAAGTCACCAAGGTAAGATCGACTCTAAATACACACCCTTAGTTAAATATAATTTCATTAACTCAGGTTACGTGGCTTCAGTAAAGGTTTTTTCTTCCTCCTCCCTGCTCTCCACTTTCTGATGCTTGTCAAATGAATTGCATACAACCAATCCATCATCTTCAGCTTTGTTTGTCTATACCAGAGATGTGTTGAGCTGAGCAATAACCCCGCAGTTCTGTAAATCTCACAGCAGATCAACACGAGGTGAATGGGGTAATGCTGGTTAGGGAAGGGTGACTTCATTTTGCATATGACACTTTTAGATCTGAATTCTACAATAAAAATTACTTTAATACTAGCTATTTTTATTAGGATATAAATAACCAAATGTCACAGTTATCCTTCTAGACACATGCAGATCTTGGTGCCGTGTTTTTACTACAGGGGCTGAAGAGTTTCTAATCCACTGTTACCATTACGCACTGTGCAGTATGCATTTGAAGTCATTTATTCATCCCTTTTCATCCTCTCCCGTGCTTGATTTCTATAGACTCTTTTATACTCAGAAAGCAGTCCCAGGTATCTCAAGGGTAAACAGGTTATCATTGTTTTAATGTCTTGTGGAAAAGTCTTCTAACTTTAGTATCTGATATTTGTCTCAGAATTGGACTCTTTGTGAAGTCTAAAATCTGTTCCTCCTTCCCTTTATTTCTCCCATGCTGGCAGTTGGTTAGATTGGTCAGCAAACCAGGGAAGACAAACAGCCACCTCTTCTAAAAATCCACATTCCCTATTGCTATACGTTCTGCTGTACGCTTTCTAATTGGTGACGTAGCAGATGAAAACAACAGACAAACAATATGAGGCCTCCCTCTTTCACAGGAAATTATTGCTCCCATGAGAAATGCTTCCACTTCAATACTCCTTTCACCATCCTTGTTAAGTTCTACAGGATCAGTTTCTTCTTTCTTCTTTGTTTTTTAACACAACAGAAGACTTTTCAGCCTGCTCAGCGCTGCCTGCTGATCTCAAGGAGATGGTGAACACGTAACATGTGACAATAAATTGAAATAATTGAAGCATCCATGGCAGTTGTATTAGAATTTATTTCCTTTATTTACCACTATCCTTGATGCCATGATGTCAGTAGCTTGAAAAGGCTCAGTAACAAACTCTTAAAGAGAGAACACACACAAAAAAAAAATACACTGTAGGAACACATGGGATCTCCCAAGAATAAAAAACAAACACAAAATGATAATAAAAAAACCACCCTGGTTATACATCAGTAAGTAACATCCTCTGTTTCCAAGAACTATGGAAGTTCTTCATCAGTAGTATCTTGTGATGATGATCACCACAGGTGCTCAGTATTTGTAGGACATCAGCAGAAGGCTAGACTGCTGTGTTAGGCAAACATGAGAGAAAGCAGTAATTGCTGCTTCAAGGAGCTTACAACTTTAGAGAAGAACAAGGAATGGATAGAAAGAGGTGGAAGATCACTGAGATATTACTGACCAACACGAAAAGCAATGGCCATGGAATGAGTTGTCAAAGCACCACCAGTGGTTTTTGGTGATGTTGCTGGGAAAGAACATGAATGAGCAAACAGGTTCACAGGTGCTTGCAAGAAACTCACTGAACACAAAGGTAGTGTGGTTGAAATCATGAAGGTATTCCAGCGTAAATGTAACAGATGTTGTGGCAGGCTGGTATAAGGGGATAACAATGCAGAAGAGGGGGTCAAGGATAAGCAGTGAAAGACCTTGCCAAGAAAGATAGGTTTATCCTTGGTTTGCCTTTTCTGTTACATCAAATGAGCAGTGGATCATATAGTAAAAGAGAAGCTAAGAGATGATTTCTGTCCAACAATGGAATAGCAACAGAACATTGTGTGTTATTGTAGCCAGAGAATAGTGGCAGGAAATGATGTGAGATAAAAGTTGGCTTAAGATGCTGATGTTATGCAGAACTGCAGAAGTTATAACGTGGTTGTGTGACTCTAGAGGAAGCTCTGAATCCAAGATGACCCTTTGATACTGAAGAGATCTCTGTACTTGTGATGACAGATTGGACATAAGTGGTGGGGAAGATAGTGGTAGAGACAACAGTGACAGAGAAAAGCAGTAAATTGGGAAGAGAGAGAATTTAAGGCGTCGATTTAGATGTAGTCTAATTTTTTTTTTGTTTTGTTTAAACAGCAGAAAACGATCTTTTTTTAAACTATGTTCAAGAGCCCAAACCCGCTTGTGTGACTCCTGGCTGCTGGCTCTGCAGCTCATGCTTTTAGGAGGTTTAAGAGGTAGCATGGAATTGGGGAGATTGGCAGGTGGCACAAAAATATGTCTAGGGAGAGAAGGAGCTATGCACAGTGAAGTGTCAGATTTCTAATGTGCTGGAAAATCAGTCAGCAGTGTGTACTAAAAGTGATGTGAGGGGTGGATGATGTATCTCCAACTGTGCTTGATAAAAGTTGAGGAACAGGTTTGCTGTACCAACAAGCTGCTTGTACTCCAAGTCAGGCAGGTGGTAGCTATGGCTAGTTTGGTTTGCATGTGATGCTGTGGCCGGGTTAGATTTGAAGCTGGTTTGGGATTTGGGTCTGAGCAGGGAGGCAGCAGCAGTGCGTTATGAAGGTTGCTCTCCTGGTTTTCTTCAGTAGAACAAGTGTGGCTGACCTTACACATTAGATTACACATCAGATTACAAGAAAATTTAAGTGGCGTGTTCAGTACTTGTGGCTGGAATTGGAACAGGATCCTTTTGCAACTAAATCTGACCCATCAGCACAACAGAAAGATCTGAGGCCGTATTTTGGTGGTTAATCCTGTTTCTGATGTCAGATTTCTAATCCTCTTCATAAATCCCACCTGCCCAATAGTACAGGGTTCCACTCTGCCCAGATCTTGACACATGAGGACACTGGAGAGGGAAAAAAGTGAACTAATCAGAAATTTTAGAATCAGTTCTGGTTCCCATCAGAATGAGGTGCTAGGATGTCTGGTAGTTATAAAGAGAACGATGGTATTTTAGGGTAGCTTCAAGTATGTTAACTGAATAATCATAGCCCAGTTAATGAACTGGGTTTAACACCATTGGCCAAGTAAGATTATTACTGTATCCAACTCTGCAGATACACCTGAGCCCTGTGAAGCTGAGGCTGCGGGAGCAGGAAGTAAACCACCAAACAGCAGCCAGGTGCTGTTGTTAGCAAACGTTCCCCTATAACCAGATCACCCTGTGGTCGGGGATGGTGCAGGCAGGCGGTATGGGAGAACCACACTCTTATAATCCAGGAGAGGCAATGTACTTTACAGTAAATTTCACTTTCCACGTCTCTCAGCTACAAGACTTTTTTCCCACTCTATCTTTTGGCAATGCTGATGTTTTTATCTTACAATTTTGGAAGTATTTCCAATACTGTGCAGCTGTTTATTTAATGTCTCTGGTGCCTCAGCTGATAATAGCAAGTCAGAGTGAATATTTACCTTGTTTCTGAAGCACTATCCATTCAGCACTTCTAGTGCTCCATTCGACAGTTTCAAGTGACAAGTGTATCATTTGAATTTTTCTTTACACTGTGCATTCAGTCACTCTAGAACAAGACTATCGCTCATGTTCTTTCTCCCATTACCTTCTCGTTCTCCTCAAACTGTAAATGTCTTCATTGCTTCTTTTCCCTGGCAGACTTCCAAATTTTTGTCAGGTTTGAGTGACCTCATAGGAAAGTAGCAGAAGTTTCCCTTGCTCTCCTGAGAGGGTTGCAGCACGACTAGGAGAGTACTGCAGAGTGTTGTTATGGTGCTCCTAGTCCTGCTACCAGCAGTACCAATTAGCTGAAGAGGGAGCAGAAAAGTCTATTAACATAAAGAGAAAGAAGCCCCAAATACTGCTCCCCTGCTGTGAGAAAGCTAAGCTGTATCTTTTTTCATTGCTCCTCAGTGTTGATTTAGGACTGGATTCCCAAATCTACCAAGCAGTGATTCTGCTGGAGTCATAAATCTCTAATAAATTTCCAGTGAACACTGAGCGCTTCTGAAAAGCACATCCTCAACAAGTGCCTGGGGTGGGGGATGTCCTCTGCTAATCTTGTACTTGTGCGAGCTACTCAGTCACTCTGAAGAGACTAAGAAATATTTTCCCTATTTTTCAGAAATAAAAATGTTATCCATAGTTGAAGCTAGGGCATTAGTTTAACATTATTATTTTTTCACTGTGGTATGCCACAACATTATTCGTTCTTTGTATTGAAAGCACGACTGTAGGAGCCTTTTCTGGTCATAACAAGACAGTTTTATATTGTATCAAAGCATCCCTTCATTTGAACCAGATTAGGAATTCACTGTATCTTGGAGAATAGGTAATAAGGAAAATATTCTTTAGATGGCAAGGGTTATTTTTGTACTTAGCTTTGATAGCACACATTACATCAGCCAGAGCACTTCTGTAACGGTCTGCCAACTCTTAAATTTTCAATAATCCTGCTTCCTTCTCTTAAAATTGAAAAGGTAGTGACTCCCCTGGGAATGTATGTCATTTCAGCATTCCTGTTGACTGTGTATTCTGAAATGCTGCAGTCTGTTTGCTTAGTAATCCCCTTGTCTGTGCAAGTTGTTAGGGGTAACCAAAGGCAGCTGATTACTTAATTGTATAAGGCAGGAAATCAGGTTCTTTCATTAGTTCCCATAATGTTCTTGAGAGCAACCAGTATTCTGCCTGACTGAGTTTTCGATCCTTTAATTCAAAAGATATACTTTCCCTTGGCATACTCACCGACTCTTTATCCTGATATGCTATTTACTGAATAAGCTGAAGGTTTTGGACTAAAAGAACCCTACATTTTTGAAGTAAAATAAAACACTACATAAAACATTTCATAATAAGACTTGCAGCCAGAAGAGAAATATGACATAATGTCTTCACAGCACTCTTTGCACTTCTGTAAGATAACTGATTTTTTGTAGGTGTTGCTTGAACTGATGGGCCCAAATATTCCTATCAACTCATCGCAGACCTAGAGACCTGTTTTTGTTCAGTGGCTTAACAGCTAGGGAAGCCCTCTGCCAGACTGATGTTTGGTTTTCTTTTTGTTGAATTTAATACAGAGATTTGGGGTAAACCATGCTTCCTGTGGGGCCACCGGCAGAAAGCTGTCAGGGATGGAGGCAAAGCCCCTGCCATGCAATCAGGGGTATGTGCAAAATCCCAGGCAGTGCTGGTGGGGCTGGAATCAGGCATGTTCTCTTCCTCCCAAACGCACAGCAATACACACCCCCAACGTCCCAGGTTGACTCACATAGGGATAATCATTATACTTACTCTTTAGAATCTACTTCTAAGCGTTTGTACTTTCTCCTCTCTTTTAAAACCTCAGAAAGTCAGTATTTGTGATGCTGGCTCTGTTTCACACTGTGGGAGTTGAAGGGACTTTTGCAGAATTCAGTGTGCTGGTGCACCTGTCCTGAGCCCCAGCTGAACACTGAACCTTCTCCAGCCTCTGAGGGTGGTGAGTGGTGACAGGAGAAGGATGGAAAAGAATATCTGAATGTTTCAGATGCTTCTGGGTGATTATTTTTTTCTGTTCTACACATGGTGTTAAAACTTGGCAGGTATGAATGCTGCTCCCAAGAGGTTCTGATGTTTCTGCTCCTGAAAGATTCATACTGCCCAGTGCAGTGTTCTACATCTCATGCCTCCATAGGGAGCACATAGCATCTCCCACTACCCCAGAGCTTGGTAAATTGTGATATTTCACTTAGGTTAATGGATGCTGTCCTTCTTTCAGTCCTTCTGGAGCACCAGAATGTAGACAGACTTAGCAAACTGTGGAAGGTGTGCAGAGCAAAGAGGTCTTCCCTTTCTTAGGGAAGTCTATGCTGGAAGACAACTTCATTGCTAATTTGAAGTACGATCTGCTATCAAGTTGATACTTGGACAGTAGAAACAGCTTCCACTGTCTGATTGGTCTAGAGGCATGAGGGAAGCTACTCTGAAGTCTAATTTCAGTTGATTATTCCCATGTAAAAAGGGATAAAAACGGATATAACGGGCCAAACTGGGAAAGGCTGTGCTCTGAACAACAATTAGGCTCACAGTACTTCTGACTAACTGATGCTATATGTACTGCATCTAGCATAAATTTATTGACAGCTTGTGTGGTTTTTGTTGTTATTATTGTTGTTGGTGCATGTAACACTAAGCATAAAGTAATTGCCATCACGTATGAAAAACAAACCTATTTCATGTTGCTACCTGGAGTAATGCACTTTCATATGTCAAATATTTTGATGTGAAGGTGACTTCCGTGTCATGGAAATGAGCCAAATGCTTATCTGTCTTTGAGATCAGCCCTGTAGCTCACCATGGTTTAAGTATTTTATTTACATTAATCCTATTAAAAAAAAAAAAAAGGAAAAAAAGCCTTGTCCCTTAAGGGATGGTGCTGTGTAGGGTAGAAACGTGCTTAGTTTTGTGTGGATGTACTATTTACATACATTCAATGTTGTTTTTAATCATCCTTTTTTTAAAAAAAAATAAGTGGGTTTACAGTGCTCTGAGCAAACTTAGCCGGGAAGGGAGAAGACTTTTTCTATTAATCAGTGAAGTGAGTTAATAAGGCAGATGCTGAGAAATAGCAAGGACAAAAACTTAGGGTGGTTAGAATGATTTGGTGTCCAAGTTCATTTTGCTTAATTCCTATAAGCCACAGTTAAAATAACCTTTGGGAATGAATGACCTGATCTTCAGACTCATTTTTGTTGTTCTTTGCAAGTACTGTGCACTGTTACGGAAGGTGGCAGAGGCTGGGAGGTCATCTGTGCTGGCTGATGGGGCCTGGTTCTGGGTTTGGAGCTGGAGCTCCTCTCTTAAGAGCTGCCCGTGCTCTCACACACGTTGACATCTCTGTAGCCTTTAAATAAAAAGATGGCAACTGCACAATGGAAGCCCTTACTGCTTAGAACGGGAAGAAAGACACGGTCCTATTTCCATAATTAACTTCCTCAAAATTTTGTGATCTTTTTTCTTATGCTTCACTGCAACCACTGTATTCAGTCTAACTGCATGTCTAGTGTTTGGTGTCAGTGGCGAAGGAAACTAGCAATTACCCTCTGCTGCCATTTTCCTTATGTGAATATATGCCTTGTCCTCTCTAGATGGATGCAGCAGTTTGCAGCAAGAAGTCTTGTTCATCTGAAATTCTTGTATCTGTCTACTCCTAGAGTCTCTTGGCGGGTGTGATGGAATGAAAGATTGATTCAAGTTGAAAAGCCAGGGGATATTTGAGCTACTGACACAGCTGTAGATAATCTTGAGACCTGGTGGCCTGTGATTCATACAGTTTATCAGTCTGTTGCTCTGAAGGACTTCGGACCTCTTCAGCCCCAGACTCTTTCCCCAAAAGCTGAGGCCTGTTTGAGCTAGACTCAAGCACGGTTAACAATTGTATAGACACTTGAAGCAAAAAGAACACATTCAATGTACTAAATTTTCAATTCTATCTGAATGGACAAAAAATATCCCTTGTAAGATGTTTTCTAACATTATGCACAGCTGGACAGGAATATCAAAACCATGCTATTGGGTGAGTTTTACTGGATTATCTGAGATAGTTGACTATAGTTTGTGAAGAAGAGTCTTAATCGCTGAGCAAGGGCGTTCACCTCAGTTTGGACTGATCTAGGAACAATTGTCTGTATGCAGTGTGTCTTGGTCAGTGTGGAAAAGGTGAAATGAACTGAAAATGTTTGCGAAACGTGCATAATTTCAGTGGACTGTGGTGGTGCTGCCCTTCTACTGAGCTTGTGTTACTTTCCCTGCATTTGTAAGAGAACACCTTTGCTGGTCGTTGGCCCATATTGACATAACACAGAGGACAGTTCTGTAACTAGTTGTGTACTTTGGATCTGATTTAATTCTCATAGTGGCTGTTGAAAAAGCATCAGGTGATTTAAATGGCCTTCATTATAAATAAATCAGCCTTTTTCTTCTTAAGGAAAATGTAAGAATGTCTAAAGGAGTAGAAGCTGCAGAAGCTGTGAACACATTTAATTTGAGTCTAATTTCAAACAAATATGTGGCTCAAATTAATTGGAGGTTTCTGCTTCTAACTGTAACATTTTTTATCTTGTTAAGTATTAAGGCAGCATAACATACACAAGACAAATATTAAACAAAGGTATTATGGATGGGAAATTCCTAATCTAACTCACTATGTTGGTACACTGGAAGTTTCTTAATCCAATATCTGATGAAGGAACAAGGAGAGAATTAATTTACTGCACACTAATTACTGAGGAGTATGCACTGTATATACAGTGAAAGGCGCTGAAATGAATACTTGATAAACAATATCTGGCAAATTAAAAATCTGAAATGTTAAATGAAATGCAAATTAAAAATCTGGACCGTTAAATTAATTGAATGCAAAAAAAACCTGACATTAACTATCATCAAGGGTCGAAGTTATATCAGCAAAAGCAAAGCTATTCAGAGTTATATCCCGCTTCTCTCGGTAATTTACTTGTGAATGGGTAGGTACTAGAGGAGCCCCAAAGATATAGATAAATTTACATACATCAGGAGCCATCCTTTCTGCCTGCTGGGCAAAATGCTGTCCAAGGAAAGGATGAGGATGGTTTGTGCCTAAAAGAAACGAGTGCGTTCCTTGTGTATAGGCGAAGTGCAAGACCTGTGTTGTAGTGTCTATCGTCTTCAAACAAGCTGAAAGTGTACAAGTTCTAATCTAGAAGAGAGTTTTTTTGTCTTCTGTGTTACATTTTGTCTAATTTTCTGTTTTCTTCTTGTTGGAATGGAGACAGGAAAACATGATACTGTGAGAATGTAAGGTGTTTCTAAGAATGAATTGATAGGAAGTTAATTAAGGCTTGAAATATGCTCACACATATATTAAATGTTTTCCCAATGAATATCCCCTTTAAGGATTGAATGCTTCGAAGATGTATGTAAATTTCTAACCCAACTGAAGCAAATGCAAATATATCTTAAAGATCATGTTGACCAAGTTACATAGGCAACAAGAGACTGAAAAGATAAGGGGAAAATTTAGTATTTATGTTAAAATTCGGGGATGTGCTGTTAGAGTAAGCTGTGTGTTATCGTGGAGCTTTTATTTAACCAGTATAGACTTTTCCACTTATCTTCCTCCATTTTCACATTTCTGATTATTTGTGCTGGTATAATGCTACGTAAAGCACTGAAGGTGGGGCCTTGTTCTGGATGAGAACTGTTTCTGCACAGCCACCAGATGGGAGGATCACGAAGAAAGCATGTTGTAGGCAGCCTTGAGAAAGTGAAACCCTCCCAAACGCGCAGACGTGTATACGTGCACACAATTTACCCACCTCGTACTTTCTGAGGACTAGGAACACTCCCAGCTTTAGGCATGTATATATTGCAGTAAAAGCCAAGTGCTGTAGGGCAGTTTGATTGGACGATTCAGGTCCTCTTTTGGGGAGTAAAAGTGAGACGTAATGGCTCTGAGACAAATCGCTTAGGCCACAGTTAGCACAAGGCTCTTGCAGATGCTTGCTGTTACCATGTTTGCGAAGCGAGATGTTACATTGCTTGGTGTCAGACTTCAGCTGAGTTGAGTGTGTATCCAGAGAAGTGCACAGCGTGTGTTCTGCATCTTTACACCAGTTTCCTCAAGTGCTGGGTGTTTTTCTAGCTGAAGAGCCTACTAGTGATGAGGGGGGATTGATTTCACTGTTTGAAGATGAAGCCCTCGGAATGGTGGTTTTCATTGATTAAATGAGGGCACTTTTCAGAGGGAAATGATTGCAGTAAATTCCAGGTTAAACTGATATTAGGATTTGAATTATAGGCAAGTTTCATAATGACTAAGCTTTAGGTATGAGTTGAGGATCTAAATATAAGATGAGATCAATCTGGGGGAGAGTTCTGCTACTGAAAAAGGAAGATCTATATATTACTCTTGTAATGTAATGCCATGACCCAGTTGCAGTGTACTATTATTTAAACACTGGGAAGTAGGCAATGCAATTAGTTTAACATTTAACTAATCTGAACTATAGCCTAGCACTGTATTTCCATTAATCTTGGTTTGTTCCAGTGTGTTTTAATAGATTTAGACATACGGTAGCAGATCTATAGCAATTAAAAAAGAGAAGTTCTTACGTACTAGTAGCGTTTCCCTGGAGGTCTAGTCAATCTCCCAGAGCAATGAAGATATAATTATACTGATGTAAATCACAGCACCATAACTAGGAGGGATTGGCCTTTCCCCTCCTTTGATTCATTGAAAGATTTTATCTTTGACAGGTACTGTCAAACAGAGTGATGGGCTGGTAGGCAGGATGTTTTTTCTGGTAACTAATTTGCTTGGGGAGAAAATGAACTTTCTTTTCTTGCTGATGGGTTGAAAACCAAGATGGTTCTTGAGTCCTGCTTCTCGCATTCTAGGACAGCAATAACTCCCAAAGGCTCCCCAGTGAAGCATTGTTGAGACCGCCCATCTGCATTGTGCTGTGCTCTTCCAAAGAATGAGAAGGTGTAGCTGAATGTAGCTTGAGGTCACCTCTTGAGTTTCAGTTCAGTTAGTTCTGCAAGGATCTTACCTGGCTCCCGCAGTAAATAAATATGTATATTTTTATCTATTATTTTTTTTTTAAAGCCTTGGGGCTGATTTGTTTTCCACAGCTGCGACAGTCCCAGGCACCCATTCTTTGCCATTAGAATAGCAGAGCACAGCATGCTCAAACCATAGCCTCCTCTCCCTTGGTAGGCTTCCAGATATACTTCCTGCCTGTCAGATGGAGCAGAAGACTATTTTGCCAACTACCTGAAGAAAAAAAAAAAAAATCCTTAGATGTAAGATGTTTTCTGTTGATTTGCTTCTACTTTGCTGCTACTTGACTGCTATAAGTGAGCCACAATAGAGGGAGACTCCTGCCTGTGGGTTTGTTTTTCTTGGCCATCAAATGTGACGTGTTCCACTGAGCGAGCTGTCAGCTCCTTAGGAGAGAGCTGAAGTTTAAAAATAATAATCTTAATCTTATTGCAAAGCAATATTCTGTATATATAATAACAGCTTAACAGATATTGAATATATTTATTGAAAAATAAAACCAACAACATCACAGAAGGTGGGGGAATTGCTTCCCTTCAGGCAACAGTTGAACTTGTCAAGGTTTTTTTTTTTTCCTGTTGCACTCCTGAATTGGAACAACACTTAATTCTTCTCTGGTCCCTTTTCCAGCAAACACTCCTGATTGCTTTCTTTCCCTCAGCAGCCTCCTGTCCTTGACTATGTGCATGTGTTTTGCCAATTTGTGTGAACGGATCGAGTCCACAAACGAAATAGCAAATTAACCCCAACCAGAAGACCTACTCCTTGTTTCATTGCGTAGGTGGGACGTGGTGCCTGGGAAGGGAGAAGACCACTTCCTGCAGAGCTTTCTGAGCAGCTGTATGTTTTGAGCACTCTCTGATATCAAGGCAAGATATTTCCACAGGAATGGGTTCATAATATCAGAACCCTTCAGGTTGGGCAGAGGCTGTACAATGTGTTTCTTTACGATCTTCCTTCCAAGTAACTTCCAAGTAGTTATAATACACATCAGACAGAAGACCATACTAAAGGTCTTGTAGTGGAGTGTTAAGGCAAAGGTGTTGAAATATAAATAACTTGAATTTGTTATTTAAAATAAAAATAGGAAAAAGTGCATTGGGAGTTGGGGAGTATCTAAAACTGGGGATCTCTTCCTTAAATAATTGTTGAATGCTCTGACTCAGCCTATGCAAACATAAACATGCACAATAAGGTAAAGTGATGTTGGAAAAACAGAGCTTGTTTGATCTGCAATCCAATCTCTGTCTGTCTAGGTGCATTTCATACTTTTCACTGGAAGTCTTTATTCCCCATTTCAAGCTTAAAGAGGTTAGTTTTAGGTTGGATATAAGGAAAAAGACTTTTATGGTGAGGGTGGTGAGGCATGGGAACAGGTTGCCTGGAGGTGTGGTTGATGTCCTGTCCCTGGAGACATCAAGGCAAGGCTGGATCAGACCCTGGGCAACCTGATCTAGCTGTGCATGTCCCTGTTAATTGCAGGGCAGTTGGACTAGATGACCTTTAAAGGTCTGTTCCAACTCTAAGGATTCTATGATTCATTCCTCCTTGTTCCCTGTGCCCAGCATTTCCTTGGACAGTCAGGCCATGGCCAATGTCAGCTTTCTGAAGAAGAGGCTGGGAATACGAGTCTGATCACAGCTTATCCACGTTTTACCATTGATGGCAATCTGGATAAGGATTATGACAGATGTGAAGAAAGGGCTATTATATTACTGAGGGAAAAAAAAACCTTTTTCCTTCTCCTTTGTGATCACTTTTGGGTAAATATTCTAAGGTTTCTCTGGGCAATGAAAATATGGCTCCAGAATGTGGCAGAAGACCCCAGCTGCCTGCTTCTGACTCACTGCTGACCTGACCCATGAGGTTCTGTCCAGGAGAAGGGCTGGCTGCTGTGGTGCAGGCATGCTCCTGGGAGAGAGCTTCAGTGCTGAGCCCAACTGCTGAAATTCACTGAGGGGAAAATACAAAAATAAAATAAATGTCTTGGTTTTATTTCCCACTGAACTGCTGTTTCTTTAGAATGGACTGTTCCACATACTACTCACCTTGCTAGCAAAAGCATCGGTGATCAATGAGGACAAAGTGATTCTGGCTGTCAGCTTGCCATGTACATCCAGAGCAAACGAACACATCAGAAGCTGATTTTGTGCAAGGCCTGCTTTTGATTTGGGCATTTTTTTTTTTTCTGGCAGACTTGGGCTATGCCCTATTACTTTCTTACAATAAAAGGGAACATTTCTTCTACAGGAGTTTGCAGCATGCAGCTGCAATAATCATAGGGGAGCCCCAGGTGGTCTGATTTATGGTGTTTAATGTGGACCACTGAGGTTCTGTGGGGAGAGATTATACAAAATATAAAACATTTTACAGAATTGTTTTGCAGCACTTCAGTTCTAACTTTGCAGTGGGCCTGCTCCATTTATCTCTCTGCCCCAAGATGACTTATCTCAATGCATGCTTATTAAAGAGCTCCTTAACAATATTTAAGCAGCTTCAGAAAATATTCTCACTAATGGCAGTGTTGATGAGGGTGAATCATCACTGAGAACATGGTGCTCATCAGGATGGTTTCTCAGCTGATGGGGTTTGGCAGAATGCCACGGAAGTTCATGGTTCTTCTCTGGGGATTGATACTGGGTTGGGATTGATACTCTGGGCAGGTGTTGACTGACTGAAGGTTTGGTGGAGCACTGGATTTGTATTGGCCCTGAGCATACAGTTCATAAAAGCAAACTCTGTACTGAAATATTTTTACACAGGGCATATTATTTACTGATAATACCTAAATACTAGTGTGCTTCTGTGAGGATGTATCAGCAAAATAACATGGGAGCATGAAAGATATTTGTTTAATTCTGCTGACGTTGTTAAGGTACCAGCTACAGGTTTCACTGCTGCCCTTTTCCAGAGCAAGTTGCAGCAAGCTTGGCTGGTGCTACCCCTCACCAGGATCTGCAGTGGGAGTGGTGGAGGAGGCACGCTGGCTGCACCCATACATGCAACTGCCCTGGCAGCAGAGATAGGGAGTGACTGGCTTAGCAAACTCAAGGGATGTGCCTGGGGCTTTGGCTGGATCTGTTCAAACAATAGTTTGTCCAGGCAAGGAGAGGATTTCCAGCCATGGTACAGTCTGTGACTCACTGTCCATGCTGGAGCCTTTCTCTGCGCTCTCAGGGAGGATTGCGAAATACCATGGCAGATCCAGATCTAACCTTCCTTCAGTAGCCAGAGGAGCTAGCTAGACTCCTCTATAACTAGAAAAGATGCAGTTATATAATAATATTAGCACAAGGTAGTCCTGAAGATGGTATTTGTGTCCTGAAGTGTTTAATGAAACAAAGAGGATTGTGACTGGGGGTGTGGGGAGAAGGTACTTGCTATAAGTTGATGCTTGCTTGATGAGGAAGTGAAATCAGGGTAGGCGCTGCATGGGTGCAGTGATTAAACTTGTACTGGATCAGCAGTAGGGGCTTGGTTTTTATTAACCCTGTCTGTTTGTATGTCACCTACAGTTGAAGAAATTCCTTGATTTGTTTTTTGGCAGAGTAGATGTTTGTTGTTATAGCACTTAGTTTCAGTTAATGACAAGAAGACATAATCTGTAATCTTGCCTATTATCTGCCCTGTATTACACCCTTTCATTTACTACATTAAAGGAGTAGTAAAAAGCATTCTAAGAGACACAGTGGAGCAGCATGGCAGCCCCAACAGAGTTTAAGACTGAGTATTATATTACAAAACTATTCTTTTTTGGGGAATGGAGGTGGGGAGAAGGGTAATACTGTGCCTGTTTACAGGAAGGTTGGGGAAAAGGTCAGGGAAAGTGCATAATTATTATCGGCTCTGCTGAGGCCACGCCTGTGTGAAATGTTTAATGCTGACACGAGAGAACTTGAAGTGTTTGAAATGTACAAGCAGCAAAGATAACCAGAGAACTTAAACTGAAATTTAAACTGCATTTAAAAAAAAAAAATCTGATACATGATGGAGAGACCAAAAGTAGCCCACAGAGATCTAAAAGCGTAGTCAAGGCCACCCTCATCTTACTAAAGGCAAGGAGTGCAAGGAGGTTACAGAGCCTGGCATGAAAATGGTCTGTCAGGAGCAGTCTTGGCAGATGAAGGAATAGGGATCAGCTTTAGTTTGAAGTGAACATTCTCTACGAGTGGGACAGATTATTACTGTGGTGTGACTGTTGGAATTGGAACGTGCAGTTTGCAAAGTTGATTGGCTTTCGTCCTTGTGAGCTCTCTTTACAGGAGGCAAAAGCTGTCTAGCATTGCTACAAACCTGCTTAGCTCTGTTAGCATCAGTTGGTTTATGGCTGTTTATACTGGTTCAGACTTAATGCTGGTTGTATCTTGCTCAAGGTTGCTAACTGGAACAAAACCCAAATCTGAGTCCTGTACTTATGCTGCCTCATAACAATCTTTTCTGTCTCCTTTGAAAGTCTTGCACCAGGGATATTGAACCCCAAAGGAGAAGTGGCTCTCAGCAGACATAATTTCATATGAGTAATTCACTTTTAAAGCTTGGATATATTCCATTTTCCTTGTGACTAATGGTACCCGAACAGAACATAATTGTATAATCATTTTCCAATTGCTTAATAACTCATTTTCCTTGTTTGTAAGATGCTGTTTTTAGCATTTTAGAGAGATGCGAGGACCTGCATGCCTCAATGAGTGACAGACAATTGTTTATATCTCAGAATTAATGCCATTAAAGAAAACATCTTTCTGGTTAGAGCCATGACAGCTGGCCAGATCCTGCCATTCTCACTCACCTCTCATCTCAGTGAAAGGCCTTCTGGTAGGCAATTAGTGCAGTTTTGCATCACATCTTTGGCACAGACACTTGAAGAACTCTGATCCCACCACTTCCACCTACGCATCCCTGCCTAAAAGCCAGCACATCCTGATGGTGCGTGGCTATGCTGTAGGGGCAGATACAAAGGTCCCACAAGATTTTCTATTGGTGAAAACTGATGCAAAGGGCAGGAGAGTATGATCCCGCGCTTGTAGCACATGACCTTGTTTCCAGCTGCTGGGCCAGGAGCTTGGGGAGAAAGGAGCAGGCAGAAGAAGAGAAGGGAATAGGTAAATGTGTCCCATTTGGCTGGAGAACAGTGAAGGATATATCAGAACAGAAATTTCTCAGGGGAGCTTTGATATAACTGTAAAAAAAAATATTTTTGAAGAGAGGGCACCAGTGCCGGAAAGTAGCATGAGCCATATCTCTCCATTAACACAAATCATGAAGCTACTTTTCCATGGGTCCCGTTTAACCTATTATGTGAACACAACCTATTTTAAACAGAGTTGATGTAACTTCACTATTATATTGTTAGATGAATGATGAGTTTTCATGTCTTTGGGAGGAAGGATGCTTGGGCCTTATGACTTGGTGCAGAGAAGCCTTCTGCAGATTGGCAATAAGCTTCCATTCCCTCAAAGAGGTAGCAGGCAATCTGTGCCTGAGATATCTTGCTATCAGTATCAAGTATCTCCTGAAATGAAAGGAAGCTTAAAGCTTGGAGGTCCGGATGGAATGGGGTGGAAACACAAAGCCCAGTGAATGTTTGGTTCTAGCAGGATTGTGTGATCTATTCTATGAAGAAGAAATTGGTCTTATACTGCAATTACAGACACAAATGCTAAAACCCGTGTTGTATTTGGTGGTGCAGTTTTGTGAACAAGTGTTTTACTTTTAGGGGGTTTGTTCAGTGGAGTCTTACACTAGATTTCTAGAAGACTAATGAGGGGATCTTACTATAGTGTATTTTGAGACCTATTGAACCTGAGAACAACTCAGCTGGGTGACACTCATGGGAATTAAGAGTGAGGAGAAACTTACGCATGTACCTGAATATTAAACATAAAAACGATTCTTATTTGCAAGGAAATTGTACTACTCAAGAAGTTGGTGGAAAGGGGTCTATTTAAAAACAACAATATGCTGCAGAGAACAGGGAATTAGAATTGTACTGAATCTGTCATTGGGAGCCTAGAGGTTGTCTTAGCTGATGGTGTTGGGGGGTGTTACAAACAAGTGAGGGAACAACATGACTGCTTGGAAAATCAATATTGAATTGTATGCACTTGAATAAGTTTTCCTGTTCCCTTTTGCACCTGCCTGCAGGCTTACTGGTCTTGTCTCATTCCCATCTTTCAGATAGCTGGTAAGATGAGGAAGGAACCAGTTCATCCATCTGCATCTGTTTCTCCTCTGACAGAGTAGAGCAGCTGCTGTGAAACACCTATGGGTGTGTGTTCAACCTGGGACATTTTAGAAGAAGAGTCTGTTTAGCTTTGTTAGTTTCACAAAAGAAAAAAAAAGTATCTGGATCATCTCTTAGGAACTTCCATCATCCCATGTATGGGAACTTCTACAAACTCTCCTAGGAGAGGAGCATTGCATTATTTAGCTTCCCCTCGGCATGCAATTTTTAAATTTCTTTTCCCCAATATTGCCACAACATGCTATAGCAGGCTGTGCTCTCTTACAACTCAGTCCATGTTGAAATGCAAACCCATTGCAACACGGCCCACCTGGCAAATACTGTCATAGCTTTCTAAAAGTTGCCCTCCTTTTCTGTTGGCATTGAGAATTTTATTAAATGAGTATTTGTTTTCCAAATTCCCCGTGGGCAAAAGAAGGTGGAAAACAGATACCTGTGTCTAATTATAACCTTGTATTTCACATTAATCTCTCTTAATTTTCTTTCATCCTACCTCCAGCATGCATTCTCTCGTTCATAATTGCCACTAGATAATTTGAAGTCATTTGCTTACTCAGGGCTTTATGCCATACACTCATGAATTGTGGCAGATGAATCGTTTGCAAGAAATAAAATGAGAAGCTCATTCTTGCTGCATAGGTTTCTCTTTCCCTCCTCATCCCAAAGTTATTGAGCAAATTGTTGGTATTAATTTTAAAATTACTATACTTCTTGCTCAGGGAAAAATAAAGTGTTCAGAAGAATTTTGCAACAGACTCAAGACTGACTTTGCTTCTTCAAGAGAGATGTTCCATGCTATGGTTGCCAAAATACCTAGTGTGTGGTTACTGCGAGGCTGTTGTGGGAATTTCACTTTTTCCTCAAGGGAGAAAGGATTACTCAGCTGGCTCAGTCTTAGTCTATGGAGGACTTGAGACTTATGGCACCGGCTCCTATATGGGTGCTATAGCTGATCTTAGGGATTAGTACAAGGATGTTGTTTTTTAATCTACCCCCATCTCCACTGGTATTGCTTTGCTCTGCGCTAGTTAAATATCTTGTTTGTTAGCTGTATTTGAAAATATTATTTCTCCTTGCGGATGAAGCAGCAATAATAATGATAATAATAATAAAAATCCTCCCCATGTGGGAGCCCTAGGAGCTATTGGAAGGAATTAAAAAAAATCTTTCAAGGCTCACTGGTGTAGTAAATATGCTCTAGCTTCTATTACCTAAATGTATGGCTTGATTATGTGGTGTTATTAGTGGCAGTTATCATAAAAGGAGATATGATTTCTTTTCTAGCTCACTGTCCTATTTCCACCTTCCTTGAAGCTCTCTCTCTTTATGGAGTTAAGCCACAGAACTAGTCATTAGTAGCCACAGAACTAGTCTAGTTCATTAGATATGGAAAAACAAAAGAGGAAATGAACTTTCAACTAGCCATGCCTTGGGAAAAGCCTGTTCCAGTTTCCAAACAGACTGAAGTCCTTGTGTAGTTTTCATTCCTTTGGTTTTCTTTGGCCCTGCAGCCCACTGAGTTGGGCAGGGAACTGCTGTTACTGTCAAGGAAAATGTGTTTAAACAAAAGCAAACCCAAGACCTCTTGTACATTGAGAGGAAATATTCCCACTGCCTTTTCTTGCCGTTCAGTCACCAATGGCTCAACCTCAGTTTCCCTTTCTTTTTGTTAGGGATCAACATGCAAAGGTTTTACTTATTCCTAAGCATTTAGGCCCTTAGTTACCAGAATATGTCTTTGACCTCCTTTCCTTTGGGTTTCAGTGAGAATTAAAACCCTTGCTACTACAAGGAGAACGGTCCTACGTAGCACCGTGGGCTGACTCAAATGTTGCATTCTGTATTTTCTGCAAGGCAAATGTCATCCCACCGGGTTAACCTGTCGGACACACATTGATCTCTTACTTTATATTCACTGCCTTTGGTCAAGAAGTATGCAAAACCTTGGTCTCCTACACTGGTAAATGTATTCTGCTATTCACATTTCTTCCAATCCATTTTATGCAGCCCTATTTTTTTGGTCAAAGTCTTTCATATGCCAAGTCATTTATCTTATAAAACAGCTACTTAGTTGCAACTTCGGTGTTAAGAATTTACAGTGTGATAGAGCTGGGGAGGAAGTGGCTGAAAATCAAACATTATCAAGCAAAAGCACATGCCACTTCTTGTGTATCTTATTCTGCGATTCTTTGAAGTTTAATCTTTTCAAAAGAAAAGCCTTTCAGCTACTTTGTGGCAACAACTAGGGCTTGTAACTTTTGACTGCACAGCGCTCCTGGTCCATAAACTGATCTCATCCTTTTCTGAATTAATACTAAAGCGAATTTAAGTTGGATCTGCTACTGCCACTGCATCAGCTGTCTTGAATGGTTTGCCTACCTTGGTCTCCCACACTAATGCTCTCTGCACCTTTTCAAAATGCTGCTAAAAATCCTGACCTCCTTTTGGGCCCCAGCAGCCAGCAAGCTATCTACCAGCTTCCTTTCGTGTGTGGATTCGGCAACACATCCGCTTTGCA
This sequence comes from Numida meleagris, assembly GCF_002078875.1. NCBI lineage: Eukaryota > Metazoa > Chordata > Aves > Galliformes > Numididae > Numida > Numida meleagris. The sequence goes on from NC_034412.1 coordinate 7,397,960, forward strand.
GAGCTATAGGGGACTACAGAAAGAAAAAGGGTGAGTGAGCACTGGGCCCTGCATATGGAGATGAGGATATCAGCTTAGTAGTGCCATAAGCCTTTGAAGCCACCCTTCACCTTCTGCTTTTTAGACATTACTGAGTTATGGTGCAGCTCTCTGCAGGGTCAGAGCAGCTCCTGTGTACCCTGACCAGAGCCTGACATGGCCTTGTCCTTCCTTCTCCTGGTCCTTCTCGCTGCCTGAGCTGTGACCCCACCTCTTCATCCCTTATCTGTGTTGTTTTTGTGGACTCTGTGCATCCACGATTAGGCATGTAGAGATACTCTTGTAGCTGCAGTCTGGGGTATGAAATGAGGAAATCCCCTTTCATCCTTAACTTTTTATGCAAGCAAGGAGCATTCACAGTCTGGCTCCAAGTTGCTAGTTTATCTGAAAAACATTACCTTGTCTATTGGGTTAGAAGTGGAAATATTTTTATACTATGGTAAGGCTTTTTTTCCTGTCTAAATATGGGCTGGTAAACAGTGAGTATAATGTCACATTGTCTTGTGGTTTGTTCTGTGGTCCAAGGAGTAATTATACTAATGTCTCAATTTTTTTTCTGCTTCCTTAACTCCATGTTGTATAGTAATTCTCCTTGCACTGGATTATAGGAGTTACATTAATACAAAGAGTTCTGAAATAGTCTGTACAAAGACTCATGGAGTCATGACTAAGGGCTTGTTATCTATGACAACACTTCCCATCACAAGTCATACATGTCAGAGTATCATGCGTTCTGTTTTCAAAAGCTTGGTATTCACAACCAGGGCCAAATTTTCAAAAGGGAAACATTCTGAAAGCAAAGCCTGAAGTTAAGCGCAGCTATTCAAATGCAGTGGTTACCTATCAGATTGCATTTCAGAAATCCTGTGAGCTTATTTTAGTTGCCTTAATGCCGTATTCGCTTAAAGACATCTTGCCCTTTGTGAACTGACTATGCATTTCCTGAGGACGTTACTGAACTTATGCATGTCAGTGGCATAATTGTTTCCATTGAAATTAACATTTTTTAAGGAAAACAATTAAAAACCAAAATAACAGAGAACAGAACATAGAAACCAGCCATAGCAGGTTAGAGCAAAGGTCTATCAAGATGTATGTCCTGTATTCAACAGCGGCCAGCAGAAGTCCTGGGCAGCTATGTTAAATAATTCAAGTGAATGATGATGTTGCTCCAGAAGTCCTTTCAGCTTTTTAGCAGTCTTGAATTCAAAGATTTCCTGAACCCAAGGTGTTGACCTCACGAGCAAAATGAAAATTTTATTGCTGCTATGAAAACCCTTGTACAGCACAATGACATGTCTTCACAATTAGGCTCTTGCAACAGTGTAATTCAGTAGTAAATGCAGGGGCAATTTGACTGTTTTTAGTTGTTAATTTGGTCCTTCCTCAAGGAAAATGCCTGCTAGCTTTGCTTCCTTAGAGGTTTCAAGATTAGCTGTCTAGAAGTCATCACGTAGATGCTTTAGGGGAAGATCTGGGGTCATAGGTTTTCATTTAGAATGACAGTTGGAAGAGAGCAATCCTCTGTATATTATTACACTCTTTTATCCTAAGAGGTAATCATTTGTTCAATTTTTTTTAATATCACATGTCTCACACAACCTTGTTCACTTTGACTGCCCTTTGGCCCTGCCCCTGTCCATCTCTATCAGGACACTGCTTTTAAAACAGGTGGCTTAACCCATGTACTTCTTTTTAAAGGAGGATTTTACACCTTCCTATCCGTCAAAGCTAGCCTTCAAATAAATGTGGTTTCTGGTTGTGCAAGTGTGCAAAATTCTTGCTGTACACATAGAATTGTATATAGTACAATTCTATATATAATATGTACACATAATAGAATTGTACTATATACAATATAGTACATATACAATATATACTAATAATATAATTACCTCTAATATAGTAGAGGTGTGTTTTCTGTGCATTTTAGATTGCATCAGTGAAAAGCTTTCATTCTTAATCATTGAAGAAGGCAAGAGGTGTGCCCATGTGCTCACATGTAAGCTGCTTGATCCCAGCTGGTATGTGTAGTCCTAGTATCCCATAAAGCTGACAAGTTGCTCATGGTTTGAGCATGCTCTGCTGCAGATCTTCAGACATCCGGAACATGTACTGTGTTTGCCTATGGGGGCTAATGAAATAGTATGCTGGGAAAGTCCCTGGTTTATTAAGCTTTAAACAAAAAGTCCACCTTAGCTGTTAATTGGAATCTAAATTCAGGCGTTAACCTCTTTGACTGAAAGTACATGCTGAGTAATTGCAGGCCGGCTTCAGGCACAGCAGTAATTACTGAATTAGTAGAAAAGTTCAAGAAGAGCTTCAAATTTCATATCATTGCTAAAGTTTCTGAGGAACAGTTAATCCTGAAGTGATTGGCCTCCTCACACCTGTATACATTTTAGGAAATGCCACTTAAATTTCAAAGAAACCTCTGCATGAATAATTCTAGAACCAGATGTTAATATTTCTTAAAATGCTGCTTTGTTTTCCAGTGCAGAATACTGATCAGCAGTCTGAGACTTTGATGATGATTAAATGGGGAAGAAGCTTAGCTTTTTTCTTTTTTTTTTTTTTACTGGGCAGCATTTCTTTTTCTTGTTCATTATCTCGGTGCTCTCTTTTCCAATATAAATGGAATTTTCTCCTGCTTGTTGTGGTATGTCTCATGTCTGCTTTTCAAATGTTCCTTCCCCCCACCTGCCCTGCCCAGAATTATTCATGCTATTTACTACACTGCATCACTTGTTATTAAACACAATGTGAAGAAATCCATATCCTTTCCTTCAGTGCTACTATCACAGATGAGTCACCAAAACACATCTCATGTGCTCTGTCTCATATTTCAGGTGTTGGGCTATTAACATGATGATATTTTGTTCTGGACAACAGCTGTAGACAGAAAGCTGTGTCTGTTTTACAAGTTAGAACCTTTTCCTCCTGAGAAGAAATGTTCACTTGTTACCAGAGGTTGTGAGGTAACAAAACAAACAAACAAAAAAAAACCAAAAAACAACAACAACAAAAAAAAAACCCCAAAAAAGATAGGCTTCAAGAATTTCAGTTCCACTAGCTAAAAGTTGGGAGTGAATGTTCAGCATGAAAAACTGACAGTTTTGACGTACAGCAGGAGGACTCTTCTGTGTTTCATGGTCTGGTACAGTTGCAGATACAGGACATGACTAGAGGTGCCATTCTGAAACTGCAAAATCTGTACTGAAAGTGCTTGATATCATGGATATTTTCTCAGAACAACTCTCTGAGACAAATTTGTAATTGTAGAAGCTTTCTATTAAATTTTCAGTAGGTACTAGACCAATATTAAATAAATCTTTCTATTAATACTTCCTGACAACTTTATTTGGAGAAAAAAATCCATTTGCAGCTAAATAATTCAGATCCTTGAAAGAAACTGGCCGTGTATGAGTAAGCTACTCCCAAGTTCAAACGTAATCTGTCATTTCACTAAACAATGAAAGTGATTTCTTCAGAGAGTACTTTAAGATAGCTTGATAAAGCAAATCCAACCAGTAACTTGGAGCACTTTTGAACAGTTTCATCTAATTTATCACATATCTAAATGACATGTTCTGTTGTTAGAAGGAAAAATGTCTGATACACAAAATGAAAGAATTGGTATATCACGGCAAGTCCATGGTCGATTGCTTCTTCTCTTCTTCTCTTTGCTGCATTCAATATATTTGACTAGGAAAAAAAATGCCTGTGCGTACCACATACACTGAGTATGTGATGGATATATCAAAGCATATACTAGAAAAATATAGATGTGAAATTCAGCAGGGTTATATTTTATGATAAAAAATGCTACATTATAATCTTTTTCTAATATTCTTTTCTATGTGCATTGATTCTGAGCGTGCTGCAGTCACGCAAAGCCACTGAGACTCAGCAAAAAAGTAATTTCAAATTACAGAAACACAGAATTGTGGAGCAGGTTACACAGAAAAGCATCCAGGTGGGTTTTGAACGTCTTCAGAGAAGGAGGCTCCACAACCCCCCCGGGCATTTTGTTCCAATACTCTGTAACCCTCACAGTAAAGAAGCTTTTTCTTGTGGTTTTTATGGAACTTCTTGTGTTTCATTTTGTGCTTGTTGTCCATTGTTCTTTTGCTGGGCACCACTGAAAAGAGCCTGGCCTCATGTCCCACACTTCAGGTGTTTATGAGAAGGCTGAGGAGGGATCTCATCAATGCTTTTCTCCAGGCTGAGCAGCCCCAGGTCTCTCAGCCTTTCCTCATATTGGAGATGCTTCAGTCCCCTCATCTTTGTGGCTCTCCGGTGGACTCTCTCTAGAAGTTCTTTGTCCTCCTTGAACCAAGGAGCCCAGAACTGGACATGGTGTTCCAGATGTAGCCTCACCAGGGCAGAGCAGAGGACGAGGGTCGCCCCCCTTGACCTCCTGGCCATACTCTTCTTAATGCACCCTGGGACCCAGTACCAACACCTGAGAGACACAGCTAGCTACAGAATTTGAATGTGAAATCATTCTCAGTCATCAACATTTTTATGAATTTGAACTGAACATTTGAATAAGTCACACGTCCTTTTTTATTGTATCCAACACAAAAATCCAGGTCCTGCAGGATATTTATTTTGCACATACCTGACATATTAATAAGAAAGAAAGCTGTACACTGATTAATGCTCTGCTCAGAATGAATGATTCAAACATTACTTTTAATTTTTTGGAATGGATTTATAAAGGTTTCAAGTGCAGCTGTTCAGTTTACCCTGCAACCAGCATTTGTAATGGTGCTGACAGGAGATGATGGCTTTGTGAAGTTTATTCAGCAATGGATATATATGCAATGTTTTTAACTGCTGTTATTCTACTTGTTCTATGCACTGTATGAGGCCTTGAAATGAATTAACAGAATAGGATTAAAGAGGAAAAAAAAAAAAAAGGAGTTGATAAGATAGCATTTATGTACAATAGCCAGAGATGTCTTCATGAGATTTCCAGAAGATAAAGAGTTCTGTTACTCGCTGTGTAAAATGGTGAAATTTTCCCAAATCAAACCTTCCTGTTGTTTAGGAGCACTAGTGCCCTTGATCACTTCTTGTCTGTGTTGGGAGACCTGGATGACAGTGTCAGAAACATCACAGGCAATATTCAGGTTGCCTGCTGTGGAGAGCTAAACTGCTCTTGCTGTTGCTGTCATTCATACCGTTCAGGGATGGCTGGATCATGGCTTCCTAAATGACTAACATAGGGAGATGGCAATAATGCCTCTAAAAGGCAGTCTGTCTAAGTTGGGCTCTGAAACTATTTAGTTTCATGGACTTACTAAGGACCGGTCTACTTTGTACCCTTGAGGTCTATAGATATTTGTAGTGGGTGCTCTCTGTGCAAGCCCTGGTTGGCTCTGATGTGAGGTTTGCTGTGATGGTTTTGCCCAACTCCACTGACTCTCCCCATGATTCAAGAGTTCATGTTTTTCTGGTTCTGTGTTAAGGAGGGGCAAAAAAAAAAAAAAAAAAAAGGAAAAAGGGAGATGGAAAAAGGGGAAATCCACAGGATAATTTTAAGGACAATAATTCGATGCCTGTTTATTTTATCCCTTCTTAAACCTTTCTGACATGTACTGATGTCTGTAATGTAAGTGCCCTAAAGGTGTGTAGGCTGTCATATTCTTTAGTGGTGTTTGCTTTAGGAACTTGGCTGTCTGAAAGCTTTAATATCTAAGAAGAGTTCTGTGTTCTGGCAAGATGCAGCTTGCAGGGTTTGGGGAGGAAAAACAAGACAAGCAATGCAGGCTCTAGTCTCCTTTTAAGCTGCTGGAGGTAAAAGCATAGAAGTTCAGGCACTTAGATGTCCAGACTGAATGTAAGGAGATAAGTGATTGTATCTGTAATACCTCAGTGTGCAGGCTGATTCATTCAACCAATTAATAAGCCCCTGCCCTGAGCATAAAGCAAAGCCTGTTTGGAAAGGTTAATGTCAGGCTCTCAGACAGCTCAGTTAAAGTTACCTTTTTGCACTTTGCAGGAGCTCCCTGAGAATTTTGTCACTAAGTCTGCTTAGTGAAGCAGAGCAAAATAATGCAGTAATAACACTTGGTATTTTGTAAAAAGCCATTGGAGGATCCCCAAGCATTTTGGACGAATTAGTAGAGGCAGCTCAGTTGTCTTTGTTGACAGGTAGAGCAAGATAATGTTCTTCAGTAAGAGGAAGAAATTTTTTTTTTTTACTTTTATTTTTTTTAAATTAAACTGTTTTGCTCTTCGTGAAAGTATTTCAATTTGTTTGTGGTCTGCATGGTTTCAAATTCTCCCAAGACCACAGCAGGGAAAACAGTAGTGAAAGAGTTTAAAGTGAGAACCTCTTCTGAAGTGTGTAGGACTGGAAGGCAAAGTGCTGTTGGCTAAGCAGGATTTAGACAGTGCTTTTCATGCAGCTGAAGCTAAAAAGTTTTCCCAGAATCAAGTCCCATCTCAGCTGATAGTAACTGGAATTTTGACATTTGTTTTGGTGGGGACAATACTTCCCCATCAGTATAGGCTTCACTAAGAACAGAATCAGCTCTTGAGGGTGAGGAAGATCCATGGAAAGGTTAGTTCTGACTGTTTTTCATGAAACTTTCTCAATTTTTTTTTTTTTTTTAATATAAGCACTCCCTCCTCACTCCCTTTCTAAAGATGATTTTTTTGTTGTTGTATTTCCTTGCAGTAGAACTCCATTTTCAAAATCTCCCACAGTTCTTTGCAGAGGTTTGTGTCTGTCTTGCAAACAATAAATACTCTTGTTGTGAAAGTAATTTTTTTATCTGACGTGATCAAGATAAGGTTAAAAGAACACTAAGTAGGCAAGGAAACTCGCTCCCACATCTTCACCCTCATGCTATTTATTTGAGGAAGGCTTGCAATGGAATGAATGGCATTCTTTAACAACTCATAATAACTTTAATTTGTTTAGCAGTTGGATAAAAAGAAAATTAATTACACAAGTACCTTCAAAGGGAGAATTTGTATGTAGTAAATCTTCAGCCGTGAAACAACCACCTGCCATAGTAGTTAGTACACCTGAGCTGTGTGCATTTGAGTACTCTTTAATCCTTTCCAATGTGAAGTAAAAAGGACTTATGCTGTTGTTTTTCAGTTGCTCAGTGTTAATGGAACGTGTGATAGTTGTTTCACTAGTGAATATGTATTGCACAAGAAAAAGTGCCTTGCTTAGCAGATAGCAGTCAGGGAGCATGCAGCTATCAGCATGTGCTGTACTTAGCACTGAGCTGTGGGGCTGTCTTCCCTCTGCTATAGCTGTGTGTGCCTCGGGACATAGGAGAAAAGGTTAACAGTGTTAAACAAAAAAAAAAGTGTCTCCACATTGAGAATAAGAGGCCTACTTCTCCCTTAACAACAAATACATGGAAAAAGATCACAGAATTCTCTTTCTGCCTATAAATCTGCCCCTGAGGCCTGAGGCTCATACGTTTCACTCATTCTTTTCGGTCTGAAACAGATCCAATGTCAATCAAGGCTAGGAAGGAGGAAACCTTGCTCTGAGGAAATAGCTGAACAAGAGCCCCTCTTCCTAAAGCTTTCTTGCTTTAACAGCGAAGTGAAGTAAATCCAGTTTGGTCACAACGCTGAGGAGGAAGTTGTGGGCTGGAAGGTGCCTGTGGGCCAGGCCTGGTGGTGAGGGGCAGCCCTGGGTGCTGCTGCCAGGGAGTGCCAGCAGCTCTCACCCAAAGCAACCTCTCTGGCAGGAAACTTTTATGTTTCCCATCAGTCTGAGCAGTTTTGTAGTAAGGAAGTTCTTGTGACAAAGATTCCTCAGAACCAGGGCAGAAATCCTTCCTGAGGGGAGAGAAAGGCCTGGTCTGGTCTCATCTGGGCCCTGCTGTGAGGTGCCTGCCCTCCTGTGGTGCCAGCTCTGCCTCAAGGCCTCAGTCCCTATTTTATCTTCAGGATGGTGAAATGAAATCCCTAAGCTTCAGTCTGCTGTAGATTTCTTTCCAGCCAGTCTTGGTAGTTGTTTTTTCTCCTTTTTTTTTTTTTTTTGGCTTCTGATAGAGCTCACCTGCTGCATGGCGCTGAGAAGTCTGCTCATTTGGAAGAGGTTTGTTTTCATCCTACTTGTTCTTACGGGATTTATGGAGGTTTGGATCTCATCAAACTAATAGCCTTCATCTTTTCAGTATAGATATTTAAAAACATCTGGTCCCAAATGTTATATGTTATTATCTGTAAAATAAATGACAGGTTTGGGAACCTCCTTTCAACCCTGAAGCAAGCAACAACAAAAAAGTCAAATACAGTGCTACCCTCCATTCAGGAGCCCTGCTCCTTAGGGTATCTGAAAATCACCCTCTTCTGGTTAAGCATCAGTTTCTCCAAGACTTGGTGGCAAGTTTGTCAGGACAGCCTGGTTCTGACTAAAGCTTTGACGGCCTCTTCTGAAGCAGAGGCCCTGAAATACAGGGCCAGTGATCGTAGATGAAAACATGGAGCTGCCCCTTCTCTGGGCTGCTAGCAACCTGAAACTGGTATAACCTTGGCTATAAAACAACAACAACAACCACCCCAAAATTACACCACAGTCCTGCACAAGAAGCTGTCACTGTTACTCCCAGCTCAGAATCGTTCAATTGTTTCATGGCTCATGCCAAGCCAGAGACATGATTGCATATATATCTTGCAGAATAAGGCCTAATGGTGAAATATTTGATACTACTCTGAGAATTAAGTTAAGAGATTGCTTGAAAACAAGACATTTAAACACATAAAACAGCATTAGGTTTTTAACAGGAGTCGATTTAGATAAGCTGATGTTTAACAAGGACCTTTTTTTTGATATTTATACTGAGAAACAGAAAGGTGAAAAGATGGTTGTGATCTTCCGTCAGTGAGAGAAAATATACCTGATGTTATTGCTGGTTTGAATTGCTTTCCACTCCAGTTATTTGAATCCTTTGCTTGTTTTGTTTTCATGTAATTGGATTTAATGTTTTAGGGTTAAAAATAGAAGCGCTATTGAGGTTTCTGAAGATTTTAGGACTTCAGGTTTCGTGCAGACACTTGTATTGTCTGAATCCAAAGGAATTTAAATTACAGGAGCTGATAGTTAGATTTACCTGTGATGTCGTTTATGGCTATATGCAACTGTGTGTGTGATCTTGTAACTTCGCCCCAAAATTATAGTAAGTGCTTCACTACATAGTGATTTTTGAATTGATCCTTGATGTTTTAGCGAAGCTGTTGGGATGTAGCTGTAGGACATACATTCAGCTGTATGGTGATGGGCTGGAATTGCAAGGAATCATTATATAGCTCACAGTATAATCACCTGTCTTTTGAAACTGCTGAGACTGTGCTCACTTTCCTTTCCCTAAAGACATCTGTCATCTCCCAGAAAGCATTAGTCCAGAGATCCAAATGCAGAGAGATCTGACTAATTTTCTGTAGTATGAGAAGAAGATACTTTGCAAATAGGCTGGATTTGCTTAAACTGTCCCTTCACATTTTAAAACATTTTCTTTGCAGCAAGGTTTGTATTTTGCACAGATGATGGAGTGTGTGTAGGCGTATCTAAGATTTATCTGCTCTGGAGTGATCTGTGTGGAGAACATGTGTCTATCTTGACTCCTGAGTAATACAGTTTGTGTCTGTGTAACCTATGGCTGTGGTCCTATATGGTTCCTCAGATATTTTTTTAAGAAAGGAGAGTGTCAAAATTGATATCTCCTAGGAAAGGTCAGCCTATGTTACAGAGTAGTGGAGAAGGGGAACCAGAGAGGAATCCTGCAACCTGTTTCCTCTATGCGAATTCCCGCTAGAATTTTCTTTAATGTTTTGATGATTTAAAAACAAAAAATAAAAAAAAATCCACCCACTCAAAACAGGAGAGAAAACAAAACAAAAAAATAAGACCCCGCTCATTCCCTTCCCCCCCCCCCCCCCCCGCAAAAAACCCAGACCAAACCTCACACTACCCTCTCTGAATTTTCTTTCTTTTTTTTTTTTTTTTAATCCCCCATTATCTCCAGACTGGCAGGTAAAACATCCACACAAATATCTGAGTGCAGGTGTAGTCAAGTGTGTTTGGAATAAGCAAACAAGATCACCCATGCCTGGACACTGACACTGTCTGAACTCTTACCTGTCTGTGTTGTAGGAATTTACTTCTACCTTACTTCTCTGATTGAAGTCCCTTGAGCAAATGGAGCCTCCAGTGCACATAACCACTACTGTATCAAATCTGTGTAGTGTAGCCTATTAAAATAAGATTAAATAGTTAGGTGGGATGGTCCTTTTACAATCTCCTTAACAAGGAAGAAACTGATGCCTAAGGCACTGAGCTCTACCTGTGAGAGAGAGTGTGCCTTAAATCATTGCTTTGACTGTGTAACTTCTTTGCGGCTCAATGGCTTGCAAGGATGGGCCTCTAACAGAGCTGTTAAACGGGCTCAGCTACAAGAGTTGTTGCAAGTGTGCACCTGTCTAGTAACAGCAAGTTAAAAGATAGGTGCTTGAATAAATCAATCAACAGGTTTTATGAAAGACTTGGGAGGAGAAGAGAGGACAGTAGAAAGTAGCTGTAATGCTAATCAAAAATGAAAGATGTTCTAAAAGCATGTGAGAACAGGCAAATGTTAGCAGGTGTTGCAAATGTCCAGGCTTAGAGCAGAGTTTGAACCACAATGGGTAAAACTACTTTGACACAGGTTAAACAGCAGTAAAGACGCTAGTGTAGCCATGTAGTCTCAGAGAAGGAAATTCTAATTTAGGGATGGATACCTTAGACTGTGAAGTTTTGATTTCTTTAATAGAGAATCTTCTATCCAGGTTGGGCATCCTGAACTGCTCATACTCTGTGCGCTCTTGATTGTTCCTTCTTTGGATGGTTGATTTGTCTCGTGTGTGTGTGTGTGAGTGTGGCAAAATCCAGGTCTTAAGCTACCTCTCACAGTACCTCTATTAATGTAAGCTTTCTTAGTGACCATTTCCATTGTATTTCAGTTCATCAGGAGCATTTTCCAAGGAGACTACCTCCTCATGGGTTGAATCTTCAGCAGGTGCATATTAGCTCATTTCCAGCGAAGTCTGCAGGGTGAGTTGTTCAAGTTTGTTTATGGTATTAAGTTCATGAATCAAACTGTTAGCTGCAACACAAGGTGGTGGTGGGGGGGGAAGTTTAATCTTCTTTGACTCTTCTTGAGGGCAACACTGATGATCAGTCTGTGGCTTCAAAATAAATAAGCGTATTCTGGGTACAAAATGTAGAAGCCTGTTTGGATACCGTGCATTGTATTTCACCACGAGCTTGAGATTTTTTAAGGAAACAGCAAGTTCTGGAAAACAATATGTTCGCATGCGATTTCTGGAAGTCTTAATTTTCAGAGCATTAGGAGATCAGCCTGCAGCTCTTCTGGTTGCTTTGTGTAAGATTGGGAACATCAGGACTCTGATGAAATTTTGCAGCTTTTTCCCTCCTTTGGCACTTTTCTCTCTGTGTTGGTGATTCAGGTGGCAATTGTGAAGTAAAGTATACTTATCTTTTCCACTCCAAGCTTGAAGTTAGCATTTGCTGCAAATCATTTCTGTGTGTCCCTCAGCAGGTCCCATCCTGGAACTAATTTATTTCCTGTTTGGTGTGTGTGTTCTCAGAGGAGGTGCATATAGATTTTTATTTTAATTATCAGTATACCAGGGTAGGTTTGTCTGCATATAACATTAGAAATAGAAGAAATGCTGTAGGCAGTTTATGTCACATTAATTTATAGCTTGGATACAATTCGGATAACTATATGAATTACTTTACCAGTGGACTTGACCTTCACATATGGTGGTGAATTCTGTGAAAAAGAGAACACCAACAATGTATTTAAGGAGGGGAAGAATTTGAATCTGAATGGTCTTGATTTTGTAATAAATCAGCCACAGAATAAACATGTCTCTTCTCTCATACTGCACATATGGAACAATGATTAGAACCAGCAGATCAAAAAGATCACAGGAGTAAACAAAACTATTTATGACACTTTTCTTTTTTTGAAATTTATGAACATGTTTAAAACACTAACTTCATAATCTCCTTTAATGCACGTACGTCTAGTATATGTTTTAATAGTTAAAAATATGGATGTATTCCATCTTTACCCTTCATAAATATACTTCGGGGCTATTTCTCTAAATAGCTGTAATTTAATTAAAGGTAAGGAATTATATATGCCTCTTAGGGTGTTGTATTTCTAAGGATATTGCGTGCATATTTTTATTCTGGGAGGTCTCCTGGACCACACCCTCTCCTGACAGTTGCATCCAGCAATATGGTAATGTTGCAAAATATTGTTTAAGGGCAAACTGTTCTTAGGAGTGAGCAGTTCTACCCTTTCTGTGCCTCTCAATCTTCTCTTCCAAATTCTTGACCCAGGATGACTTTGGCATAACTTCCGTAGCTTCATTGACTTGAGCTTGAAAAGCATCTAAGTCAGATGTGTCACTGCTATTGTTTTCACATGCAGTTTATCACGGCATCAAATATGTGAAGAAAGCTATAAAAAGCGAAGCTGATTTAAAAAGGGGGGGGGGGGAGGGGAAGAGGAGCAAAAGTGAAAACCTAGATCTAAAATTAAGTAATTATATTTTTTAGGTTAATATAGGTGAGATTTCATCTGAGGCTTGAATTTTGGGCTGAATCAATACTGATCTATGGCATGGTGAGGTGCTCTTGTAAATTTCTAGTTCAGAGTAAATTCGTAGGAGCAGATAACCTACTAATGTTTAGAACATGTTGCTAGGTGTGATGAGTGAGGTGAGAGAAACATGGATTGTATTCTAGTTATTATTTTAAATGTCAACTAGCATCTCAGAAGGTTTATCACTAACAGTCTAGACATACGGTGCAAGAGATGCTAAGCTTCCTGATTTTTGTTTAAACTAGAACCTAAATCATCAAGGTTGGAGTAGATTGTCCAAAAATTTTAAAGCAAAGTCAGTTTTGGTTCATGAGTAATTAAAATCTCTCAAGCATCTAACCCACTCGTGTACTCTGATTCAATTGGGCTTGGTAGGGAACTGTAGGTGTATCCTGACTCTTGTATATTAGCACAGCTTTTCCCCACCCCCATGCTATTAACTAACTGTTGAGCATCACTGCAAATACATATTATGGTGTGACAATTTCCTACTGTATTTGGGTAAATGTTGTAGAAAACATAATGCTGTAGCTCTGTTTAGTCAGACTCTGTACAGATGTAAGGTTAGTCATGGATCAGACTTCGTTTTCATCTCTCCTTCTGCTTCATTGCCCACATATGGGGTTTTGAGCATGAATTATTAATAATTGAATCATTTTAAATGCTGGAGATGCACCAGTTGTTGTCAGATTTAAAATTTGTTCCTTTTAATTACATAGTTACCATTTAATGCACAACATGGATCCAAGGAGTTTTAATTGTTAAAGAACATTTTTCACTTCTCCTGATTGGTGCGAGATAGATTCAGAGTATAGAGAAATCTCTTTGTCAAACCCACTGAATTTTCTTGTCAGCGCTAAATTAACACAATATGTATGTAAGAAATGACCATGAATAAACATTTTTAAGGATGTATGCTTTTTAATCTGTGCATTCCTGTGCTGCTAATAATATTAGGAGTCTAAAGCGTCCAATTATCTTACCTGGTAACTGTAGATAGTATAGGAAAAAAATAAACAAATGAGGATTAACTGTTTCATATGGATGAAAACCTGAGGTCACTCTGGAGATGCTATTGTGTCCGTCTGTTGCTTCCCATTCAGTGGTTGTTGCTGATGGTAATACTCCATCAAGAAACCTGGAAAAATTTATGTCCTCACGTACTTAGAGCTAGGATTAACAAAATGGATTTTGGAATATTCTAATTGCACTTAATTTGATCTTGCTCCACAGGATGGTTTAGGCCTGCCCCTCACCTAGATGTTGGATCAAGGAGGTGCAATTTGGAGAATATTGCCCAGAGATTTTCCACTAGAACTTCATACAAAACTGAGCAAAGATTTTAAAGTGATCTGTAGACTACAAGTAATGTTCAGATTTCAGTAGAAATGGGTACCTACAGGGTTTTCCTTCCTAAGAATTACAGAAATAGAAAAGGTTTCTTCTGCAGTTTTTCTCCACAGCATCTGGATGCTCTTAATTTTTTCTGATCAATTTATGGTTACTTCCATAGAACAGCCTGAAGGAAGATGAAAATGCATGAGCATGTAAGAATTTCTTAAAAGCAACATCTAAGTCTGTAATGAGGAATGCTATAAATAGATGGTCATTTTTTTTTTCTTTTCCTTTATTTACCCACAGTGCAAAACATTGCCTGTGTCTCTCTCTGTGCCCCTCAACCACTTTCTTAGGCTAAAAATAAATAAGTGGAGGACAACCAGAATCTGGCAGTCCAACAAGTTGCATTTATGAGGGACAGTTTTCTGTTGAGAAGTAGGCATTTGAACAAGTGATGCACTTGGCTTGCATTCACCCAAGGGTAAATATGCAATTATGGGTGGTGGTTAATGTTTAGAAAATGTATTTTGTCATCACAGCCTTTTAAAGTCAGATCCATTTAATTTTCTGCAAGAGGAACCTGCTGATACATTTGTAGCCATAGGGAAGTGCTTCTGTTCAGGTAAAAGAATGGAAATAATTGCAGAAATTCCTGTGCTGCTGCAGAGAGGAAATGTTTTCCATTTGCACTCAGCAGTGCAGGTTCAGGTTCTAGAGTCAGGAATGAAGTTAGAATCACTGTAATCTTTTAAATGAATGAACCTTTCTAGAACCACTAATAATCTGTGTTATCTTACCTGGTTAGTGTCTGTCATTATAATGTGTCTTTGGACCTGGACTGGACAATGCATGATGGTAGTGAGGTTAAATGATGATTGGACTGGTTTGTCTGCAGTTAGACTTGGTGCTCTTCTATCCCAGAATGCTGTAACACAAAAAGCACTTTAAAAAGTGTTAGAAGTCAGACGATTTAGGTTTTAGATTGTGAAAACAGGGACATTACTTAGATTGTTATCATGGAATTCTCAGTTTCTTTAAAAAAAAAAAAAGGGGGGGGGGTATTGAATGTGTCTTAAACTTGTGCCTAGAGAGATCCACACAAAAAATGAAAATCCTTGCTAAAATGAGAAATCCATGTGTTTTTAGAGTAATGCCCTTCAGTTTTGAGAGCAAAAGCTGATGTGATTCTGTGGAACATGCCATGGTGCACAGGAGAAGGGCTGTTCACACCAGAATGACGATACCTTGTAGAAATTATCTCTTCTCCTTCTTTATTTCTATTTTTTTTCCAATGATTTGTTGAAACTGGAGGAATCATTTTAGCTTTACATAGTATAACTTCCAAAAATGTTCCACTGGGACTTCTCACGGGTATAAGATAATAATTAATCTATTTCAATACTGCAAATGATCTCATTTTTTCTCTCACCCTACCCCAGTAAAATATTAACTACTCATCATTTACGTAGCTAAAATAAGTTTCTGAATACCAAAAGTCAGAGTGCGTTATGAAATCTGAACTTCCTGTATTTTCTTCTGGAGTTGGTTCTCCAAAGCTCTATATAATGTTATTTGTCTTCTTTGTTAAAGGAGATATTTAAATATCAAAGTAATAACATTTAAACTCATTTAATGTAAGAATCTAGTCCTGTCATTTCAGCTTCACACCACTGAAGTCCTAAGATACTCCAGGATGTGGCTGGAATCAGGCCCTCTGGCCTTAGTTGGCTGCGTGCAAAAGGATCTCAGTAGGTGAAGGTTTGCAGGCCCTGGTTGTGTAGTCTGCTGAGTCCTCCTATATGAAAGAAACCTATCTGGAATTCTAGTAAGAAAAGAAAATTTCTCAACTTTTGATGCTTAACTGATTTAAACTTTGAGATTGAAACCGGATAAACTTTGCAACCTGTTGCAGTTTGGAGATTTTATTGCTTCTTGCTGCTTTCATTCACCATATGCTCTGCTATTCACCAACTCTGCCCTAATGAGAATTACTCTTGCAGGTAATTTTCTAATGATTGTCTTGGGATAAACAAATTTTTCATACTTGTTTTGCTAATGTATTCAAGTAGGTTCACAGGGGAAAAGATTAATCATCTAAAAAGCAAGCCGGTGTCTTTCATTATGCTAACGGATCCAAACATGATCAGAGCAAAGCCACTCGTTGCTATGACAGCAGATACCTTTTTCTCCCTCTGTGAGGTAAATGGCAGCTCCCAAGCTGATTGGCTGAAATGAGCTTAGCCGGGTGGCCAACCATAGGGAGTTAATTTCATCAGAAAGAGAAAATGGTGGGAAATCCTGCCGTGATCTTACAGAGGAATTTTCATTAGAAGCCAACAGAGTCAGGGGTTCTCTTTCATTATAATTAATATGTTCCATCTAATAAAATAATTTAGGAGAGGCAGACAATAGAATTAGCCTATCTATTATTTTGTATATCCACATAAACGTTAATCTGTTTTCTTCTAAGACCTACGCTCAAAGTGAAGCAACCCTTATTTTCCCCATAATACCTCTATTATGGAAGACTGTCATCACATACCTGTTTATATAATTGGAGATAAGCTAATTGCAGGCAATACAAAAGGGCTGACTTTCTTACAGGTATTTGCTGAAAACCCTTATGCTCTATGACAGTAAAGGATGCAATCAGCTTAAAATAAAAACATATTCCTTTGGTTTATGGTGGTAACTCACACTGCATTTCTCACTTTGTCATTAGAGGAGTTTTTTATTTGGGTCAGATCGAAGAACAGAGGTTCTGTGCCAGTTCATAGGCGAAAGGAGGAGATCGAAATGAGGCGCTGAGGTTTAAGGTTCAGTAATATGAAATGACCTTCACTGGCTTGCATTAGTTCTTACTTCTTCTGAGGCTTTTTAGGTGTGGCCATCTCATCCAGTCCTGCTGATGGGACTTACCTTGAAGAAGCTGGACTCGGTCACTTCTATGCAACTTGAGGAGCATAATACGTCACAGGTCAAAAAAAAAACCCCTCAAAACTGTTCAGAGTCTTGTTAAGAGCTGTAAATTACATACTAATGGTTGTGTATGAGTCACTGTAGAACAGGATACAAGTTGAGCAGTTCACTGTAGAAGGCTTGTCTTTCATTTTTTTTCACTAATTGTTCTTAACTGACAGCTGGTGAGAGTTTAAGTTTATGGGACTTAGTTTTGTAAGGGCCAAAGAAAGCACATCATATCTCAAAGGAGACTTCTGCCTTCTGAATCTGGACTTTTGCTCATGATTGCTTTATAACTTATTTTGTAAGGTCATTTGGGAGGGTAGATAATAAGTAAAGCAATAGTTATAAACGCTTGTGTTGACTCGTTCATGTTTTAGGAGAAATGATGTAAAATGATGAATAATTAATCTCACTGAGTATCTAGTAGATTACAACTGTTTTCTTGGTTCCTACTACATGTCAAACCATCATAACGAACTTATGACTTCAAAATAAGGTCACAGGAGAACTGTACACTGAGACACTGACTTTTAAAATATGAAGCATGACACTAAAGCCACTGAAATCGGTGATTTCAGTTGGTTATGTATATTGCTTATACTAATGGTTTCATAAATCTGTTGTATCCTCTCCAATTGTCAATATATATTTGTGGGATGACAAAAAAAATTGAATCTGGAATTGAGTTATGTTTAAAAATGCTTTAAAATGCAAAGGCCTGACAGTAAACTATTAGTTCCTATAAATGCTTTGCTTACCCTCTACATAAAAGGGAAAATATTCTTGTTAGATATAACATAGGAGGGAAGCAAAGACAGTGGAAAGCTTAATTACTTGCCTAAAACCTAAGTGAATTAGTTGCACACATGAGATTACAACTCAGGAGTTTCTGGCCCTTTGCCCAGGCTCTCTCAGTATCATGGAGCTCTTAGTTTACATGTTATTGTACCAGGGCAGTTTCAAGATCTGATTTCCTGCACTCTGTGTATGTACATATGCACAGACGCTGATGGGGCAAAACTTGCATGTGCTTTCTATTTAACCCCACTAATTACATATGCAAATCCACAGCTGACAGACTGTTTGCCTTCATCGTGTGCAGTTGTGCTAACTTGGTATGCAAATTGACCCTGCAACTATAACCTACCTTTTTGCATCCCCGGACTCCTGGGAATCCTGTTCTTGGCTTTGCTTCTCAGATTGGTGTAGCAGAGCTAGTTTACCCAATTTGGAAGCAGTAATGTGCTATCTGAAGAAGTACTTTCTAGCAACTGAACACTGTCCTCCGTGTGGTACTAACTCTGGTCAGAGAACAAACTTCAGACTCAGCATTCAAAGTCTTCCCTTGAGATATCAAATCCTAATTGCAAGTTCATTGCATGACTGCATGTGAGTCATGTAAGCAACTGCTTGGGTGGCCTGACGTGGCACCAATTAATAGCCAGGATATCTACCTGTGACCCATGAACATGGTGTTTTTTTTATATGATGCCTGTGCTCTAGGCTTCTAGACTTTAATTTTGCAGGGAGCCCCCTAACGTGGAAGCCAGGTGAGCAGGCCCTTTGTAAGTAGTTTTGTGAATCTAGCCCTGCATCTTCGCAGACTTCAACTCTGTTAGCCTTGTAAAGAGGGCTGTTAGGCAAAGGCAATTGCTTCTTTAAAATTGGTGTGTTTTCTTCTTTAAAAGGTGGTGTTCTCAGGTATGTTAAACCTTCCTGAAAGTGGCAAGTTTAACCGTGGCCCTTAATTTACATTAGCAGCAAGAGAGAGTTAATCTTGTGTTTCCACTTGAAACAAAGGTGAATGCTCAGGAATTCCAGCCCTTTCCCAAAGAGGCCCCAGTGGGCCATTGCTTTGGGAAGGGTTGGAGAAACACGCAGACAGCTCGCAGGCAAACAATGCATGTTGTGGTGGGGAAGCCAGCTTAAATTTCTACCCACTATGCTGCAAACAAGGTGGCAAACTGTGGCACACAGACAGGAATGAGTGTGGGTAGGGAAACGGAAGGAAGGGATTCTCCTTGGGTTCCTCTCAACTGCTTGAGGGGCTGCCTGCCTTCTCTGGTGGGATGTGCACTTCTTCCCCTATCAGCAGGACTGTCTCTATGGCAGTTTATGGCACAAGTTCTATTGTAATTTGTCTCAGAATTTTGTAGTCCTTTGGGACTGAACTTTTGGTTCAGTCCATGAGTTAAGTACCTGATTGCTACATGTGGATCAGAAAGTTGGATGCAAATTTTGACAAAGGTGATGAGCACTTCATGTATTTGGTTGAGGGTCTGCCTTAATGCAGAGCAGGTGGAGGTTTATTTACTAAAAGGCCATGTAAAAATTCTCATACACACTTAATTAGCATCTTCTGAAACTTTTTGTTTTTTTAAAAATGCACCTCAAAACCAAGTACTTTTATATACTACGTTTCCAAGGCAATACTGTATTTTATTTCCATTTCCTCTGATAAAGGCTATAGGATGAATTTTGTGAAAAGAATGAAAGAAAGCGCTGCAAGTTTTTTGATTTAAATGAAATATTTCACTAGCCTGTTCTCTAATTTTCAGCTGAAATCTCAAGAAATCTGTCTTTAAATTAACAGAATTAATTAGAAATGACAGATAAATTGTTTCAGAGTGAACATTTTTCTATATGGGAATTTAAAACCATAGTTTCTGAGGTGAGCAGCAACTTGTACTGTGTTCATCAATTAGAGCTTCAGATACTTGAAATCTCCAGAAGGGTGATCTCCTGTGCAAATTTCAGGTAGAAAAGATATTTAAAAATGAAGATGTAAATGAGCTGGCTTTGAATCTTTTCTCAAGAAAAGCGCTAATGCAATGTGAAGGCAAGAGTGGAGCTGATCTTGTTCTGCTGTCTGTAATGGTCCTATTAAACTACTGCATGATTAAATTGATAGGACTTGGTTTAAAAATTCCAGCACCAGCCTTGATGCTATGCTTTTCAGTGCTTTCAAATTAGGTCAGAACATAGAGATAAAACATTCTACTGTGAAAACAGAATCCATGTGCAGCCTGTGCTGCCAAAAACTGGGTGATGAGTCCCCTCCTGATGATGGTGTTAACCGTGTATTTTCTGACACTAAACAACTTCTATTTTTGACTCTAATTCTACTGTATTTCTGTTCAGTGCCCCTTGATTTGTGTTCAGTCTCACTGTGCTTTAGCATCTGCGATCCTGTCACTTTACAAGGCACGCTCGGAGCTTTCTTGCAACTGTTCTGACATACTCATAACAGGTACAGTTTTTCTTTGACAGTGCAGTACCTGTTTTTATCAGCATGTGGGTTGATTCTGGTGGTTTACAATCTCGAGTTAATAAAACTTGTCTGTTCCTTGTACTGTGTTTATTTAAGCAGCTACTCTGAGCCTTTTCATGAGTTGTTCCAAATAAGATCAAAGGATTGAGAAAAATGTTTGTCAATCTGAGAAGTTACAGTGGTGATGTTCCTGTAAACTCCGTATCCTAAAAAATCATAGCTAGTAAAGTGCTCTGCACACATGATTAATGACTTAATGGTAGATGACAAGATAGGATACTTTTTGGTAAAGTTTCACTTTAAAGACAAAGAGTAATCTGTTTCAAGCGCAGAGAGGTAGGGGGTTTTGGTGGGGGAAGATTGTTTCAGGCTAGATTTCCCCTGCAGATACCTCTAGAGCTTCTGTCCCTGCTGTTAAACACAGCAGCTGGTAAGTAGCAACCAAAGGGAGAAAAAGATCTGCTTTTAATCCAGTACAATGTAATCCAGTACAATGTTTTCTTGTGCCCATTTTACTGTAAGACTCAGTGGCAAGGGGACAAAAGCTGTTGACTGATCTATGCAATTACGTCCTCTAATATTGCTTTCAATTGTCTGCCTAGAGTGACAAGAGCGGATGAGATTTAGTTAAAGTCTGGGAAAAATGCCCTTTTAATAAATAAATAAATACATGCCCCTCTCTTTTAGGCCTTTGAATATATTTTAGAAGAGTGAAGGTGATGTGATTGAAAGTTAGAGCAAAACTGAACTTAAATAGCAGCAACACAACCAGTGTGTTTTTCACTGAAATACTCTAGCACTCTGTGTAGTTTGCACTGGGATAAAAAGTGTCTTT
Source organism: Numida meleagris (assembly GCF_002078875.1). Taxonomy (NCBI): domain Eukaryota; kingdom Metazoa; phylum Chordata; class Aves; order Galliformes; family Numididae; genus Numida; species Numida meleagris. Next base: position 7,419,069 of record NC_034412.1, read on the forward strand.
TTCTTTCCCTCCTCCCCCTTTCTGGTCTAGATGTGTGGAGTGGTATCTGTTTTACACTATGATTCAGAGGCAAGCATTTAAAAATCATTGTCCAATGCATTCTTCATTTAGAGGCTTTATCTGTCCTTGATGACAAAAATGTTATCTTTTAAAAATAAAGCTAATTCAAGCCGCTGCTTATTTCTAGCATAGAAGATACGAAGGTGGAAATGTGTTTAATGAACTGTAGATGGAAGCCTTTTCCTTTTATCTGGTGAGATGGCATAAGGAGGTGCTGCACATACCTTTGTACTCTGAATCAGTGCAGTGGAGTTAGTCTAATCTTGAAGCCTTTGCTATGGTGCAAGTGGTTCCTCTTGGTCATCTTGGAGTTTTTTTGTGCCAAAGAAGCACAAGGTGGCAAATGAGTGGGACAAATGATAGGACAGTGACAAATGAACTCACTAGGTGCAAGGGGTGGATGAGTGCTGTGGTTCTGCAGTCATGGCAATGAATGCACTGTTGATTGACAAATAGCACTTCAGTAAGTAAAGCTGTTCAGATATCGTAAGAGATGAGTGTTGCAAAGCTGTGGTATATGGCAGAGGTTATCCTCAGCTTGTAATCCAAAATCTTAACGAAAATCATGAGGGAATGTGATTGTGTTGAGCAAAAAACTGCCTCTCTCATAACTCTAGCCAGGAACAGACTGGATCGGGAGGCTACCTCACTTTCTCCCTTCTATGAATCCAAGGATTTCAAGAAAAAGAAAGAAATCTGCATCTGAATAGCTGTGGAGTTGAGCTGGATGGAGCTGCTTTTTCTGTGAATGTGAAGATGCAGCATTTGGAAGGCGGCAGATTTCTCTCTGTCTCTCTGCAGAGCATTGATTACCTGCTTGCAAAATTTCATACCTAATGGTGCTGCAAGTTCTGCTTATTTTATTAAGTTACTTTTATCAGCAACCCCAAGGCCATCAGGTATCATAACACTCAATTGTCTCCTAAAATGCCTGAGAGGAAAGGCCAGTGGGAAGTTAATTTAGATTTCATTGTATGGCATTTTGCATTATAGCAGCAGAGTAGGAGTTTGGAGTGAGACCTCCAAATCCTTTCACATATGGCATCAAATATCCTCACTGTTTGGTTCATATGAGCGTATGCTGAATAATGCCAATATATTGTGTGTTGAACCTATTCATTCATTAATATTTAAGCTCCTCAGTATGTTCCAACCACTGCTGACCCACTTATGGTCACTTTGATGTATAAGCCTGTATATGCGTTATTTGCCTATTAACAAGAAAAAGTGTGGTCCGATAGATTTAATGGTGGTGGCTGTCAGGAGAGGTAAATTCCAAGTCTCTACTCCTGGCTTATGCTATGACTGCAATCAGCTTTCCTGCTATTTGAAAAGTCCCTTGTTTTGGGGAAAAACATTGAAATCTGAAAGAAAACAATTTGAGTGGAAATTGCTAAATAAAAGAAAAATTTTGTTAGAGTGGCTGAGGATGTCACTGAATTGGCAGTGACTATCTCAACATTGTCTGGAGGGATGGCCTTGGCTGGAAATATTCTGTATTTGTACCCCCCTTTAGTGCTGCACAGCTAAGGACAAGCGTTTGCAGAAGGAATTGTACTATTTTTGTGTCCCACACTGAATAGAAAGCCATACTTAAAGTCTATTCCTTCAGAATCTCTGAATTCCAATTTATTAATCGCTATTGCTTTGGTAGCTTTCTAATTGTGTCAGGTGCATTGTTGATTATTGTGGCATCTGGGTGCCTCAGAGATGTGGCTTGCTCGGCTTGCTGTGTGCTTCAGTTCTTGCAGCAGTTGAAATGACTACAGAACACTGATATTGTAACTCAGGAGGGTGAGACACTTGTGCAGAGCACTAGGAATAAAGAAGAACCTGCTTGTGATAACTTCATCTTCCTTTCTGTCTTCAATCTATTTGTTCTGTAAAACCACAATAACAGAAGTAAAAGCCGATGCTGTACTTTTTACAAATATAACTAAATCTTAAAACTAATTACAAAACTTGAGTTAAAAAAGCCTTACAATCTTTCTGCTTAAAAAGATGAGAGGAAGTAGTAGTTATGTGTCGGTTCTCCTGCCCTTTCTTAACAGTATTTCTGGAGAACTAACCTATATGGAAGAAAAATAAGGAAAAGTTAAATCAGAAAACTGTTACGCCTTCTGCTCTCCTCATTTTGGTCTAAACTGTGTCATTTATCAAATTAGGGGTGATGTGGAATATATTTCCTGCAGACCTTTATGTGAGTTTCATTTGCATGGACAAAAAGCTGCATTTGTTTCCTTTGCACCCTCAGTGTGAGGCTCACATCGTAACACTGTACCCGATCACCCAGTTTGTTGCTGTCTCTAGCAATATTTTGATATAAATCCCACTTGTAAGCCTGTCTCATTCCACACGTTAAACACTATGGATTTTGTCTTCTGTTGTTTCTTACTGGAAGACTGTCCCCCAAATTCTGTGTTCTTTCAAAGCCCAGCTGTTCTTGCTATTTTTGCACTGCACAGCTTTGTTCTTGTCTGTTTACTTCTGTTTCTTCACCTCAGACCAGTATCTTGCTTGACTGGAATGAGTTACTGATTATTTATGAGGTTTCTCTCTGGATTGGGGCGAAGCTATTTTTTGTGAATTTGTCATTTTTTGGAGTGGGGGAAAGCACGATTCCAAAAACGCATCTTCCTCTTCCTTCTCTGCTCAATCTCATTTCAGTTGTGATTGGTTTAGAAACATTTTCTTTAAAAAATAAGATGTCTGAATCACAAGATTAAATAATGTATTCAAAGAGGGGAATTCCTAAGGTGTGGTGAATTTTTACAAACATAGCCTTTAAATGGTAGAGAGGCATTCCTTTGAAGTGCTGGATGAGGAGCGAAGGAACCGGGAATCTCAGAAGGTCTGGCTCAACTAATACCTTCAGTTTGAAAAGTTTTTTATTTGTGGAATGATAATAAATTTTTATAATAGGAAGTTATCAGAGGTGGTTGGAGTTATTCTTCATATTCTCACCGTTCCCTATTCTGTGCTAAGACATGAAAAATAAAAAAGCCAGCTTACATTACTGTGGTCTAAAACTGGCACACAGGTGGGCTCTGCTAATGCTTCAGTACTTTCTCATGTCTGATCCTTTCTGAGAAAAGGAATCTCTTTGCTGTCACTGCTTAAGCATCTCCTGTTGCATAGATGTGGTGTAATTAAGCCTATTTTTTCTTTTTTTTTTTCTTTTGGTAAATATCTGGTTGTTATCGTAAATTGCTATTAATTTTGGTCAAAGGATTCCTATAAAATGTATTTGTCTCAGATTGAGAGAGATGATGGCAAACTGCTACACTAAACGTGAAGATAAGGAGTAAGAAATCGGAGCTCTTAGCATTTCCTTCTTATGAGCTTAAATGAAAGTTAGCTTCTCTGATTTCAGTTGTTACAGCTCAGGTTTTCCTTGACTTGAGGTGATGTTCACCTTGTTTATATTATTTCTTGATCACTTCAAAGATGGGGAATCGTGAAAGAAGACTTGCTTATCATGTTTTGTATTCTGCTGATGTGGAAAACCAAGAGGTACCAAAAAATCAGACAATAACACTTTCAAAATTCAACAGTACTAAACGACCTAAAATGCAATCTGGCACTGCTTTACAGCTATTTGGTTATTCAGAAGAAAATTCAGTTGAACAAACCCAGGATGAAAATCTGAACAAAATTCCTGAGTCTTCAGAGAAATCACACAAAGCTGTAGAAGTTTTGGGTGAAATGTCTTACCCGTGGTTATTGCAGTTGCCATGGGCCTCTCCTTTCAGTCTCGATGTTCACCTAACAATATTTTTCACATCAATATTTTTACATCAGTTTTCCAAATGTGTGAATAGACTTAATAGATGTAAGGCAGAAGAGCACAGAAACCTGTTGCTTTTGGTCCTTTCTCTATTAAAACATTATGCTCTCCAATTACAAGTCAATATTTACCAATGGAGGCACTGTGCCCAGTAGAGATCTTTCAAAAGCACGAACATCTGATTTAATCTTCTCTGCGCCTCTAATGAAAGCCTTTATGAAGTTTGATACTTATTTCTCTAGTCTGAGAATTGGGAATAACTGGTAACTTCCATTCTACACTAATTGTTGGTAAGAGGATGTTGACTCCATAGGGGTGACTTGCTTTACGAGTAAATAAGGGGTTCTTGTTGGTGTATTTTTATTCCTTTTTTCTTTTCTTTTCTTTTTTTTTTCTTTTTTTCCCATAAAGGATCTGTCAGGCCTGTTTGACCTCGGTGTATCAGTTCCACTCGTTATTTTCCTGCAAGGTGCTGGTTCATTTCCTACATCATGGGGATAAGTAGAAAGGGACTAGACAGCAGAGGGCTACCGCTTGCTTCCTGTTAGCTGAAGTCAGATGTCAGGCTAAGCTTTCTGTTCTCTAGTTTGATTGATAAGCTTGAAGGAGTCCTTGGCAGGTAAGCAAGTCAGGAGGATAACAGCTGGAAAATGTGCACCCAGCAGAGAGACCACACAGAGACCAAATTCTTTCTCACTTATCACTGAACAATTTCAGGATAACCTGATGGTTAATGTGACATGATTTGACTTTTGATGCAGTGTGTAATCTGTGGATATAGCCATATAATTATGCTCTGCATTTTACTTGACTGATAAAATACTCTGTTACAAAGTGGGATGATGCTAATTATTTCTTACTTTAGTTTAGTTTTACCTGTGAAGTAATATCCAAGATTCAGCAACAACTGTCAATATGCTATTAGGTATTCAGAGATTTAAAATGTAATAGTGAACTAGCATCCAAAGTGTTTGATTCCTACTCGTGCCTAGATGTAGAAAGAAAAATTGCTAAGCACAGGAGAGTGGCAACAAGTCTGTGCTCGGACAGGAGCCAACCCAATCTGCCATCCCTGGTACCCCAGTGCTCCTGATAGGTGGGAAGGGAGCCCTTCATGTGTTTCTTTAGGTTATATGATGCATTGCATCTATGGGAACTATGGTGTTTATTATTTTTAATCACTTGAGTTATTCATGATGTGTAGGTGCTTCTAGCAAAGATGTTGGGTGATCTGGCCACCTTGATATTGCTACAAGGAGAAATGCTTTGTCTGGTGCAATGTAAGGCTGCTTCGTCGTGAGGTACAGAGCCCTCTGTAAGAGAGCATGCCCATGATCTGCCCCCAGTACAGCAAATTAATCTGAAACTTCAGTACAGGAAATTAGCAGGGGTGAGTAGTTGCTTCTGACATAGACATCCTCTTTTTATGCAGTTTTGTTATTTCTTCAATGATGCATTGGTGGTGGACTCTGCACGGCGACACTTGTATAAGATTTGTGAATGCTCTCAAAGAAGCACTCTTGTTAGGTGCATATATAGCTACAGAGAACTAATAACGCACGATATGTGGCTTTGTGTGCTCTTTTGTTGATAAAATTCACTGAAGCATAAATATACCTTACTGATCACATTTAGAGATATTCTAGGGTGCTCTCCATGTTCAGTTATAGGCAGTTATCTAGCAGAGAGATAAACTATAGGGGAATGACAGTTTGTTTTAATTTCACACACTTTGAAACAAAAGGGAATCACAGAATCATTTGAGTTGGAAGGGACCTTTAGAAGTCATCTAGTCCAACTCCCCTGCAATGAACAGGGACCCCTACAGCTAGATCAGGTTGCTCAGAGCTCCATCCAGCCTTGAATGTTACCAGGGATGGGGCATCTGCCACCTCTCTGGGCAACCTGTGCCAGTACATTCCTATGCTTACTGTTAAAAAAAAAAACAAAACTTTTTTCCTTATGTTCAGTCTAAATCTCTCTTTTACTCTCTTGTCTTATCACAACAGACCCCGGTAAAGAGTCTGTCCCCTTCTTTTTTTATAGCCCATCTTTGGATATTGAAATGTCACCATCCTAGGTCTCCCCGGAGACTTCTCTTCTGCAGGCTGAACAGCCCCAGCTCTCTCAGCCTGTCCTCACAGGGGAGGTGTTCAATCCCTTTGTTCATTTTTGTGACCCTCCTCTGGACATCAATAGGCTTAATTTATCCAGTATTCATCTATGAAATAAATGATGTAGTGTTTTGCCAATTTTTCCCTGCATTTTGGTAACAGATATTTGGTAGTGAATTAAATTTAGATTCTCCAAGCAGCAGCTAATTCCCAATGGGACTCGCTTAAACAGGCAACAGCTTCACTGAGAGTTCTATAGCAGGGCAGGTTTCACGGTCAGGTGTTTGTAGTGTACTCACAGATACCATGTGAAACTTCCCTTCAGAACATCAACCCAGATTTTTCATTGTGTAACTGCCCCTCTTCCCTTCCTCCCTATCCACACTCCTCCCTGTTCCAGCCCCTGTGCAGGTGTCTGGGCTGACCTGTCAGGTGGGGCTCTATTTGCCTGTCAGTTTGGGAGCTGATGGCCTTACTGGAGTATGGCTGATTGCACAAAGTGGAATGGGGTTAGTTGGAATTGCAGGTGTGAGTGATCCATGGAGATTTCTGCTAATCCTGGGGATAGTAGAGCACCCTGGGCTGGAGCAGATGCAGCCAGAAAGAGCTAAAGGAGATGCAAAAGGGAAAAAGTTAAATGCTGTGGCTCCCTTCTCCCAGGTGGCTCGAGTTATTTGGGGTTTGTAAAGTAGGTTGTTTTTCTCCGCTCCATGAGGATGGAGTTTTGGTACACGGCAAGGGCTTTTTTTAGATACATACACATGTATTTATACAAGTATCTTTATTATAAAGCCTTTGGAAAACTGCTTTCTGAGTCAGTGGAAAATCATGCCCACTTTAAGAATTTTTTGGGTTAGGTAAATAATAACTGTCTTCTCAGCATCTCTGGAAACCAGGTAGCTGAAGGTGTGGTTGAGCTTTGGGCTTTATCATACACGGTGCTTAAGAGCTCTGCTGAATTCTACTTGGATATGGCTGTATTGGGAGTGAACAGGAACAGATCCACTGAGAGACTGTCTGCCTTGGGCATCTAAAGCAGTGTGAAATGCTAGAGGGCAGCTGAGTATATAGATGGGAGCAGTACAGCAAGCAGTGGACATGAGGCAGAATTGGGAAACTAACTGGGAGAAAGGAGGTGTTGCTGGGGGAGAGGGCAGTAGAAAAATGCAGAGAGAGTGTCTCATGAACTATGGATCCCTTTGATCTGCTGTGAACAAATACTGCTTTGCTTTATGAGTTTTTAAGTTTCACTCAGACTTCATCTTCAGAGCCCTCCTGAAATCTTGTGAGATATAAGTTCATATTTCTTATTTGCATATTAAACTCTCTGTATTCCAGGATTTCAACTGCTGAGCTTCAAAAAAAATAAAAAAAATATATAGACACGAATATAATAGTATTTAACATATCCATAAAATTTATTTACTGACCTTTAATGTTAATAACCAGTAACTGTAATGTTTCATTGAAATCACTGAAGTTACGCTTTCTGATAGCAGGGACAAATTTATCCTAGAAATGATATATTGCAGCTATAGGTCCAAATGCTGTTGTTCAGAGAAAGGACCGCAGGATGTAGCCCTTTATTTGCAAACCAAGAAGGGCACCTGCACTAAGCAAAGCAGGCCTTAAAATACTAAGGAGAAACTGGAGAAGTACAGAGAAAATTTAAGTATTCCTTAGCAAAGTGGGTTAATCCAATTTCTCTGCACCAGTTTCTCTCCACTTAAGAGGAGATTGTGTTTTGCATTCCTGATCTATCAGGTGTGAGCTAGTTTAATGCCACAATCACCTGTGTTTGCTTGATATTTATCTCTAAGCATGTATTTCACAGACATACTGTGATACAATATAAACAGTGGTAGGGCTTCTGTCCCTCCCTTCCTTCTACACACAAACTGACTCTATAGTTTGTACTCTCTGAGACCCTAGAGACCCCACTTCAACTTTTATTCCCATCTGCTGGCCTGGTATAATGTCACTTTGTCACACTTAGCTTGCTTGTGGTATACCCTTTCCTTTGCATTGTGGAAACACTCCAAAAACAGGAGTTGCATACACAGGTCCCTACCTCTGAGCGTAAATTGAGAGGACAAAAACAGACAGAATAAAATAAAGGCCTGTAACATGTGAGTAAAGTGACCAGAACAATGGCTGGATTGTAGCTTATTGCTTGTTTTTCAAGTTAAAATCCCCAAGAAAATCCCTCCTGTCAATTAAACTGGAAGGGATGTGGGGCACGTGGAGAGTGCTCTCACTTTGCTTCTACACACAGCTTCCTCCCTCCTGCCCAGAAGCACGGTACCCTTCAATGGTGTTGGAATTGACAGAAACTCTCATGTTGACCCCAGGAGGCCTGGGTTGGACTCATCAGTGCTGGCTGAAGAGAGCTCTGCAGAGCAGGTCTTTGGGAGAGATGAAGTGCTTTGAGAATAGTGCCAGCCAAGAAGTGGCATTAATGCTCAAGTATTTTTAAAAGAGATTTTTTTCCACTTCCCCTTTATCTAATTCCTCAAAGTGAAATGAGTGCAGGTGTGTGGAATGAATTGATCCAGGATTTAGAAAACAGTTTTGTATGTGTACCCACCCACATAATTGCTTTCCTTTCGCATACTGCACTCCTGTGCACACCTGTGGGATGTTGGCAGGACCTCTTGGATATTAGATCTGCTGAACGTATGACCCCTATAGCTCGTACAGTATGGTAAAGTTACAGAATCGCCCATGGGTAGCCTTGATGGGCAATGAATTTTGTTTCTGGTTCAACTTCTGTATTTCTGTTATGTTAGCGCAGTGCGATATGAATCACAACTGGTGTACTCCTTGTGATTTTCCATTTTGTATCTCTATTTAATACCAGCTACCAAAAGATGTGGCCAAGTGGCGCAGGGGACTTTCATAATTGCTGAAAGTGCCTTTGAACATTTTTGTGCATGTTTATGAAACACATGTTCTTCTGGAATGGTACCATGCAGATCAGATGTCCAAGATAATCATCCAGGAAGAAAAATAAAATCTTTTATATTTGTTTCAGTCTATTTTACTTGTGTCTGAATGGTTTATCATAAACTCAGGTACAGTTACTAATTTGCAGTATAATTGACGGCAAAGAGTTGTCTGCTTTTCTAACAAGGGAGTTAAGTAATAAAGCAGGCTTTACACAAAAGAACTTATTGCTCTACCACACTGTTCTGGAAAACAGTGGCATTGCTGATAAGCATTAGAGCAAGTCACTCAAAAACAAAGAATGGTGAGGGATTTGCTGACCAAAATTTTAGCACAGAAGGGAAAACCAGAATAATGTACACAGCTGAAATTACAGGTCAAGGCAATGACTTAGGGTGAAACTGATGGCAGATGCAGGGGATGACAATATTGACTTGGAGCTGTTTTCAGTGCAGCCTTTTTCTTCATCGCCCCCAACTAACAGCTCCTCTTCCTGCATGTTACCTTGTAAAAAATAACAAGGTGTTTCTCACTGTGATGCCTATTCCTGGTCCTCAGGGCAAGAAATCTAGCCTAGAAAAAATGGGTACTGTTAGTTCTTCTAGAGTCCGTCACTTTGTAGGATCTATGTACCTGTGTTTTGTCTTCTGTTGATTAAAAACAGCAGCTCTGTCATCACCCTGATTCTATAGGGGAGAGACTGCGCTGCTCCTGACTTACAGGATGATAGTCACTTACTGACACTGATTTACTGGCAACATTTCTTAAGTATCTTAAGATTTCCCTTGGAAAGTCCTTCATCCAAGTTCTGATAACTTCTAACCTTGCTTAGTTTTCCTGGGAGCTGGTGGAATAGCAGCCCAAAGTATGTATTGGCTGCAAGTTATCAAAATGCTGTGCAGTTTTATTGTATGAATACAATTTTTCTAATTGTGTGGTGTTCCCCCTTCATCTGTAATAAGTTACTTAGCTTCATTTTAATGTCCCGACATGTTCTTTTTAAGGAAGGAAACAGTCTTCTGTGTGTTTTGTTTTAGAGATTTGGGAACATTGGAAAGATCAATCAAAACAGGTATCTAATTTCTCACTACTTGCAATTCACAATCTGTGAAACACTTTCACACCAATCTGCAAGGCTGGAAAGTGTTGCTAACTCCACTGCATGGGGTTCTGGAGATGTGGGCTACAATGCTAACTATTTCTTTTTTGGTTTTCTCTTAATTTGGGAGCGTTGATCTTGATTCCTCTTCCCTGAGTCAATGACCATGTATTAAAAAAAAAGAAAAAAAAAAAGAAAAAAAAAAAGACTTCCCCAGGGAAGGTACTGAAGGAAATAAAACAATTTGCTTGCAAATGGAAGGTAATTGGTATGTTAATTAAATTTGACTTTACGTCGCTTAATGTTAACCTCCTGATTTTTCTCCAGTGTTTCAGGTAGGGGAAGAGAATTTATTCTTTAGTGTTCTCAAGAATGAGATTGGATAATAGACACAAATGAAGTCCAAACCTAGTACAAAAAACATGAGATGATATGTCTCCCGGCTGCTTTCCTAATACACCATAAGGAGGACGAGATAGTTATCTGAGCAGTCACTCTACAGCTCAGACTTCAAATTATAGCAATTATGACAATTTGTGCCAGTAGCCATGAGGTGGGGTTTTTTGATGTGGTTAAAAATAACATCTGTAAAAATCCAATAAAAAAAATTACATTTTGCTAATTTTCTGATAAGATAATGTTTAACTGTACTGTGTGCCTTCTACTGCCAGTTTTCAATTAGAGTATTTCCTTCTGGGCTTTTACCGTCTCGTCTCATGGATCCAGTTCTATCCTGAGCAGTTCATTTGTTTTAACTTTCTTAATTAATTGTTTTGTGTAGGTTTTGCCTTTCAAACTGATATCAATCTTCTAGACTTATTAATGTGCTGATTGCTAACGCGCGATACAAAGCACAACTCAGTTAAATTGTTCTTTCTGTCATATTAAACAGAGTTTCCATATTAGCCTGCTAAACAAAATAATTGTAGATAATTTAGAGGGTAACAAATGACAAGAGCTCTGTACCTGTAAAAGCAGAAAAAACGTTCTATTTGCAGCTTCCCTGTGTTGGCTTGGGTCACATTTCTGAGCCAGCATACAAGGGCAGAGTAAAACAAAATAAGTAGCTCCTAAGTAACGGTAGGAGAGCCAGTGGGGAAAAATTGCTTTTCTCATGCAGTGATGGCTCTCACCTTGTCTGAGGAATGTGAGAGGCAAGGAGAGGTAGGGTACCTGACCAGCTAGTAGCTTCCCTCCTGTGTTTTTAATGATTCTTCTCTTTTGTCCGAATTCAACTCTACGTTCTTCAGTTAAACAAGGTAGATGCGATTTAGGGGAAGCATAGCGTTCAAACAGTCCTCACATATGTCTGCTCCATAAAGCTGGACTGAAAGGAATCATGACAGTATATTCTGATGTTGTTTAATTTATGTATGACAAGGAATAGAATTCTCTGGGGATAAGGGTTATCTCTGAAGCAGTCAGGTAGATGACCTGGTACAAGTTCAGTGTGTGGCAATGCAGAGGAATTGTTTCTTAGAAAATACACTAATCTTTAGGCTCTTTAAATTCACTTAAGTTGATGACCAGAGCCTATGCAGCTGGGAATTTGTTGTTCACAGTATAGTGTCACTACTGTGCCTGACCAAACTGAACTGTCTATGCTCTATATCATGTGAATGACTTGTGAATTTGCTGACTGATTGCATAGTTGCTCTGGGAGGTTTTAACTCTGGCACTGGTGGGAACAGATGGATGATTGAGCCCTGCTGACAATCTTCCTTTCATAAGCATCATGGTAAAAGAGAACATAAAGAATGAAAGCCATGTAACTTCAGGTATCTTACCTTGTCTTTAAGTGTCCTGGTTTTCTGCCTTTTTTTTCTTCCAACCAAGGAAACCCAATATGTTTTTCTATTTGTAGCCTCCCTTTCCTAAGCTTTTACTTGCTTTTTCCTCTAAGTTGCTGTATATGCTTAGGCATGTCTGCTTATGTCTGCTTTCAGAGATAGTCTGTAGACTATCTCTGAAAGAATTGCCTTTTAACTTGCAGATCTAGCACATGTATTGCAAGGTACTGAGACATGCCTGAGATAATACATATTTTTCTGGGGTTTGTAGGTACTTAAGCTACACTCAGCCCAGGTGTTGTATTGAGTGCTGTTATAGCTGATGGCATTGGAAGTGCTGCTGTCATTTGACACAAATCTGTCCAACTCGCCACTGCTCTTAGCCACCAAGAAGCACCAGGCCCTTAATGGTTGCTGGAGGGAGCTTGCAAGATAGTACACGGTGCAAGTGTGACTGCAGATTGGTTCAGAGCAGCTACAAAACCTGCACCAGCTGTGACTCAGGTTTGTGAATTAGCATGAAGCATCTTGAACTGAATCTTTCTCAGGCACAGATGAGGGTTGCCAAATGTCAGCCTAGAACTTCTCTGAGTTTCCTGCCTTTTTATACACAAGCCTGCATGTGCTGACACATTTCTCAGCACTGCTACTTAGTTGCTCGCAGAGTGAAAATAATAGAAATGTGCTAAGCATTTTGCTTGATTTAAATTTTGCAGAAAACTGAAGAATGAACTTTGGCTCCCGCTCAGCTGCAATCTAGACATGAATTAACAGGCGCTTCAAACTTAAATTAGACGAATCAAGCATTGAAGGTAGTTCAGCAGCACACCAAAATAAATCCAGATGACATTTATGACATATTTCATTGTTTCTATAATCTAAGTAATACAAAAGGCATAAGTCACAGCACAATAGTTTATTGCATTTCTTTTCAAAGCACTGGCCATGAATGAAATTAGACTGGAAATAGGAAATTTTGTTACCCTCAGAGTCAGAAATATACGATGATAATGCTGGGATGGCGTTGGAATACAGCTGTCCATACTAAACTGGGGCTCATGGTCCAGTTCCACTCCAGGCTAGTGTTCCTTGGTATGCAAATGTCAACATCAAGTATTTTTGGCTTTTTCGTGTATTGCTTCTATTTTAGATTCATCAGAATGAACAAAAAAGTAGGAACTTTCAAGTGAAATATTTCAAACAATTTTTAAAATTGGGTTTATAATCTAAGAAAAATGTGAGTGCTGGTGATGGTCTCCTTTATTTGAATATCTTGTGTCAAGTATACTTAAAATCTCAGACAGATTGCATAAATGTTTACCTTTTCCACGTATACGTATATGTGTAATACATAATTACTATTTAGACTGCAAATTTTCTCTGCTCTACCAACTAAAAAGGATATAAAATATATTAATTCATATAGTACCGCTGTCAGGTCTAGCAAAGTGCGGCAAGCTGTCATTGGGCAAACTGCTTTCTAATGTTTCTGCTTTCTTTTCCGTTCAATGCAGTTTGAGAATTGAGATGTTAAGTGCATCAGGGTACTTAGATGGTAACAGGCTTGGGCCATGTGAAGCCCTTCTAGGCAGAGTAGCTCTGTTCCTCATGGGAAGGACACTTACGTATTTAATCTTCTCAGGATAATAGCAATAATAGATATGCAGTATCACTAGCTCAAACTGCAAGAGTAGCAGTCCAGCAGCACAATTCAAGGGAGGAAAACTTAAGTGACTCTTCCAGATCAAAAGCACGAAAGTCAAGCTAAAACCACAAGAAAAATAAATGTATTCAAATATAATGGACTACAAGCAACATGTATGCAACAACTAACTTAAGATCTCAATGACTGATTTTGCAGCATAATTTTAAGGATGAACTGTTCCTAAACAATTTTTCCAGTGTATTAAGCACTAACAGCATCAGGCATGCATGTCTTGTTCCACTCTTTTTTTTTTCTTGAACAAACAAGTTGAATGTGGCCAATACAAGAAAAGAGCCCACTCTCCACTTATGTGTGCACGTTCTTTTGTCCTCTTTCCAATATCCCCCAGTAATGACGGAGTGCAGGATCATGTTCTGCTCTAATGTCTTTCTTGTAAGATTCGGAGGGTAGTGCCGTTGTGACCTTCGGGAGCAGTTTTTTCCATTTGGAAGGAGATGAGGGAAAGAGCATTGAATTTGAGATTGATTTTCCTCCTTTTAGCATGTGAAAATTCAAAGCAAGCTCCTTGATTCATCAACAATGACTGCATCTCCAGCCTTAGAGAATGCAAAGGCATCAGCAGGAGCAGACTGATGAAGTTAATACCCTCAGACCACATTGTGAATGTGACTAGAGCCTGGTATGTTGTATGCTACTGATAAAATGCTGATGTTCCTTACTGTGGCTGTTCAGTTTTACCCAGAGAATTGCTGTCTGCAGATTAAAGGACTGGGGACACCAAGCAGTTTTAGTCATTACAGTACGCCCACCATTTCTTATTGGGGCACTCAGGGCTCTGTTTATGTGGTGTGTGTTTTGGAGGCTTCCAAGGGATGCATGTAGCTAAAACCCAAAGCATGAGAGATCTTAAATATGCTAGTTTTCCATTTTTCCCTACCCTGCAAAGTACCGCGATGTGTTGAGCAGAAAACTTACAGTACAAGTTTTATTTTCCATGAAGAGCAGATTAAGTAGAAATTCTTTTGAAGACTTCAGTTACTGATCCCAGTTCTTCAGCAAGAAGTTCGGGAACCCACCCTGGATCCAAGTTGTGGGGACCTTTGAATCCTTGGAAGTTGCTTACTTACCTTTGAGCTGGCCAGTTGCTTCTTGTTTGGGCTAAAAATTTGGCTGTGATTTGCTAACAGGGGATAGGGAAAGAATAGCACAACTAAAATATCATCAAGAATAGACCGCACCTGGCTTTGTTCAGGTTGTCCAGTCCCATCATTACTGAATGCAAGACAGAGATGGAAATATAAGGGTTTCAGAATACTCCAAAATCTCGGTTTTGTCTTCTGAAAAAGTAGGTCTCAAGCTTCTTGATAAGTTCAAGATATTTGTAACTTAATTGTAGAACAGTCATAAGTCATTTCAGTTCAATAATAGGACACTCCAGCACATTCTAGTCATCTTACTTAGATATGTAGTCAGAACAAAGCTGCTGGGTTATCTGCTTCTGTTTCCTCACCATTATAGCCCATTTAACACTCATTTTTTCTATTAAGAACATAGTGTGCATATGGTATACTACATGAAACTGCCTGGGTTCAGAATTACCACCGTTTCAGAAGAGTATTTATCTGGCTGAAGGATAATTTAATAGGTAGTCCATAAATAAAGTAAATCGGCTTACTTTAATACACTATAGAAAGTCCAGTTAAACTGGAAAGAATTCAAGTAAGTCAATGTTTTTTTACATTGGTGAATCTGCAGTAGAGAATATGCAGACTTGTGCACCTAAAAGTAAATGACAGTGCAACTGCATTATATAGTTTTCTATTAGTTAGAAGCCACTAATTCGCTTTTTGATCTTAATCTTTGGTCTGGGTTGAAAAACCTTTTGTAATGTTAACAGCCTTTATTTCTCCACGCATGTGGAAAGATAACATGTTTTTAGAATGTTTGGGAGCTTTGAAAAAAATCTGTGCTTTTCAAATTCTTTCACTTCCAGAGTGATGCGTATTGCTTGCTGTAGCCCAAGTGAGGAAGTCTCAGTGTAAACAGTTCATAAGCAGCTTAGAATAGCTATTCTAGAGGTGAAAATATCATAGCTTTACATCTTAGCGGTCCACAGTCTGCCAGGTCTAAAAGCAAAATTTGTGTGGTCTCACTGAAAGAGAGGAATCATCCATTCCTGACAGAGTATGTTTCCATTTTCTTGTTCTTTAGTGATATTCCACTAAATCAATACTTGTTACTAAAACAGTGAAATAAGGGTTGTCTGGAAAGATGAAATAGAAAGTTGAATACTTATAGAAAATGTGCTGTTTAGAGGGAACCTGCCTCTCCCACCTCCCCTGTTTCTGAAGTTTGTTTGTTTGTGTTTTTGTTTTTTTTGCTTAGCAACTTGATGTGCTAGTAGTTGTTTTAGGGGCATAAATGAGTAAGCAGAGGGGAGAGAATACAGTTAAGACGTATATCTTATAGTGATTTTTCTTTGTGTCACATATATCTGCAGCTTAACACGCATTGTCTTGATTGCACTAGATATTTACAGTATCTAATATACTGATTCTGTGCTAGTTATCTAGTTGATTCCTGCTGTTAAGGCTGTTATTTATTCTCGTTATGCTTTTTGAGCTTACTGTGGTATGTCAAAGACTGCACATCTTAATCAAAATCCAGTACAAGTCATTGCGTACCAATGACACAGGAAGGTGTCTGTATTTTGCACAACATATACATAAAGTCTTCAGGAGCTCAGGCTCTTTCCCCAAGCACATGATCGATATTCTACATTTGAGCACACTTAGATTTGGCTGATTGCTTCTATGTTAACTTTTCCTGAAAGATCAAAATTTTGGAAAATGGCCTTTGTTGGCTTTTAGGTCCTGGTGACCAAAGATTAAAGTACCATGAACCTTTGGACTCAGAAGCCTTTAGTTCTTAACCAAGGTGATCTTAACTATCTTAATTTCTCTTTAGTTAGTATTCTACTTCATTGCCAGGTAAAAACTTATTTGGTGTAAAATTTCTGAAACACTGAGTAAGGATAAATTACTCCTTTTGATGTGAGCTTTATTAAAAATAAGTGATAGGGCTGATATCCTAGAAAAATTATTTGGTCTTTTAGTTATCCATGTCTAAACAGGAACGCCCAAATTTGGTCAGCATTAGCCAAATTTTGCTCTGATTGAAGTAATTGCTATCAGAGTGAAATATTTAACCAATACTAGATGCTTTTAAAAATCTTATCCTTTAATCTTTTTCTTTCTTTAGCTGTTAATATACACTTCTGGCTCTCATAAAGCACCATTTCGAAGGGCAAATGTCAGGTAGTGTAAGGATTACCTTGTTTTCTTTTTCTGGAATGTACTCAGAAAGTCAGTTATCAGATCAGTGATCGTTTCTGCAATTAATATTGTGTAGTGCATCTATCATCGGTCTGTAGGAAGCTTGATGCTATGGCAGATCCTTTCCCAGGTCTAGCCCTGCAAGGGAAAGAGCTTTTCATCCACAAGCGGCTTTCCCTCTGACAGAAATTGTAGGGTGATTCTGTGCATCATCCTGAAGACACTTGCTCCGGGCCGAGCTGAGTTGTCAGGGACAGGCCAGCAGACCTCTGCTCATTTGAAGACTTGCCCCGAGTGGAAGTTCCTGCGTGCTCCAGCACTACTGGTTCTGCAGGGCTGGCAGACCTAGCAAACAGCTGGAAGCAAACTGCTTGCTAGTGTTCTCTGTAGTCACTGCTGTTTGCAGAGCCCTCCGCAGCCTATACCAAAAAGTGTTTTCTTTCAGTGAAACTTGATGAAAAGTTAACACCAGCAGTTCTGAACTATGCCAAAAATGTTTACTACTGGAGAGCCGGGATTATGTTCATTTATCACCAGAACTTAATGTGCTGTCTTAGCACTGGTGAATCAAATTAGCCTCCTTCACCTTTAAGAAAAGGCAAATGTTCTCCTCTACGGAGCCGTTTCTTCCCCTTCCTTCATCCCCAGTCTTTTTCAGATAGTGCAAAAAACGAGTTGTCAGGTCCCCGGAGCTGCAGTTACCGCATAACTGGTACGGTTGTGTCACGCAAACACTGAAGAGGTATGGGACTAAATCAACAAATTCTGATTTGTTGGTTCAACTCAGTACAAACTAGCTACGGTAAAACCAAGTTAGAAATGGAGAGCAAATATATGTGAGAGGCAAGCCACGGCTTGCAGTAAAGAAAATGTTTGCAGAAAACGCCAGCATTACAGGTTTATCTAAGGTGTGGTCTAGCTTAAGCTGCAGTAATTACCCAGGGTACCATAGCTGTGGGTGGAAAATGAAGTGCTTTATAAACTTAACCCATTCACGTCACCTGAGACCAACCACTGTTACGTCTGGGTCAAGCTGTGCTTTGTCCAGTGCAATTGAAAATCTCCTAAACAAATTTGTGTCCTCCTTCATTTACCTGCCAAGAGCATTTTAAGGCTCTGCATTCTCATATCAGTTCATGGCATCACAAACAAATGGAACAGCAAACTCTTTCTTTTAGTATTTATAGATGGTAGTGATTCCTTCAAATGTAGGCAGAGCAGTAAAATGGGAGAAGATCTTTGAAAGTACAAAATACTCATAGGGAAAAATATTTACTAGATAGTTATATATGATGTCAGGAATACTCATGGAGGAATAATACTCGGTGAGTAAGGGAGACAGATTTAAACTTGTTTCCTTTTGATTAGAAATGTGTGATGGTAGAAGTACTAGAGTCTTCAGGAGAGCTGCAGAGAGCTTGCCTGATTTTATTCATGTCTCGAGAAACAGAAGTCCAGGAGGACAGCAAAATATTTAAGCAGAATTGGAGCAACGCATCAGAAAACAGCCTGAGTCTGAAGGATTTTGTTTATGAGGAAAGAACTCAAGACCATGAGTACATGAAGTCTGGCCAGAAAAGACACATTGAAGATCTAGAATTTGAGAGAGTTAGACTGTGTAATAGACTGGCTGTTATGGATGGATTCCCAGGGACTGGCTGAAAAGGAGGACACTAAAATTTGTGTTCTGAAATCTTTCATAGCCGTACAGATACATGGCTTTCAAAGAAGAGATTAAGAGTTTGTTCAGTGTAGTACAGTTTATGAATGCTTGCAGACTTAATTTAATCAACATATTGTGCACAGTGTTTTAATCTATAAAATCAGAGACGAGTCTACTACTTCCCATGCAGACACATTCTAATGCTTAATCTTCCTGAACACATCTTGTGGTTGGTTGCACTGACCATGGTTAACGATCTTCTCTGGTTACACCAGTTATTTTCAGTTTAAATCAGATTATTAGATTTGTTTGGTTTTGACTTCCAGGGAATTAATCAGGAGCTATTTTTTTTTTTTGTTTTCACCTGGTTTAAGGTGAAAAAACCTGGTAAGGGGATATTTTCTTGGCTTGCCAAACACTGCAATTATAAGTAAGCTTTCTGTTTTGCCATAATGCAGCCCAACTACCCACTACTCCTCACATCTTCTGTTCTTAGAGAATCTTTGATAAGAAGGGGGCTGTTCTGGCATGTTTTCGTGTGCTATATTTATTTTTTAAATATTTTCCAAAGAGGCATGGCAACAAGCACTGAGACTATCATTACTGTGACGAACTGGAAAATAAAAGAATGGCTGGTGTGTTTGGTGTCCTGGGAGCTGTCACTCTTAGGATTCCTCCTCCAAAAGTAAAATCAAAGTATGTATTTGTTTCTCTTTCATCATGGATAATAAATTATCAGAAGGTGAGAAAAAGGCTAAGCCAAATCCTGAAAAAAAAAGTCAGTAGCAAGTTGACTTTTGCCCACTGGCAAACTACATTCCTGGCATATGGGAAAGGAAAGAAAGTAGAGGAATCTTCATGAAGGTTTTACCCCCAGTTACTTGGGTCTTGTCGTTAGCTTGCAAAGGCAGTTCTTACAGCCCTCAGCCAGGGAGGCACAGCAACCAGTCAGGAGCACTGTATGAGCTGAAGGACACACTGTAATGCACACAGCAGTGCCAAAAAAGAACTATCTGAAGCATAGGCACCAGCAGCTTGCCTGGCATTCCAACTAGGCTAACTGATGCTGAGAAGAAGAGTAGCGTGATCTGGCCAAAACTCCATGCGTTGTCTTGTGTCATACAGCTGTGCCTTGCCTCACCTGCCAGAGGGAGAGCACTGGGGCTTATCTGCCTTTCCTGGCTCCCTCCCCCAAACTGTGCCACTTGGTCCTTATTGGGCTTTCTCTGAATGCTATTCATTATCTATTTGTTTACTTTAAGAATCTGCTCCATATTTGCTCATTTCTTTTTTTTTCTTGATTAAATGTCTTTCTACGTTTGGTTTTTACAGGCCCCTGTTTTCCTATGTGGAAAGCTGTTGAGGGAGAGTTTGCACAAGAAAAGACTGCAGAATCACATTATTTGCACTATGCCTGGTGAAGCTGGTGTAAATCTCTCCCTGACATTGGTGTACATGAGATCAGACCCATTTGTTATATTTTTCCCTTATTTCCAGCACAGAACTATGACTTCTGCTTCTAATGGCTCCTCTTTCAAGCTGGTAATATCTGTCACCCTTAGCAGCATTATACAGAAAAGATTTCAGTGTCTGTGAAATTACTTGCAAGTATTTTCCTGTGCTTGTTCTGACTAATCACAAAGAACAGGTGAGGGTAATTTGCAAATTCTAGATTTGAGAGAAAATTCTGGACTTGAGAGAAACACATTACAAAGTGCTCTTTTGGGGTAATGACCAGATTTTAACTTTGACAAAATTACTGGGATGACTTTTGTGCTAGAGTTTTCCACGCAAAACAAACAAAAGAAAACCCTGCTCACACTCATTTCTCTTGTCTGTCTGTGGCTCTCACTGCCTGTGTCTGTCTTCAACTTTCTTTTCTTAAACGTTTTTATTTGTTGTTCAAATATTTGCAGTACTTAGAAGAGCAGAAAAACTTCAAGCATTTTGAAAACATAGAAGGGCTCCTTAAACTCAATGAAAATTACTGAGATATTGCTTTAAAGTGCCCTGCTTAAATAAATTAGAGAGTTCTACAACTCTTAAATGCCTGATAGAGATGCAAGAGGCGCCTAGAATAATAGACTAGGTCACACTTAAATGAATATCTGTTGAAGAACATAACAGTAATAAGATAAACTGGCTCTGAACTAAACCACAGAAGCGCAGATAATACAATACAGCTACCCTAAATGAATCTCACTTAGAGGAAGTGACCAGGTGACAGACTGGAGCATGAAAAGGGAAAAAAAAAATTAAAATTATTTGTTGAAAGAATCAATTTTTCTGAGTATCAGAGCAAAACATTTCCAAGCTCTTCAGAATCAGAAAGGCTTTTTAAAGCATTTCCTTTTATATTGAAGCAATTTGTTGACTAGATCTACGCAGTATATGAATTTAGTAGCTGCAGGTAGGAACTAATAAAGTGCTGGTTTCTAGTGCTGGGCTTTTCTTGTAACCTCTAAATCCAGGATTTAACCCCAGAGAGCGTCAGAACATTGTTGTGATCAGATTTTTGTCAACAGGCCCTGCACAAATTGAATTTGGTAGGTTCGTCAAGGTTATGTAACAGCAAACATTTGGAAAAATTGGGCACAGTTGTCAGTCTTTGCTCTGAAAGGGCACTGGATTAAATGAGCATAAAAATTTAATTGTCCTCTCATCCTCAATGAGGCAGGGCCTTTCCGTACTAGGGTCGGACTGGCGAGTTGAGCAGCAATTTTTATCTGGCCCCTGGATAAATAGATGCATTCAGCCTTCTCAGGCCTTCAACCTTCATTAACACAGAAATTAATCACATAAATTAAACATATATATTTTGCTGGAAAAAGTCTTAACAAGCTGCATCCTCAACTGGATGAGAGAAAAGAATCAGGCATGTGTACATATTTAGCCTGACAATGCCAAGATTTCCAGAATATGTTTAGATTTCTGTCCTTAATTTTCAAGGAGCAGATTGGCAGCTGGTGTAAATTGTCTACACTAATCACAGAGGAGTTAGGTCAATATATACCATGCAGGAGTTGATTAGCAGTTTGCCTGAGGCACTCAAATTCCCATTCTCAACGTGTTTTCTCTTTTAAACTTCACTGGTACGTTGCTGTAATTCAGTTGCTTTCAGTAGAGGTACATGGGTGTGTAATTGGAAGAACCAAGCAAAGAATTTGTCCTTTGGATCTTATGAGAACAAGTGTATTCCTGTGCTTCAGTAGTGTAATGCAATGTCTGTAAGATAACAAACTTGTGATACATAATGACATTTTATGTTTATATTCTCTGTCACTGCATGTAATCCCACAGGGATTTACAAATAACTCAATGGCAGCAAACCACCTGATTTTTTTGAACTGAATTATTCTGTCCTTGGAGCAGTTGGTCAGTCGTGTAGGTGATACTAAGGAACAGAATAATCACTGATAGCCTGGGTGCTTACTGAAGTTGCAGGAGAAGTTCTTAGCCTCCTACCATAAATGGTACCATGTTATGTGATAACAATGACTGCAAGCCATTGAAATAAGGCAGGATTTGCTTAAAAGCAAATGCTTTGTATTTAAGGTTTATTTTTCTCATGTTTAAAATATGAAATTACAGAGTAAAAGGAAGTGGTAAACCCTCTATCACTCAAAACCATGGGAATGTATCCACTTGTTCACACATGCTCCGTCGTTACTGAAAGTGTGATTCTCATTTTACCTACTAATCCAACACTTGGATGTTTTTAGAGGAGAGCTTAGTTCTAGCCCTGCATTTTGATTTCCAAGTGATTATAAAGAAGAATGTGCCGCATCATACCTATCTTTTATTTCTGTGCCATTGACCAATGAAATATTCAAGTGTAATTCACAGAATCATAGAAGGACTTAGGAAGGGCCCTTAAAGATCATCTAGTTCCAAGCCCCTTGCCAGAGGCAGAGTTGTCACCCCACTAGATCGAGCTGCCTAGGGCCCCGTCTAACCTAGCTTTGAATGCCTCTGGGGATGGGGCATCCACAACTTCTCTGGGCAACCTGTTCCAGTCCTCTGATCATCTTTGTTGCCCTCTTCTGGACCTGCTCCAGCAGCTCCATGTCCCTCTCATGTCGGGGGTCCCAGACACAATACTCTAGATGGGGCCCCGTGAGGGTAGTACAGAGGGGGATGATCACCTCCCTCACCCTGCTGGCCACCTCTCTTCTGATGCAGCCCAGGATATTACTGGCCTTCTGGAGTGTAAGAGCATGCTACTGGGTCATGTCCAGCTTTTCTTCCACCAGGATCTCCAATTTCTTCTCCCCGGGGGTGTCCTTAGTGAGTTCTCCCAGTCTGTATACATATGTGGGATTGCCCCAACCCAAGCACAACACCTTGCATTTGGTCTTGTTGAACCTCATCAGGTTCTTGTGAGCTCACTTTTCAAGCCTGTCCAGGGCCTCTGGTCAACCCTTTCTTTTATTGTGTCAATTGCACTACTCAGCTTAGTGTTATCAGCAAACTTGCAGTAGATGTACTCAATCCCACTGTCTAGGTTGTTAAGGTATTGAAGAGTACTGCTCCCAGGACTGACCCCTGGGGGACACCACTTGTGACTGACCTCCTCCTGGACATAGGTAATATGTTGACCACAAATTCCAGACAGTGCAAACTGTGTGCCGGTTATGGAGCTCCTTTGGGTAACTTAAGTGACTCTCCTGAAAGATGCGGATGGGATGCCGTGGCTGGATATGCATCCATCCCCACTGGGATGCAACGAAGCTAACTTGAACCAGTGAAACTTGGTTGTTTCATTTTATGGCTTCTGGATGCTGCCAGCTCTTCCTTGGCCAGCTCCTCACTCCCATCTATCCTTTACTCTGTGATGCACTGTCTGATGCCAGCTGCTGAGGAGCAAAGAAGATTTGGGGAGCTCTGGTGCTGTGGGTATCCTACTGTCTATAAAACAGCAGGAGATGCTGAGCAGTCCTCTGAAATGTTGCCAGCATTGAGGTGAATTTCATACCAGTTTGGATTTCTTAAATCTGGTGTTCAGCTTCAGGGGAGCTGGCAGCTCTCTACCTTAAGCCGACTGGGAAATAGACATCTTTTCCTGTGGAAAATAGTATAGGTTTTAGAATCGCTTATGTGCTGAATCAAGGTTAAATGTTAGGGGAGGGAGAAAGGCTTATTTACGTGTGTAATGGTGGGTGGGTGGCTGGCCGTTTCTTGGAGAATCTAATTGTTAAGAGAGCCAACAAAAGAGCATGGTTTTGGCATCTTAGATGGCTTTCTGGAAGCCCCTGTCCCATCTTGAATTTTACAAAGCTGGAAAGGGGAGAGGCAAGGAAATGGGAAGATAAGGGGCACTGGAAACCTGGGGAGCTTGTTTCTGGCATGCTGCTCTTCCCCTTGCTTCTCCTGCTTCCTCTTCTCTGGAAGACTTCTGTCAGTTTAATGAGAGAGATTAACAGAAACTTTCTGTCTAGGGAAATCACTTTGTTTTTCCATTAAATTTAAATGTTTCCCACAGAATTTTTCAATTGTGCAAGCACAGCACTTCTGATTAGAAAATGATCATGGGAGACAATTTTTCAGCTTTGTTTTGATTATCCACCAGTGAACGCAATGTAGTTCACGCTGCTTTATGTAGCCATTATGGTCACTTTTAATAAGATTAAGTCTTTTTCTCTGAGGTATTTTTGGCTGAAACTTCAGGATTTTGAGCAGTAGAAAAGTACGTGAAGATGCCCAGAGTTATTTCATTAAATGTGCCTCTGTTCCTGCTGGAAAGCCTGATTGTCCATGGCTAGTCCTCCAGAACACATGCCTCAGCTCTCAAGAGCATTCCCAGTTCTCTTGTTTTGTGAGCTTCGCTGCTGTATGGTCAGTCAGTGCCATTCCAGATCCTATTGTTTATGACATGCTGCATCCACCGTGTGATGCGGGTTGAGTGTGTGAAGGAACTTCCGAACGATAAAATAAATACTATGTGATTAAAAATATACTTTGTAAGAACTACTATTACTGATTTATAAGTTAGACTAATACTACACAGAGGTGCTTCATTGCTTCTGAGCTGGATGTGGGAAAAAACTCAGACCTTGGAGGGACTACGAGGAAGTAACTTTGAATTCATATGCTGCTGTTGGATATTACTTTTGTCAGGCTGATTTATCTTATCTAAGAGGTTATTAGGTATTATCACAGTAGGTTATGCTTTGTTACCTCAGAGTGCTAATCACAGCATTAGTATTTTCATGTTGATAATGAGCTTTGTTACTGAAATATGAAATATCAGCAGGGAATATAAATTGTGAAATTTGATATGAAATAATATTTAATAAAATAATTAGCAGAATAAGAACTTCGAAAAGAATTTCCTACCTATTTGTTACTACTGTACTACTGTCTCCATTTCTTTTTTTTGTTTAAACTTAATAGTGGTGGGACACAACATTTGAATTTGACTATAACAGTCTTGAACAGTAACCACAATGAATAACAGACATGAATTAGCTTTCAGTATTAATTTTATTTCTTGGTATGTTGTGCTTTTAGTATCTAGCTGTGAGTTGGTTAGAAGTCTTTTTCTTTCCCTGGAGAATGGCAGGATGAAGGGAGGGTTATTGCTGCAGCAACGTATTGTGGCTCAGAAGTGAAAGTTGGGGAAGTGAAGAAGGTTGCCATCTCTCAGACCTAAAGGATTTCAAAGGCTGCAAGCTTAACAGAAACTCTTTTAATTTCATGCCACCCATCTTGTTTTCATGGTGACCCATGAAAATTGACACAAGACAGTGGTATGTCAGCATTTCTTAAAGGAAAATCAATTACTAGAGCTTTTAAAACTTAGAAAAAAGCCATGGGAGAAAGCTTTTCAGCTGGCTGAGAGGGAGAAATAAAGTTTCCCAGATTTGTGATCTCGCTTAAAGCGAGAAAAGATCTGTGCAGCGTGGAAAGTAACAAAAGATGGGTGGACCTCAGGCACTCACTGCCCTGTTCTGGGCCAGTTTAGGCTCTGACCAGGCTCAGATCTGGTAGAAGTATGCTGCACTTGTATAATCTATGGCATTCTTTGGTAGCTTAAAAACCTTTAAGTAAGGTGAGAGTATGCAAACCAGCCTAGGACCAGGGGGGCATCAGTCCTTGCTTCTCACTACCCCAGCTCTGTATTGGGCTTTCTTACTCCAGGCGTCTTTTTATGGGAGAAAAGGAAAGTGTCTAACTTTCTGGCTTATGGGAAATAAGGATACATGGAAGAAAAGGAGAAACAGTTGTCCCCACGCTTGCTCATCGCCTTTCCCTCTTTCTGGGCATTGTCTATTCAGGCTATTTCTTGCATATGCTATTACACAGACATCAGGGCAGACAATCAAAGTAGATGTGTTCTGATTAAATGTCAGATAAGGTGTTTCCATCGTAGATGGAAAGCAGTGTGGGCTGCACTTCCCTCAGCATGCTGCTGTGCAGACCCACACTGAGGGTTTGCTAGATTAGCATTGCTAGCTAACTGCTGCAGTCTCTGGTGGAAACAAACTCATGGGTCTCTATCCAGGAGGCTGGAGGCACTCTGAACTGAGGGACAGATTTGGCTGTGTGCACAATGCAAGGCTTTAACAGCTTACAATGTTGCAAGGTGATGAGCAGTCTTCACAGTGCTGAACGCCTCCAGTTCCTCCATCACATCTGCAGAAATAGAGGGTGCTTCAGGAGCATTCTGCACTGCAAAGGATCTGTCATCTCTTCTGGTGTTTTCAGAAAGAAAAAATCACCACTGAGAATCTCCGAAAGGCTCTAGCTTTTAATGATCCATCCATACCTTTCCATTGTGTTCTGCTGGAAAAGGCATTTAATTTATTTTAAAAGATCTGGCGTGTTCAGTGAGCCCAGTTTGCACGTTTCTCATGACATATCCAACATTCCCAGCAAGGGCAACTTCTTAGTATGGCAGGCTGCAGAACAATGCAGCTTTTTTCCTTTACCCCTGTTTCTGCCAAGGAATACAAGTCTTGCAGAGAAGAGAGCATCTCTCATTATATAAAAATGTATGTGCCTGGTTTTGTGTATTATATAGGTGGGAAATACGAACCTTGCTAAAAATGAGCCATGCTGGAACTGGGTGCTTTAAGTGTGATGACTAAATTGATTGTCCTAGTACCCTCTTAACTTGAAAATGCCTGAAGAAAAAAAAAATGTTTTAAGGTGAAAATGACAGTGCTCAATTTAATCAATAGAAACATTGCAGTTTTTAACTCTTTAGCAGCAGGTGATGGCTGCTTGAGGTGTGTGAGCAGTGCTTCTACACAGTGGAGCTCTGCTCCCTGGCACAAGCTTGTTATTCCTGCTGCAATAGAAGAAATAACAAAATCCTCTTTGTCTCAAGTTGGTATGTACAAATTCTCACAGGGAGAAACAAAACGGCACAAAAACCCAACAGTCCAACATGTCAAACCCTTGCTATTTTCGCATGTGAAAATCCCCTGAGAGTAATATTGTGGATTGCTACTGTAGATAGAGTACATGTACTCAAGAACAAAGAGGGCTTAAGAAGAAGACATGGTGAATATATAATAACTCTGAATAAATACCGTAAGTCTTCTCTTGTTTCTTTGCAAGTGCTTTTCAAGAAGTGAATAATAGTAAAGCTCTCCAAGTCACTTAGGGTCTGAGCCTGCAAATATCTACTCATATGAGTACTTCTTACTCGTGTAAGCAGTCCCATTGAAGTCTGTAAACCTGCTCATGTGAGTAAGGCTAAACAAGTTCAGGGTCTAAAACACTATGAGGGAGACAAAAGCATATACAAGTACAGCCCTAAGACTCTTCTGACATGGAGCAACAAAAGATTTATCTGAGGCTTCCAATGTAAAGCCTTGTAAATTAGTAGAAAGATCTAAAAAATCAGGCCGCCACTGCATTGGGAAGCAATGGAGCTCTCTTAATATGGGGATATAGGGGTAATGTGATGGAAAGACTTAGATGCAGCATGTAGTCTACCAGTTGTATTCTGTATTCCCTACAATCAGAGCAGTAGCTGAAAGTCTAGTGAGCAAATAATTATAGTAATCAAGTCGTGATGAAACAAAGGAGAGGCTATTATTCCAGCAACTGGCCAAGGGAACACAAGTTTGGCTGACTGGATTCCTGAAGGAGAGCAGGATTTACTACATAATGTGGAATATAAACTTTGATGCGTTTAAGTTGTTTTATGGACTTGCTTGTTTTTATTTTTTAAATAACCTCTGACTAAAAATAAAGTGATATTTAAGACTATCAATTTAACTGGTTAAGTTTTGGACAGCAGTGAACAGGAATCTGCTAAAAGATGAGGCTTGCCTGTGGTCTATATTTGCTAATATAAAAATGATTTGTGTTGAAATTCTTTTGTCATACGCTCAGGCTGATGGAGCAGGGAATTCTCCCTGTTCTGAAGCTAGACATGTGGAAATAGTAGCATTTCCTCTCATGGGCTTTTTGCGGTGGTGTGGCTCTGGCTGTGTCTGTGGTCTGGAGCTGACAGCAAAGTGACATTTGACCATGCGCACTTGGAGCAGTACAGGCTGCAGTCTGGCCCTGTGCATCTCCTGTGCTCCCTTGCAATAAGTGAGACTTTCCCTTCAAGAAAGGGACCAGCTTGTCTGCTTTGTGATGTCTGTGATGCAGCCTCAAGATATTTGGGGATAAGTAATATGGGTATCTGCTTGGCCCAGCTGCCTTCTCTGCCTTGCACCTGTTGTAGAGTTTGACATGTGAGTATGGGAAAGGCATGGGGATGGTGCAAAGATCAGTGATCTTTTAATTGATAAACTTGTGTCCTAATCTCCACTTTTTTTTTTTCCCAAGAAGAAAAACTAAGGCTTGTTGAAATTAAGGCCTAATGTCACAAAAGTAATTGGGAAATAAATGGAAGATGGTATTTAGTGGGGTCTCCCCAAGGCAGTTTCCTTAGGTTGGAACATGAAGCTTCTCAGGAAGAAGAAAGCTCATGAAATCTCCTAGATGCAGATCTAGATCTTGCCTGTGATCCCAGGTGATCACAGTCTTCCAGGTGGCATTGCCTTCTGCTTACTGGGCTGCTTTTGAGCTAAGGTCCCTTATAATTTGAACTCAGGTGGAAGTGTTGGGATGTACCACTGATTCAGTGCCATCAATGTTTTGTTCTTTTGTAACTTGAATGGTTTGTAGAATTTTTAAAGCAAGGTTGAAGAGTCCCACCCATTGGCTGAAAGTGCCAAAGCACTACTTTGCTGCTTTCAACGCTGTTGGGTGTGCTCAAAATCACTATGTCCTGGTTGTTCAAATAGCATGTTTTCTCTGTTCCCAAAGCCAGATTTTTACTCAAGAACCTGGATGTTTCTGTGAATTGTGACTGGACCCGAAATTCCTCCATTCCTTGTGATCATGTCTTGTACCTCAACTTCTGAGAAAGCCAGCTAATGGAGAGATTTCTTGTAGGTTTTTTTTTTTTCCTAAGTGGGGGGAAAAAAAAAAAAAAAGATTGTATTGACATTTTTTTCTAGGAATCCAAAGGAGTTTGCTTGATTTGTAGTTCTGTAGATTGGACCATTTGGACTTCGATTTCATCGTCTTAAAGTCAGTATTCATATGAAGTTAATGGAGTTTCTACTAGTGTAAAATCTGTCTTCTTTCAACTTTTAAGAGAGATTTCATCTTTGTGCCTTTTTTTCCTTTCCTTTTTCTTCAAAGGAAAAAAAAAAAACATTTCAGGGGGGAAAATAGAGATAAAAAAGCCCATGAAGAAATACTGTTTCTAAGTAATGTACTTTTAGCAATGACAGCTTAGTATTTTTGTTAAACGGCACCACTTTCAGCTTTCAGAAAGGTTTAGCCAACAGTGCTCACACTGCTTTCGACAAGGTAAACCTTGCCCACCCGTTATAACCTTTAGGTCATTCCAATCATGTTATTTCTCCCATAATGCCAGAAGTAATGGAGTAGGCAGGAAGTGAAAGTAGAAGTTATACAGCACTGCTCTCCTGCCTTTTGTTTGCTTGTCTATAACTACCTTAAACTACTTCCTTCTCATCATTATAACAATGGGATGAAATGGTTCTTTATAAATGGCCATGAAGTAAAGGCAGACTGCAAAGGCTTCTGTAACCTATTATTACGACCTTTCTCTCATCAGTAATTGTTTAGCAATTTGTACCTGAAAAATCTAGGCCGTGTGTAATGTGCCACGCAAGGTGTGGTGAAAGGGCTTTGGAGACAAATAGAATAATTATTAAATACCAATGTGGTACAAAGCAGCAAGTCCTAAGCAGCGTGAAAAGACATCAGAGGCTTGAATAATGAACCCATCTTCAAATACATTAGGCCCTGGCTTGTTTTGGTGAAATAAATAAATGTGATTTAACACATGGAGGCTGCTGATGCTGCGTCTACATAAACTTCTTTAAGGAAAAAAAAACTCCCAAACAAATCTTGTGTAATTCTGCTCTAGGTATCTGGAGGAAGAAATCAGACTCCATAAAAATCTTGGTGTCGCAGACGTAGCAGGAGCAAGCGGCCTGAAATACCCTTGCACTTGTGAGCCACAGGGTCTGTGCTAAGCACCATTTCAATGTCAGAGCCCTCCTATTTGTTGAGATTAAAGCTGTAAGCAGTCTGACCTTTCCAAACTACTTCAGTTGATCTCGGGGGGCAGAAGCTTTATAGGTATTTTCTCACTAATTTTTGAGCATGGCAACTAATAGAGTTGTCCTGGGGCTCATGATGACTCAGAGCCAGACACAGTAGGCATGGGTAAACGTAATGCATGATGAATGTCAGTAAGTGTCTGTGGGATGTCACCACTGCTGTGTCGCCAGTAGTAGCGGTTGCAGTAAGGTCTCTGCTTATGTTTTGGAATTGAAAAGTAAAACTTCTGAAGTGTACAATGTTTGCCTTGAACCGGATCATTTGAGGTATTTGGTCCAACTGTTCTTGCCCTAAGCCTGGCCACCCACTATTTTGTGTGGTTTTTCTTTTGCTGGCCTTCTTCCCGTACCCGTTAGTGTTTGCCCAGTGAGTGCCAAAGCTTTCATTCTTCTTTCCCTGAATGGCTTCAAATTTGCATTTCATGCAAACAGCCCAGCTGCTGGAGTCACACTCACAGTACAAAGCTGACACACTATTTATACACACTTCATCTTGGGTAACAACTTGCACCTTGGCTATGCAGAGAAAATAATATTGACTATTTTTCTCACTGTTCTTAATCTTTCTTTTAAAATATTGTGACAGATTTTTCTAACTTCATGGTTTTGGCAACACACTATTGGCTTACTCTTTAGTTAGGCTTTTTTTCCATGTGATTTTGAACACTGTCAGCCCGGATGGCTAACGAGGGGCATCAGCGCAAGGCAGCAGTGTGCAGATGGGCAGAGCCGGAGCTGCCCGCTGAGCCCTCTCCTGGCTGGAAGCAGCAGCTCAGGCCGGCACCCCGGCTCCCTGTGCCGCCGGCTGCTCTA
Source organism: Numida meleagris (assembly GCF_002078875.1). Taxonomy (NCBI): domain Eukaryota; kingdom Metazoa; phylum Chordata; class Aves; order Galliformes; family Numididae; genus Numida; species Numida meleagris. Next base: position 7,449,951 of record NC_034412.1, read on the forward strand.
GCAGGTCAAGTAGCAAGAGATAATGTAGGGATTTATGCAGCAAACAAGACCAGGCTCTTCCTCTGTAACCTCAGCTGTTGTCACTGCATGTTCCTTAGCAATGCTCCAGACTTCCTGCCCTCCAGGCACATCTTTTCCAACCTGTTTCCTTTGGCTTTTGCCATTTAAGTTTGGCAGCAAGCAGCGAATAAGGATGCATGGTCCTTTTTAGTGTTAGACTGTTGGTAAACTGGATTGTGTCTCCATGTGGATGCTGATATCCTCCCTTCAAGGCAGAGCTACACCAGCGCAGGTGTCTGAGAAAGGAGGTTCTGGGATCCAGCTTGAACCTCCCAAGCTGGGATCACTGCAGTTTACTTAGATGTGGACTTGCTACATACCCCCACAATCCTGTTCCCAGGTGCTTTGCAGAAGAACCTTATCAAAGTCCTTGTGTGGCTTTTCCAGCTTGCTTCCTCTCCTTCTCTCTCTGGGACAAAAAGTCTTTCAGGTCTGGTTGTTCTCATCCTGGCTACAGTGTGGGTGTGCACGTCACCAAAAGGGCTGTCACTGTTTTACTTCTTGTGTTATGGCGACTGTCAGGTCCCCGGGTTGGGTGTGGGATAGGAGCACAAAGCAAGAAGTTTGCTTCTTGCCTCAAAGCCCAGTGCTGTCATACCTGGCTAGACAGGTTTGACAGCTGCTCTGCAGTTAGGTTGCCTGAATGAATGCTTGTCCAGAGCATCAGGGAATCAGGCCCTACATTTTGCTCTATCTTAAGAAAAGAGGGATGAATTCATAATTGCACTTGTTTTACATAATCAGATTTCGAGGATGGTGTTCAAATCCAGCAGTGTGCCAGCTCAGTACTTCCGCCACAGAGCTGCCGTGAAGGGTGCCCCACAGCTAGCTTTGCTCTGGGCCTGGTGCAGGTCCTGTGTGAGTACTCATAGGTGGCTTTAATGCTGCAGAGATGGCTGCATTTTACTGTCAGGGTTGCTATGATTGTGATGTTTGTATAGCATTTATTGAAATTCTGGGAAAAAAATGCTTAATTATGTACTATTATTTGGCCTAATCTGCCCAGTGTTGCATTACATTTAACAGAGGTGCAGCTTAGATAAATGTGTGAGCAGAGCAAAGCGAATGGCTGTTTTTCCTCTCCCCCTGGTACTTTATTTATCTATTTTTTATGGACTTGCCTGCTTTCAAATCCAAAGGAAGTGATGACGGAGAAAGATTTTCTTATCTGCCACTAAACAGAAACCGAAGGCCTAATCCTGCAAATGTTTATTCCTGTACTTAACTCTAAAATTAAGAATGTTCATTGATTGTTGGAAGATCAGAGGACAATTTGTCTTTTAGATTTGAGTCTATGAAACAAATTTTCAGTAAGATAGTACTATTCTTTCCTGCACACATACAGTAAGAAGTCTATTTAACACGACTGTTGTTTAATCTTACTTATTTTGCTTCCAATTCGTAAGTGGTGGAAGAAGTTCCTTTATTAAACTTAAAATTTGTGCAGGAATTTTGGTGACCTGGAAGCTTAGTTTTAAAGTTAGGCACGATGAGTGTCAAATTAAGCTGTCAGCACACAAAGTGATAGAGAGGAAGATGTGTACAAGCACACTCACATGAACACGCATCTTTTTCCTTCCTGTGCCGACTGGTAAGTCTTAACAGCAGAACTAGATGCTGGGAATTACATTTTAGTAATTCTTTTCTAGTTATGTCAGATTTCTAGCATGCTATTAGAGACATATGTGTCATCCTCACCATCACCCAACATATCATTGCTGTTTCAAACTGTTACCAGAGCTGTTGACACAGAATATTGTGTCTGTCGACAGCTCCAATTAGTTGGCGTGTCTGACTACTGACAGCACAGTCTACTTTTGTTTATGAAGACGGTGTGAGCTGTATCTCACTCTCACAACCTCCAGTGGCAGACAGATGGATAGAACTATATAATCATCAACGGAAGCGGGTGATATTCTGTCTTCACAAATCATCATGTGGAGCAGAACCAACGGCCTTTTGTCTGCTTTCAGAAATGACTGCAAGATTCCTCCCATCTGTCAAGTTATGAGGATGAATATGTATAAAATACATCAGATATATATGCGAGGTTTTGTATTGTGGATTTTTTTGTTGTTTGATTGGGGGTGAGGGAGAAGGGGGGAAAAACTGCTTCTTAATTTTCACCAGATGTTAGCTATGAGACGTGGAACAGTAGAAGGAGAAGCACAATCATTTTCTCTCAAATTGAACTTTTTTTTAAAGGAATGGACCAACCCCTCATCATTTGCAAATGTGGAACCCCGTTGATTTCCTAAGGTTGTACAATTGCAACTGAGCACAGAAACTAGTCTAATGCACCCTTTACGTATATTTAATCCTCTCTATTGTGTGATTATAAAATCTTAGCAGCTGCCCAACCAGCGATGTTCTGCTTTTCATTTAATAGCAGTTACAGATACAAACTATTCTCAAATGTAGTTCCAAGTTCCTGAGTGGTTCCTCAAGCACTGTGTGCGCTGAGCTCAGGGAATGTTTGTTCCAAGAGCAGACCCCCACAAAGTAGGTAAGTAGTATAGATTTGGCTAATTCATTCAAACAACGTACTGCTTTAGTGTTCTTTAAAAGACCTAATTTTTAAGTGACGTTTGTTTTCTTAAGAACAGTAAGACTGATTGACATATCTGGATTTTTTATGAAACAAGGCCTTTTTTCCTTAACATATCAAAATATTAAGGTTTTCAATAGGAAGGTCTTTTGTTATAGACAGCAAATTCTTATAAAGCAAACAAATGTCCGCTTGAAAGAGATGGGAGATCAGAATATGAATTGCCTTTGTTCTGTTGCTCTGCCTAGTTTTCCTACTCTGTACTGTAAGACATTTTTCAGCTTTTCTCTGCTGCAACACCTCCTATAACATTTAAGTGCTGATCTTGCCTGCTAAAAGTTAATTAGTGTTTATTATTTACTGAAGTGGAAGCAGGATTTGAGTTTAATGTGGGAATTTAGTAGAATGGATTCACTTATTTGCTGTATTTCCATGATTAAGTATCATTTCCTTACCCTTGTGGGAAACAAATTCTAATCTTGCAGAAATGTCCTGACTTTCCCCGCAAAGTCAGCAGGATGTATAAAACATAAGCATGTACTTAAAGCATCAGGGAAGAGCAGTGGTTGATAGCATTTTTGATCTTGTATTTTACTTCAAAAAGAGATTCCCAGAAAGACAAGTGGAAGAGAAACAGTTATATCGAGGGTAGTTTTATGAAAGACTTCAGTTACAGTGTTTACTTTTTAAAATAATATATTTTTTTTCCCTGTGAGAATGAGAAAAAAATCAGTGGGAAAGGTGCAACCACCTATTAGATTCTGTGGATATTCAGAGTAACCTCTGCTGCAGTTTGAAGTAAAAGTTTCATCCCGACTATTATCCTATCTGCATTATTTCCATTGAGCTTTTCTTGAATAGTGAAAAGAACCTAAAACTGAGGATGAATGTTACGGCTCTGGATACAAGCCAGTCCAAGTGTGTTCAATGCAGCAGTTATAACAGATAGATCAGTAATATAAAAGCACTTCATTTTATTAAAAAATTAGCAATTTCTTGGTATTGCATGTTTCTGATTTTTGGAACTCCTTAAGCAGTTGGATTGTATGGGATAAAATACTTTTCACGTGAGTTTTTTTTTAGCAATTGAATTTAAAATGTGCATGAATTTTGCACTCCAGGATTTTCTCAGTTAGAGGTGAGCAGTGGTATCACAAGATCCTGCAGGGAACTCAAACTCAGCTGAAATTTTGAAAATTCCTGAGCAGGCCACAGAATATACATATTAAAAGACATTTGCTGAACAGCCCAAGGAAACTGATAATGAGCTTCTGGCTAATTTAAGAACAAAAGAACAGCTAAGTGAAGTAAATAATTCATTTTTGATTATTCACTCAACGGTACTAATTACTGTGACCCAGTTCATAGAGATCCCATTGAAATACTTTATGGAAGTCAGGCATTTATTGAAATGAAATCTCTAACATGTAGGAAATAGGAAGCATGTGGGCTGGACTGAGAGAGAGAGAGGCCGTTCTTGATGTTTTAAGAGTGGCTGAGCACATGTGGTTATGACAGCGACTGCCGTGGGGCCCAGGCTGGGAATGATGGCAGTAAGCAGGTGACTTGGGCTAGCTTTTCTTCTGCCATGGGTCCCTGGGACTTTTTGTTCCAAGACTATACTAGGGACAAAATTAGTAAGAGTAATGATGGGTTGGAGTAGCATAAAGTGTGTAGCCACTGGCTATGTGACCTCATGGATGCCAAGAACTGCTTGAATGGGAGAGTTCTCTGTGCATGTGTGCTCTCCTCTCCTTCCCCGGCTTGCGTAGCAGCAATAAGGGACATCCACTTCAGAGAAATCCTCCATGGTATTCATATGCTGGAGAGGTTAATGGGTAGCCTTACCCAGGTCCCAAAAGTGACTTTCCTGTCAAATGCTGTGTTCCCCAGAACAGCTTTAGGAGAGCTGGTCATTCTGCTGGGACATCACCAAGGGCAAATCTTTCTCCCATTACTTTTCTGTCTTGGTCCCTTTGCCATAATTTGCAGGCTGTGGGATTGCCAGCATCCATTCTGGTTTTGTATTTGTTTCAGTCTTTTTTTCTTTTTTTTCCACATATAGGTAGGGCATGAGAAACAAGTAAGGCCTCTGATTACTGAAATAAGAGTATTACTTAAATAGTGGTTGTTAGTTGCGCCCTTAAACTGAGCTGCGTTTTGGTAGCCAAGGACCTCATGACTTACTTGGGTTGCCACTGCACATGCGTTACACAGATAAAGTCCCTGTTGCCAAAAAGGATAGGCAAACCGGACAGAAGAATTGGTTTTATCCCTGTTTTACATACAGGAATTGAGGCACTTGGGGATTAGGTTACTTATGCAAGCCCGTGGTATGAAATAGTTTGTATCTCTTGTGTTCCTGTATGTGCCTTAACCGCAAATCATCCTTCAGGCAAATTTACCTGTCACTCTGATTGTTAAATGAGGCTTATTCCTATAGTAACTTCTGCATGTTCAAACTTGTTCTGAGCATATTTTTGGAGGGAGAAGTCATTGCAGATCAGTACTTAAGGCACATGGGAGCACAGGACCACCAGCTCCTGGAGTGTTTTTCATCAATAAAGTTGAAGTGTTTTCCTTATTTTTTCCATTTGATTGTGCTGGAGGTATTCATTTTAGAAGCACGTTCTGTATTCCATGAAGTGTTTAATGTTAAGGAAATGCTTTAGCTTAAAAAGAGTTTAAAATCAAAATAGAGTTTCTCTTGAAACACGGAACCAAATCCTGGCAGCTGTAGTTGGCTTGAAATCAGTGGAGTTTCACCAAGGAAGAGTTATTGCTTCTCTCTAATGGAAAACACTCCTTGGAGTTAAGTAAATTAAGAGAAATATCCCTATTTTGCAGGAGGCTCATTTTAAAAATGCTGAGGTTCAGAGGGCTAAGTTCAGTTTTAACTGAGTTAAAGTCAGTTCTGTGCTGAGACTACTGGACTATGTCACCATTCACTAGTAGCACTCTATCAGCAAGTGTTTTTTGTCTTATTTTGCCTGGCTTGCTGCGTTGCCAGGTGCTAATCCTGCGACCTACCCTAATTCTCAGAGTTCTTTTCCTATTTTTCATTGCAGGATAACAAGTATCTTGACTGTAATCTATTAATTGAATTGAATAAACTTGTTTCCCTAGCAGTGAGAGCATATTGTTTGCACACAGTGTCATCCCAGGCCCTCCAGCTATCGAAAGATTGCCAGATATGTTTATTAAACCCCCTGAGCTTGGAAAGAACACAGAAAACTGTCATCTAGAGCAATACGAAAGTGCCTATCTCAGCTGGGGATCTGGCTGTTATGAATAAAGGAAGAGTTTGCGGTAGAGTTTTGAGATGTAAAGAGAAAAGGCTTCCCTATGGTGCAAATGTGTTGGAACCCTTAGGCGAGAAAAAAAACAAAACAACCTGAATTGTTGCTGGCAGTACAATGTAATTATTGAGTTAGCTACAGCTAGGTCTGCAAGCTTCTGAGGTAAAGGCCTCGTGACTTCGGCTTCTCTTTTCTCTTTCTTCCTCCTTCGAGACAATTACAATTTTGAATTGTAACTTTTTGTGTTCTTACTGGTATTTGAACCACATATATCTAGCACATTTGTGATGATTTCATAGAATGACAGGTTTCAGGTTTCCTTTTTGACTGCTTCCTTTCCCTGTTCTAAGTGAAAGGCAGATGAGCAAGTAGCAAAAGAAGAGATGGACAAAGAGTGAAGCCTGGCTCCAGACCTAAACTCTTCTGTACCGCAGCTGGAATCTCAGACCTGGAGATTCTGGTTTCTTGCCCTAAGAGATTTTGAAACCTTTGGTTTGACTATGGACTGAGGACCATTGCTGTTGTCACCGAGGCAAGGAGTTCACTTGCAAGTTCTTGCATGCTGAAGGGAATACATTCATCACTCACTATTAACTGATGCAAAATCCTTATGTAGGAAGAAAGATGAAAAATTTGTATGCAGAGCTCCTCAAGTTTGCTCTCTTTGTGGTGCTCACTGTACGTTCTGGGACAGTAACACTGCTGGGTACCAGGAGATACAAATGGGAACAAATTGTTATGCCAGTTGGAAACTTAGGCTAATTGACTGTCTGAAGGTGACGTTTGCTAGAAAGGAGCTGTGGAGAGGTCTTATGAGCAATGATGTTCACCTCGGTGCCAGAGCAGAACCCATTGTTCCACCATGCATTGTTCAACCTCATCTTGCTCAAAGGCCTTGTAGTGTCCTTTGCTTAAAAACAAAAACAACCACAACACAAAATTCTGTTTTTGTGGGTTTTTCATAAGCTGCATATATGTTCTCTTGAGCCTACGATCAGAGGAGGACATGCAGAACTTTATGCTTTTCTGCCAATTTCACTATAAATGTGTGATCCTGGAGCTAAAGCTGGTAAGTTCCTCTTCGATTGTTCACTGGAGTTTCCCCAGTTTGGAAAATCCCTTCCGCTTCCTCCTTTTCTGCTAGCAAGAACCTGCATTGTCATAATTAAGATGATGCAGTCTGCAACTCCTTGTCCTCGTTATCCACCAAGAAAATGGGTACTTGGCTGGGAGATTGGGATTCTGTTCTCAGCTGGACTGCTCACCTGACACTGAATGCCGAACAACTGCCTTAGTGCCTCCTTCTTTTTATTCCCATCTCTTCTGTGACTCTAGGTACTTTGGAGGAGGGACTCTCTCTTTTTAAATATCTGCTCCACAATACGTTTTCTCTAAGCACTTGCTCACCTGGCACCTTTCATGGTTTACTGCAGATATCTGTGTTTCAGGCTCTGGCATTTAATAAACATTGTGTTCTAAAATAACTAGTGGTTAAAGCAAGCAGGCAGCAATGAGTTAGATTACTGAAGATGATGTTAACACAATGCGAGGTCTGAAAACATTACAAGATGGCTTTCATTAGGAAAGACAGTCTTACTGGACCTTGGAGCTCACAGTATATCTGAGGTTTATTTTTTTATTTTCCAGGGGAAATGGGGAGAAATTCTACAGCACCATCTGTAGTTCAACATTTTGCCTACACATTCAGATGTGTATTACAGTACATTTTCAGTCTAAATAGGTGCCATCCTGAATTCTTTAAATTATCTTTAATCTGTATATATTTTTATATATTTTTTTATACTTGAGCTGAACTTCCAGGTTTAGAACTCTCGATGAAGGAACCTTCTGGGAAAAATGTTTTCCAATTCCAAGGTTTTTGTAGTGTTTTGAGTAAGAAGGTTAAAAAAAAATGCTATGTTTTGAAAATATAAAAGTGAGGAGCTTTCATGCTGTAGAAAAGTGAAAAAATCTGTAGCAACAATGAAATTGCAAGGAAATTGACCCAATTTTGAGTCATTCTTTGTAATGAAAATTTGGGCTGTCAAAATATTTGTTACCAGCTCTAGATTTTGTTCCAGAAACTATATTAGTTGTGCTCCGCACAGATTTTTTTCCAGTTTTACTTTCAGATCTTGGAAAATGAGGAATACCACAACACATATTGTTCATGTAAAGTTGACATCATTTTGTGCTTTATCATGGTCTTTGTGTCTATCCTCACCCAATTACTAAATACCCCTTGAAGCACTCAGATATTGAATTAAATGTTTCAGATGAAAATGCTTCAACTGCAAATAGCAAAGAGAACAAAAATTATTTGGCTTAAAGGCACTGTATCGGTGTAGGAGAAAAATACCATCTACTAGTAACAACTAAGTCAAATATTTATTTTCTGTTAAATTAGACATACCTGCAAAATATTCAGATATTTTAGGTTACAGAAAGCAAAATGATTGCATGCATTTCTTTAAAATATTCAATTTTCCTAAAAATCCCTATTTTATTTTTTATTATTTTATTATGACACAATTAGGTTGATTTAAAAAAAAAATGGCTTGGATGACTTTGTAGTGAAGTCATTTTTTTCCCCAAGTCTTTTACCCGGAATGACAGTCTGTGTTACCTATTACCCCTTTACACAATATTCAGCTGTTATGATATTGTATATATGCATTAACAAATAAAGGAATGCATCCACAACAATTATGTTCCTCTTCTGCTTGATTTAGTTGTCAGCATGCATTCACGACTCTGTAAAGTATCTCCTTCACAGCCTTGTCAGGCATACCTTTTTCTCCCCATAATGTCAACTTCATGCAGCAGGCAGGCCAGGTGAGCTTGGCTCACTTTCAGGTTTTGTCTGTCTATTTATCTGAAATTTTTAAAGGGGGGACGTCAGAAGAGGTAATTGCCGTAAATTACACACTGTCTGTTGTAAATTGTGATGAGAACATAATTGAAAATTAAACTGAGAGGCACTTCCTGGATTCAAGCAGTAAGAGAGCCAGAGGACAGCCTTAGCAATTTACGGTGGGTCTACAAAGTAATTTTTTCCACCCCTCTCTCCAAAAGTGTAATTGATTCCGGTGCTGTAGGATTACACTCCTGTGTCAAGGGTTGGCTTGAGGGTCCTGGAGAGGGTTATGGAGACGATTCCGTGGGGCTCACACAAATAATTGACTTGTTTCATGTGAGTACTGTGTGAGGGGAATATCAGCTTTTTCCAACAGGAGAAGTGGAGCTTGACTGCTTGTGCAGAGATGTCACTGTTCAGAAAGGAACATTGTTCAAGGTTCCCAGCCATTGTGTGTTTGTGTGAGCCCTGGTGTATTTGTGCTTCTCAGGCATTGCTGGGGGTGGAGATGAGTATTAGGGCTGGGGGAGGGGGGAGTTAATTTTACTCTCTCTTCCACCCACTCTTTCCTCTTTCCCTTTCAGCTAAATAAAAATGTGAAATGCTATAATGAACAAAGCAACTTAAGTAGCTATTATTATTCATAGCAGAGTCACAAACCAAGAGGAGTTAAGTGACTGAAATGATAGGGACAGGAATCTGTACCAGGAGAGGATTAAAAGTTGAAATTTCCTTGGCCATAAAACCCTGCTGCTGACCCAGCTCTGCATCCTTTTTGTGCAGTGTGAGGCTGCACCAGCTGGCAAGAGAGGAGCTTGTGGATTTGAGTTGTGTTTAGCGTAGCAACCTTCGTGGAGCACTGAGCCATCCACAGTGCACTAGAAAACAAAACCACTTTTTTAATGCTTTTTCGTCATAGCACCAAATAATGAATTTGAAAGTTTGGCTCCATTGCATGGCAAAACTTCAGTCCTGTGTCAGTTTAGACTTTCAAGCCCATTTGCATCCCTTTAGATCTGTGCCTATGAGCAGTATCACTTCAGAACACCTACATTTGTGAAAAATGGAATACCTTCCTATGAGGGAACATTAATTATCATATTGCATAAAAGATCTGTGATAAAATGAGTTCGCTATAGTCTCCCAACAGCTGGAATTACGCAAAGCTGAGAGTACTTCTTTCATACTCAGGACTCATGTGAAAATAATTGTGTATGTGTGCACATACACACATGTATTTACTTATAGCCAGGGACTTTCAGCCTCCAGCTCTAAGGAGATTTAAATAAACATTTTCATTGCCATGGGGAAATAGTCTTTAAGCCTCTGAATCCAATTCATGTTTTGAGTACTTCTTACCCCATTGTAACATTTATACCGCTACACCAGCCTTTTGTAGGTATAATTCTTTGATGGTATTTCCCAAGAGGGATGACCTTTTTGCAAAAGCCTCAGTAACTGTTGGATAAAGAATAAGCAGTTGCAAAGTGGGCAGCCGCCAACGTTTGGCATCCTTGGCCCTGCACCCCTGGGAATGCTCTGTGCCTTACGGGCTCTTCTGGAATTCCCCCGGAAGCAGGGGAGGAATGGCTTGGGAGAAGACTGAAGTAGGGAGGCAAGGCTCGGCATGAGGAAATACGGTTTCTATTCCTTTCTTCTTCTTCGTGTAGAACTAGAATTTGAGACATACTGTCTCACGCTTCTTTCCTCAAACTACTACAGTCAGTTCTGCTGGGCTAGCCTGGGAGCAGGCACCTTTAATTACTTAAGATGAAGGGACTTTAGGTAGCTGTACATTCTGGTAGTTCTTAGGCTCTTCGCTGGCTGCTGCAAGGATGCAAGAAACAGTGATAGTGAGTTATGTTACAGACCTGAGATCTGTCTTGGCTGAAAAATGGCAGAGGGTGTATTTCCAGGAGAGTTGGGGAGCAAAGTTGAAGTGTTTTTTTTTTTTTTTTTTTCCTCCCGTGATAAATCTGTTCCTTTTTATTTTTTGGCAGCTGGAAAATTTTGTAATTCTGATCTGTAAGTTTGTCTCTAAAATTAAGAAAAAATGCTTGGCACATATTTGGGTGGCTTCATCTGGGCTGTTGCAAAGAGGTAATGGCCTTGGCAGGTCAGTGTTGAGTGGAGCAGTGGAGTTCCACGCTTGCCAGACCTGAGGATACCACAGTTCATTCACCTGACCATTGTTTGCAGTTGCTGTAAAAACCTCTAAAATATGGCATATCCTCAGTTCTGAATCAGAGACTGGAAATAGATGAATAATTATAGTACTGAAGACCTAACAGGAAAACAGTGCTGAGTGCATTATCCTCAGACATTAAATTCTTGCGGAAGGAGCTGCAGTGATGGATGAGTGATGACCTAATTCTGAGTCAAAGTCTTAACAAAAGGTATTTTATGGCTAAAGTACTGGTCAGCACAGTATCTTTTCCACTAAGTGTCTCTGGGGCTTGAGCACTGGTGACAAAAATGACTTTTCTATATTTTACCACAGCAGGTTTGACTAGTTGTTTAATTTAATTTGATTGGGCTCACAGAGCTTAACAGACAAAGGAGGAGTTAAACTGCCGTACTGGAAAATGTGGAAATTACTGTCTTTTGTTTCAGTAAACCAATTGGTTTTCTGAACAGACAATCCCAGTCATCAAGTCTTGAAAGCAATACAAAGCAGATTGGAATGTGAAGAAACCTTAATGTCAACTAACCAGCAGGGAAAATAAAGTCTTCCAAGGGCAACTAGAAAGTACTTGAGATTTCTTTTTCTTTAAGTGAAAGTCAACAAAACGGTGTGGAGAAAAATTTAGGAAGTTATTTAAATGTTGTTTTCAATACACATTCATAGATTTCAGTCTTATTTAGACAAAAATCTTCTAAGAAACTGAGGATGATGGTAGGGGGATACAGAAGGTGGCTCTTTATTCACAGATGAAAAGAACCTTTGCGGATGTTGGAATGCCAAGTAACAGTATTTTCAATAGGGAAGTATCAAAACAAACAAAACATATAAAGCTCAAAAAGCCTCCATAATAATGGAACTAAAAGGAGGCAGGCAGTTCCCCCTCATTACTTATGACTAAAGTGATAGAATTGTTCTGTAGAGACAGGCTCAGGAAGCAATATTGGAAGCCACAGTATGGAAGATGAACTACCAGTCTTGCTGAGAGAAATACATTAGAACACATAGTGTTTGGAGAGATGCTGCGGCATGGCTGCTGGTTCTAGTGTGAGTACTTGAAAATTTGAGAGAGAGGACAGAAAAAAAAAAAGCTATCAAGATATTCCATTCCTTAGGGTAGTGTCTGGTTTAATTGGAAGACAAGATGTGGTTGGGTGTGTGGTCATGCTTTTGGAGGAAGAATATGGGTATCAGTGCAAGAATTTGTCTGCCAAACCCTAACTGGAGTGCAACAATTTGAGACTTAGCAACGTGCAGATCCCACAACAATCATCTAAAAATAGCCAAGAGAAGCAGAGTCATATTTGTCCTCTAAGCAGTGGTTAATATTGGAATGGTGGGGTTTGGACAGTCTATCAAGGGTAGTTGTTACAAGAACCAGCAGAGAAATGTGGTAGAGAGGTGAACATCTATTTTAGAAATGAGGTTTCTGCTTTCTGTAGCGTGGACTTTTGGCATAAGCTCCCTTGAGAAAGTCTGGTATTTGCATCTTCTGTGTTGGAAGATGTGTAATCCAGGGAATGTTTTTTCACCTCGGTATAGGATTAAAAGGATAAAATCCTGCAGTCTGTATTATAGAGATTTTATGCCAGTAGACAGTATTTTTTGGCATTAAGAAATTTGATTCTTCTCAAAGCTGGACTTAAAAACTAAGCAGCATGATACTCTATATTGCCATCAGTTGTCCTATCTATAAAAATTAAATCCAGTTATAAAGCATGGTGTAAGAAGAGCTGCCACTTCTCTCAACAGGTTAGTTTTACCAACTGGTTTTACTGAGTAGTTTTAGGCAGTGTTTTGTCTTTCGGATCACATGCTATTGAGATCAATACTCCCATCTGTAACAGAAGAATCACCAGATTGTGTAGTATATGTCTTTTGTACAGTACTTTGGTTTTTTTTAGAGCAGCTTTTACACCCTTTTACTTCAAGAGCAATAAACTTTACTTGCCTTTTTGAGCTAGAGGAGAAATGCCATTATTAATAGTCCTGGATTAAGTGGTCCTGATATTTGACAGGGGATGGTGGCTACATGTCACGTGGATCAGTGTGTGTTGCCATTCTCTGTGATCACTACTTCATGATGCGTTTTCTACAACGCTCTTCAAAAGCACTTGTAGTATTTAGTTACGTTTGTGGCATACCATACTCACTTTATTGTCTCTTCTAATTCAGGGAATGGAAATTGTTCTCATTTATTCAGGGAATTTTCCTCCTTTAATGATGGGAAAAGTAGTAACGGGTTACAGGTGAAAATGAGCGCACAATTAACACAGTCAGACTCATGGGGTTTGTTGGTGCTTACTACTCCTTAATCAGTTGCAATTAACACAAGATGAGTGTTTACTCTCAATTCTCTTAATACTTGTGTAATTGACCACAATAATAAATTTACATCTATGTGTGTGCTGACGTGTTTTTTTTGCTGTTTACTCTGAAGCTTGTAAAATGTTTTGTGTGCTGTGCAGATGCTTCGGATAAGAAAGCCTGAAATAAAACACAATGACTTCAGTAGAGAAAGAAAACAGAATTTTAAAAATCAATGCATTTGGTGTGTAAACATGTTGAGAGTTAAATATCTAAGGGCTGTAGCAGAAAGAAAGCCTGAAAACTGCAAATTACATAGAACAGAATGGTTGTTAATTGCAGATATTTGGACTGAATTCCTGCTTTGTCACCAAATGTCAAACTAACTTTGGTCGGGTGAATTAGTCTTTGTCTGTTCCCTTTCTGTATTTAAAGGGGAAAAAAAATGAGGGGGGGAATAATGTACTATCCTGTTTCACATGAAAAAGAGATGTATACTAAATACATCAGAAAGTTGAGACCCTGTGGTGATGGGGCCACAGTAGTACTGAAGACAAGGTAGTATAAGATAAAAAGATGGCTCAGAGATAGGCGTGGCATTCAGACTTCTTCTAAGCTTAAATGTCATGGTTTACTTACAATGTTCCTATTTGATTTAATCTATTAAAAAAAAACTTATGTTTTGTAGATATGACTATAAAGAGAATTTGCAAGGAAGATTAAAAGGAAATTAGAAGTTAATGGTTTGCTTCATAAACATGAACAAACCACTATTTGTCTTCTTTCCTCTCTACTGGTGAAGGGACAATAGTAGTTCATTTTCTTGGAGGACTCACTAGTGCCTGGGAAGCCCTTTTAGGACTGCGAAAGTGAGTAGCCGTAGGTTATCTCTACCATAATATGAAGGTGATTGGTGTTAAGGGGAACCTCACATCCATGCTGTATTTTGAGTACTCTTAGTTCAAAACTGCCTCTAGCCTAGCCCTGTGCACCCAAAGCGCATAAGCAATATGATGAATGAGATGTTAGCAGTGGAATTAGGTGAGCTTGTGAGCACATGCTTCCAGTTCAGTTTCAGGTGAAGGAAATCCAGTTTCTGTGCTCGGAGGTCACTGGGATGAGAACTAAAGCACAACAAATGAGGATATCAGGAATTTTCTTTCAAAAGTTCTCTCTTGACCTTAAATGCTAATGTAGACACAGCCACAGCAGTGTTTAAGCTGGAAAGAAGAGATAGTGTGCTCAAAGTCGAGGTATTCCTGCCAAGCTTTTTCCATGCAAATGCTGAAAACAGTACGCTTAATTATGTTATAATGGCACCAAGAAGTGTCCAAGTAGTAACAGACCACGTTGTTCTGGACACTGTAAAACTGTAGCTAGAGAGTCTATGCCCCCAAAGGCTTTTCAGTTTAAGCTGGAGAGGTTGAAGAGACTGATTTGATGGAACAAAGTGAAGATTTATAACTCTCCAGCCTTGAAAATTACCTTCTCCCTAGCTCTGGTACTTTTAGTTCAGGTCTGTACTAGTGGGTTTAAATGAAACACGAATAAAAGGTCAGCAGCAGAGCTCTACCTCAAGTATCTTAGGTTGCCGTTTTGTGAACTAGCTACCATGCTGCAGTGAACAAATTTGCTTGTGTTTCTGTCATCCTTATGCTATAATTTTCTTAGAATCTGGCATATTACTTTACATCTGTAAATATAAGCATACAACTGGCGTGGATTGATGCTTTCAGTACTTGTTCTTTAGCAAGTAATGGATGTATATTCCGTCTTGTCATTCTGTGTGTGTGTGTGGAGATGCCTGTGTCATCTTCTGCATGCACAACAGCAAAGTAAACAGCAGCAAATCAGAGGGGAAGTAATGAACAAACACAAAGTGTAAGGGTTGCCCAGCATGATGCTGTTGGTTTGTGCTGCACAAGAGACCCAAGGGTCCAGAGCCATCTCCTTGTTGTATGTAGTGCTCACAAGGTGACCAATGGTCACCAAGGTTCTGGTGGAAGTTGCAATTTTTTTTATCAAAAAAGGAATCTTAAAGCTGAAAGTTAGACCTTGTGTTCTCTAGAAACATCTGGTTTAACAGGTTTGGAGTGTCTGTGCAGGGAAAGGGAATGGTCACAGTGTACCTGGAGGGGAAAACCAGCTCTTCAAATGGTCGAGATTAGGCTAGTAGATTAGTTTCTTAGATCGGTTTTCCTTCTCTGTGCTTGCTGAAGAGCATCAGCGCAAGTAATCCTGTTGTCATTGCTAAGAAGCTGCCACTCTCCTAGTTGGATATTTTGGTTATGAATACTACAGCATTGCTGTTGGTTTGGGATTGATGCCCACAATTGTTCAGAACATCTATGGTACAGGGAGGTTGTTCTGTCTCTGCATAAGCTATTAGATTACTCCATTTGTTTGTTTGTTTTATTTAGAGAAGTTATTTGTAACCAAAGGCACAAGCAGATTCACAACATTCCCTAATTACTCCTCTCTTTAAAGTCAACAGTGTAATGAAAACAGCAGAAGCTGTTTAAACTTCTGTACCAAAACATAAACCAAATATAGATCTGTTTTTCAAATTAGTTAAATGTTCAGTTTTGATAGGCCCTTTGGTTGCTCTTCCTGAAAGGCACTTGCTCCGTGCAGCCTGAAGTGTGTTCTGTGGTGGTCTGTAATTTCTGAAAGTACACATTAGTGGGAAATAATAGCGAGAGGCTGCCAGAAGAGCTACTGGCTGCATGCATTGCCTTGTTTCACATAAGACTTTACCCACACTTATTTTTCTGAATGCAATTTGTGTTTATAATGGGAATGCATTCCTGTTTTGTTTAAGAAATTAAATAGTGTAAATTTTCTGGTTACGTATATTTGCTTGAGTTAGAAAAGACTTAGTGCACTGCCAAGACTGCCAAGGCTGAGTGCTCAGGTATCCTCCAGTGGGACTCTGCATCTCTCTACTTTCATAAAATAGCATATAGGTTAAGGTTAGGGCTTTTCTTTCTACTCTGCTTATAATCTGTGGGATCCTCTGGACTTTCATGCTTTCCCTGGAAAACTGGATAGCCAGCCTCTCTTTTAAAACAAAGTATGAAGCTGTTGTTTTTACTGGTTGTGGCTGTAGGAGAACGTTAGCCATTCAGACACTGCGATAAAATGGAACAGCTTACCCAAACTCAGCAGCTTAGATCAGGGCTCCTTGTACACAAAGGGTCTGTGGTTTTCCTGCCTTAAAGAATTTTTATTTGGGGTTGAGCTGTTAGGGGATAATACAACAAATGAGATGAAACGTTTTGCAGTGTCACTGTGTGAGTTTCTTCTCTCCCATGCTGAGTAATTCTCATTTGCAAATGGCAGTGGCATTCTTCACACTGTAAGATATTGTAAAATATAATATGTGAAAACCAAAATCAGCTCTTGGGTGCCTGCAAATGGCCATGCTCTAGCAAGCTCCAGACGGTGCGTTTTATTTGTCACTTCATAATACCGAGACCAGATGTAGGAAGAAGGACCACACAGAGGCTCCTTCCCCGGTACAGTGTTCAACCGAGTGTCAGTCAGCAGCACAGGGATTTCCTCAGACATGGAGAATATTTTAGAATTATGAAGTAGTACAAATTGCTGATGTTACTGTAACACCTAGAAATCCTAGCTGTGAACCGGAATGTGCGGAGTGCTGTGTAATCAAGAAACAAAGAAGCTGTTCTCATTGTTATGTCCTTTGAGCTCACCATAAAATAAAATTTGCATAGTCTTATAGCAGCAGATACAGAGCTACATCGTGATTTTGCAAGCCGTGACCTGTGAATTTAACTGTCTTCCAGGGATTAGCCCTGCAGCTTTCCCACTTGCTTGTGGCTCACCGTGCTTGGGAGAGATGACGGCCCTGGTGTTGTGTGCGGGAGGGACGTGTTCATCCCGTGGGTCTGATCCTGCAGGAGGGCTGTGAGGGCCACTGGCAATATGTCCTCTACTTGACTAGTTCTAAATATGAAACCGTTAGCTTGATGTGGGTATGCATGTGTAGCAGTTGTAGCAAAATGACCTGAAAACATACGGTGTACTTGAAAAAGCAGATTAGGAAAAAGGGGATCTTCAGCATTTTGCTGCAGAAGGACCGAGGTTTACATTTCAAGATGCACTTAGATGATTTATGAGAATGGAAAAAAAAAAAAATAAATCAATTTTAGGAAGATATCTGTCAAACTATTAGCAAAAAATCAGTGAAACAGTGAGCTTTTTTTTACTGCTAAGATATCTTTAAAAAGTGATAATTAAAAATAGCTATAAACATTTACATTTTAGAAATGTTTTCTCATACAGACACTTCCTTGCACTTGAATTGTGTTGACTGAACTGGAACTTTTTTTTTCTCCCCTCAGCAGGAAATCAACTTCTCCCTTACCAGACCTTTTCTCACCTGCTTCCTGTTTTATCCTCTCATGGATGCAACTTTCCCTGCAGGAAGAAGGTAGGAAATACGTTTTTTAAAGCAGCAGGTTGCCACTGTATAATGTCACATAATTAAAATGGAAATTTAAATTGATTCTTTTAAATTAGTAATCCAAAAGCTAAAATGTTAAAAAGTTGAGCACTTAAAAACAAAACAAACAACCCCCAAACTCCCACACTTTAAATGAGAGTTACCATGAATTGTACCCTTAGAAAAAAAAATATATATTTATATTTTTGCTGTGAGGAAGCTAAACTGTATTAGACTGTAATTATATTTGTCTATGGAAGAGGTAGTCCAATCAGAAAATCTTCACTATTATTCCTCTTGTGGTGATTTAAATAGATACTATATTGATCTTACAGTACTTAGTGACCATAGCACAATGCTGAAAACGATTAAAGTACATCAGTAACTATTAAAAATCACCTGCATGATTTTCAGTGAATGAGGCCTTTTGTGAGGGATGAGGACTGGGGCATTTATGCTGTGATGTGATTATTCAAACTACTGTGACCATAAAGCTATGGAGATGGCAGTGACCTTTTAACCTTGATAAAATCAATAACGGATCATCTTAGCTTCAAGTCATCTGCTGTTGTTCAGTTTATACGTATTAGAGTAAATTATGCAGAAGTCGTCTGCAAAAAATAAATGTGTTTTTTTTATCAAGATGCGTTTTGGGAGCGTTGGTTAGCATTTTCTATCTGTATGTTTGCAATATAAGAGCAGAACAAACTATGCTGGGAATACACAGGCCTTTGCTTTGCGGTGAGTTTCTTCTTTAAAATCTGAAAACAACTCCCTCTGACGGAGGTGCTTGATTTTCTTCAAACAGTTCACAGTTCTGTGCTTCAGTTTTTCCCGTTTCCTTTATCTTTTATTTACATGATGTTTTCTCTCATGTAGAGGCTTTGCAAATAAAATCGAGATCAGGAGAGGCAAACAGTTTTGCTCTGGAAAGTACTTCTTTGTCTTTACAGAAAAATACACTTTTGATCATCGAAGTTATAACTTCTTTTTGTGTAACCTTGCAAAGACTTATGTGAATATTTAATTTCATTCACACATTCAGCCCGTGGGAGTCCTTACAACTGCTGACATGTAGAGACAGGGACCCTGGCTAGCAGGGGAGACGTTATCTGATTTAAGGTTTCGGATACGGATGGTCAGTTTTGATACTGGAGATGGTTTTGTCTGTCAAGTTGTCAGTTGTCTCTGTGTGGCATTTGTGCAGTTTAGTAGTGATGAAAGTCTGTGTTGTGAATACAAAAAAAGCGGAGATTTAATACATAAATTGGGACTTCTGAACATTTCTTCTTTGCTCTTTTTTGTAATCTGAGTTCACAGCTGAACAGAATGACATGGGAAAAATCAGGTATTTTGTTTAAAGAAGAAAAAAAGGGAAAAACAGCAATAAGGCACTGAGGGGAGAGAATATGTCTCTACGAATGCAACAGACATAAAAGAAAGTGAAGGAAAGTTAAAAATTACCATAGGGCAGGCAGGACACCTGCTAAAGAACCTTCTGCTGCCTCTCACAGCTGGAAGGAAAAATGAAAGAGATGCAAACAACTGTTCTGGAAGCATGAAATCAGCCTTTTGTCTTTTCGCCCCCTGCACACCCCCCCCCCTTCTGAACAGTTACAGTATGCAAAATTTAGGGGAATCTCAAAGTATGCAGAGGAAAAAAAATTCAGCAGGCTCTGCATATAAAAAGCTTAGGCATGGAAGTGTGCCTCTTTGAAAACAGGAGCATGTTTGGGAGCTTCCCGGTGCATTGAAGAAAGTGGTAATTAATGCATAGTGAATGACTTCGAATGAAGGTTGAATAGGGGCATAACAATGGGAAGTTTTTTTTTTTTTTCCCTAGGTTAAAGTGTTGAAAAAGGAAAGCTGTTAAAAGATGGCTACTGTGAAGCTACAACTTCAATCCTTGTCTTCTCTGACTTTGCTTTATAGACTGTGGTGGGTTTTGTTTTGTATGGGTCTCCAAATACAATGAAGTTAATTTGCACCAATTTCATTTTGTGTATGCTTTGGGTTTTTTTTTTTTTTTAGGTTTTTTTTTTTTTTTTTTTTTTTTTTTTTTTTGGCCAGGCTTGGTTCTTTGATGGTGCTTTTGAGCAAATGGTTTGCCCAAAGTTCAGATGATGTTAGCTCCATCCTCTTTTTCATTTGCAACATCAAGGGGATTACAGAGAATAACTTTGTTGCCCAACATCAAGGCTATATCTTCAGGCTACTAGAAAGGTAGTTCTCAGAAAGTGTGTCTTCTAATATTTTAGAACCTCCACAGGCTTCAGATAAAACAAGTATTAAATACAAAAAGCTCACAAGGATCCCAAGGAAGGTTAAACTCACACAACCTCCTTCATGTTGAACACCTGAAATGTATTTTTTAGACTGTTGGAGTGTTATCATAGTGGAGACAGCAGTGAAGTCTTATATAACTGAAGACAGAAAGAATAAAAAACAGCACCTTGTTTAAAGACAGGCAATTTTTAATGGAACATGAGCTAAATATAATCTACTCTTGCCATTGAAAAGGGAATTTGAAGACTGAGCAAGTCGTATTGGAGGGGTCTTGGGGGCTGGTTTTTATTGGATCCAAGCTAGTATATCTGCAGATTAGCCATCCTTGATCCAAGGACAAAATTTGTGAGCTTGAGGTCTGAAGAATTGGGATATTTTGGAGAGATGAAAATAGGGAAGCTACCACGCTCAAAATAATTTCCATGTGTTTCTGTTTGTAGTTCTTCACAGGAATTCTGGGCTAGAGTGCATTAAACATGGCACCTCAATCCTTTATCATGTACAACTTGATTACTTCTGAGGAAGATATGAAATTAAAAACACCCTGCAGAACTCCTGAAGTATGTTCTGTTTTCTGTTTTTCCAGAAGCAGATAAAGAGATTTTAGTATTTGCTGTATATAGTCTAGCAGAATGTGTCCTTTCTTCCCAGAACATCCCATTAGTACACTTTTGAGAGGAAGGTGAGACATGCTGGTGAACACAACTGAAAAGTGATCTGCTTTTGCTGCTTCCATAGAGCTGTTACCTGCCCTGGGCAAGTCTCTTACCCTCTTCTGTTTAACTGCAGCAGGTGTTTTATTGCCCTCTGCTCCCTAATGTTCGTAAATGATTGTGAATTCTCACATTCCAGAATAGTGCTCTAAAATGGCTCTTGTCAATATTATGGTAAAAGTGTTGATTCAGGCATATTTTTATACTTTTTCCTGATGTATAAGTAGAAACCAGTATCTCTGGCACTCGAAATACTTACCACTCCAGCTATTTTTGCTGAACTGAAAATGCCACTGTTGAGTTAATTATCTGTTGGCAGATAGATGCATCTTTTGAATTGCATGAAATTCTAGTTAGTATCGGCATTGTAATATGTCTTTTGCAGTGCTAAAATGTGTACGTCTGTGGTACGGACAACTTTCTCAACGTATCTGCACAGCTTTGCAAGGATCTATTGGCCCATCAGAGAGACCAACAGTAGTAGCAGTGTGGAGAATGAGACATGAGTTAGACTCTCTATCTCTCCTGTGTCTTTTTGGTAGGCAGTCTTATTCAAACAGATAAAACGGCAAATCTGTTTCTGGAGGAGCAGGTGGAAGGAACCTGATACATTGTTACATGCAATGAGGTGGTTGTGCTCTTGCATGCATCATCCCACTGGGTATCACAGCAGCTTTGGTTGCTGGTAATCAATTGTTGTAATCAGCAGTGAAGACAGGTTTGGGTATGTTATACACTATGTATGCGATGTATGGTATTTTTTAAAGGTCTTTTATTTAAGAAAGCTTTGAGCCGATATCATACAAAATGAAAGATAGGTTACTAGGTCCTACGGGTAGGAGGTGAAGGCTACAGTGGACTTGGCTGCTGAACACTTTTGAATCTGTCCCCTTGTGAGTCTTGAGCAGACTTTAGTGATTTGTTTGTGTTCATTCTGTTGTTCCTCTCACTTACTGTGTACTTATTATGGATGTAGTAAGAGTTACATGAATCATGAATGGGTACCTGTGATCTTTTTAAGTTGCAAAGTAAATAATAAAGCCTAATTTTATATGCGTGTGCATGTATATATGCTACATGTGCTCTGCTATAGGGTAAAGAAAAAAAAATCAAGTGTCAGAAAGTGTCAGGAAAAGATGTAATGTAAGAACTCCCTCTTCTGTAAAAACTCCCAGCATATAAAATGTGCTGTAGCACTAGCCATTTTGACCCAGAAATGAAATGTTTCCTGTGAATTAGAAGGAGACAGAGTTGGATTAACTGGATGACATTTCCCCATCTGTTTTTTATTTATTGTTGCCCTTTTCCTTTCACTGTAATTAGTGCATAGAAGTAACAATAGGCATATACTGCACTCTGAGCTACAAGGATGTACCAACATTTTGAGCACTTTCCATTATTTTTTTCCCACTGACACTTCTAAAACTCCTAGCATCTTAACTCTGCTGAAACCTATTATTTCTGTGAACTGAAGAGGCAATTTAAGGCACCTTTTCTGTTTGCAAACAATTTTCAAATATAACCTCACAATTTCTGAACTTTTCCCAAGGGCCTTGTAAAATTGATAATTGTCCACTTTCCTCTAAGTGACTTGAAAAATTGAAGGTCTTAGAATTTGAAATTCTGATCTGGATTTCAGGGTGTCCACCACCAACGCTGCTGCTCAGAGGTGCTTAGGTGCTCAAAGTCAGAATCTCTCTCCTTGCAGAGAAAGGAGAGGTTTGGAAATGATAACCTACCCAGGGCTCCAGAGAAACTCAGTTCTCCTTTGGACTTTCTTCTAGCTTTAATTTAGACATACCGATGTGCATAAATGTTGAGGGTGATGGCTTGGCAGTAAATAAGATAGCTGAGATGGCAGAAAGGCCATGCAGATGCTCAGCTGGTGGCACTATTAGGGCTGGAGTTGGGTAGCAGTAACTTGTGGTACTAGTAAGGTTATTCTGAGGACAAAAAAAGAAATAAAAATCTCCAGAGCAAAAACTCTGAGCCTGAAGCTATTTATCCTTGAGAAAGGATCCAGTAAGGAAAACCACTAGAACCTGGGGCACACTTTATATGCAGCAAGAAGGGGATGAATGTGATATCATCTCCACAAAAACATAAGAGCCTGAGTAGTCTGGCTGAAAATTGAAGGTTCTTAAAAAGCAAAGGTAAGTTAGATAGTCCAAAATCCATGACTCTACAGGCAAGAAAAAAACTAAAAGCCTTTTCTGGCTCAGCACTGAAGTGAAAGCAGAGATTAGAAATAAAAAAGCAATTCATAACAGATAGAAAAAGGGATGCTAACAGCAATTGATACAGTCCAGAAGTTATGAAGTGTGGAAAGTTGATAACAGCCACTAAAACATCTGAGATAAAGCCATGTGAAAAGACAGTATAAAAGTTTAAAAAAAAAAAAAGAAGTCTTTTTTTCTTTTTAATGAAGACCAATACAGTGGAATAGCTCCGTTACTGGATAGAGATGAGAAAAAAAGTCTGTTGTGATTGTGCACACAAAAGCTTTGAATTTGTGTTCTGCAGTCAATGGAAAAAGACCCCCCAAAGGGGGTGTACTGGTGGAGTTTTAGAAGTCAAGAAGAGTGTAAACACTGTCAGCATTCAAAAAGAGCAAGCAGAATTACAGTGGTAAAAACCAGCTGATTCACCTGTTATCCATCTTGGGCAAAGGAATAGAAGATGTGCCAAATAACTAATAGGTTGCATTGTTCTGTTTCTTTCTGAATACCAAGCAAAAATTATTAGGTATCGCTTCTACTGTTTCTTCATCATTAAGATTTCTCTGCTATTTCCTCCTAGTTGTGAATCCTATGCTGTGGTCAGCATATGAGCAATTAAATATATGTTCCAATTCAGTGCAGTAGAAAGAAGAACATGTATTTATGAAAACACATCTAATGAACTGAAACTGATTTTTGGTCTCCATACCAAATGTTGTTTGGGATAGTGTTTGGCTGCTACATATGGTTTGGGGTTCAGTATCCCCCAGAGATACTGAAAACTGGATAAAGAATCCACAGTTTTCAGGACTAAATAAAATGTCAGGCCATGATAGCCCTTAAGACTTCAATTTGTAAAGTAAAGTGAGAACCAATTAGATTTAAAAATATATGGTGTATATGTATTATATAATATATATATTTATTAAGTCTGTTTTATCTCTGGTTGCTATGTCCGGTTCTGCGGTAACTGTACAAAATGTAATGACCTGTGCTGACTGGGAAGCTATTCTTGGACACTGCTTCCATGCTATTATTCAAATACTGGTATATGATGTTCTGTGCTGTGTTAAAATGATGTGTGTCTGGCTCTTAAAAAACTACTCATCCAAGTGGTCCCAGTCACAGGTCTGCAAGTGGCACAGGCTGAGGATTATTCCCAATAAGCAGTGTGGATGTGGTTCTCCTATTTTAGATGATTAATGTTGTACATGTGGGATGCTCTTTCTCATCCTTGGGATAGCTAAGAAGGATACCCAGGGGGTGCTTGGAGACAAAGCCAGACCTTTCATGGTGGTGCGCAAAGGAAAATGGCAGATCAATGAAAAAAAGTTAGAGCTGTTCCTTTGGAGAAGCCAGAAAAGTGGGTTTTAGGAAACAGTTCTTCACCGGAGAATGGTTGGGCACTGGAACAGGTTCCCTAGGGACACGATCCTAGCACCAAGCCTGCCACAGCTCAAGAAATGGACAGTGCTG
Source organism: Numida meleagris (assembly GCF_002078875.1). NCBI lineage: Eukaryota > Metazoa > Chordata > Aves > Galliformes > Numididae > Numida > Numida meleagris. Next base: position 7,474,366 of record NC_034412.1, read on the forward strand.
TCCGATGCAGTGTTTGAATTTTGGGTGGTCTTGTGTGGGGCCAGGAGTTGGACTCGGTCATCCTTGTGGGTCCTTTCCAATTCAGGCTGTTCTGTGATTCTAGTGGTCTAAGGTTCCCTTTAAGCCTCAAGCTTTAGGAAATAGAAAAGATCAAATGGTGTGTCCCAGTTGGTGTGCTCTGATCCTACTAGCCGCACACCTCCAAAAAAATGTGATGAAATGATTGAGATCTGACTTATGCTCTGTCACAGTACTGTTCCAGCCTGGGGGACTAACTGCGCAAGGCAGCAGGATTTGTCTGCCGGTGAAGTGAAGTTCATTTTTCTATTACATAAGTGCTAAGTGTTCTATATCTCAAGGTGCATTGGTCTGACTTCATTGCTGTCTTTTCAGAACATCACCCTTTTAAGTTTTGGTTTAGACGTTATTTTACACAGGATGCATATTGAAAAGCATTGCCAAGATGCAAATCTAGTGGGCAAGCAGCCATATGCAGTTACGTCTAGAACACACAGATTATATGAAGATTACTCAAGGAAATGGAAGGAAAAGATGTGATGTGGCCAAAGGTAGATAGATGCCCATAGCAAGCTCTGTATCATAGAAGTCTCATGATGCATCGCAATGATGACAGTACATGTGTGATGAAGACCATGTAAGTTTTGGAAACAACTTTCAAATGCTTCACAGTTTGTATAATCTGTGGCCAAGGAAGAATGCCATGTGCCTTTTAAATCTTATTTTCTAATAGAAGGAAGATGATGACTAGAAAAACATTGAAGACCTGTATGCTTTAGTGTGAGAGTAACTGACTGCAGCCACATCTCGAAGTGAGGGGAATTGCATTAACTGGGGTTTGCAAGAGTACACTGGACACAAATCGTAATCTTGACTATATGTAACAGAAGGAACAATCCCACAATAACTATTGTATGCATTCAAGTAATCTCTTGTTCTTCCCCAGCTTTTTTTTTTTCGTATCCCTCTTACAAGTGCTTGAAGGCTTATATGAAAGTTCAAAGTTTAGGATATCTCAAGGAAAGGGCAAGGAAATTTCCACAGCCAGCTCAAGGCTTCTCGTGGGCTCTAGAAGCAGGACTTTGAATAAGGGGACATTCTTATTAGGTGTTTATAGAGAATTGTGACATTTTCCTCAGTTGGCTTGGAGCTTATGCTCAGGGATGTTTCTCCAAGTTTCTTTAGTATGAAACTGTTGAACTGTGAATCTCAGAAAATTCTTCTTTTTCCCCACATTTTTGAGATTTTAGTTTCACTTCTGAACCTGCTTACAGATGCCTAAAATGGAGAAAGTAAGCTGAGTCTTGCATTTCCAGGCCTGAATGGAAATTCATGTGGAATGAAAGGAAACAGTGAAATCCAAATATTTAATGTTAAAATGTATGGATATACTATTTGTTCTAGGAACATGTGAAAGTGAGAGAACATCTCTACAGTAAATAAACCATACTTTGCCCATCCCTTTTGGCAATGGGATGAAATACAGACTCATTGTCAGCAAGAATGCCTTTCAGGACAGACAATAGGTCATTGGATCCCTACCAAGCACTTTAACAACTGTGTCAACTGGCATCAAGTGGTGAAGCATAAGTCCATATTCTGGGATGTGGTAATTTGTTTGGTGTAGTGATGACAGTGTTAGAGGTTGGAATATGTGGTGGGAATAAGTGATCCCCTCAAAAGCGTGTCTCCTTTTTTTTTTTTTTAAAGGAAATTTCGCCATCTGAATACATTGTACGTTGGCTGGAATAAATTAAGAAAATAACCCATTTAGGGCTCTGCCTTTTTAAACTAAGAGCAGAAGTGAGTGAAGCCACAGCTAGGGCGGCCAACTGGTTTAATCATTTTTTTTGTTTGTTTGTTTTTGTTGATTTTCTTGAGAGCTACTCCTTCTGACTCTGCTCAAACACAGATCTGCTGAGCTACTGCCTTACAGTATTCCTTTTTTTCTTCCCATAAAGTTAAAAAAATTAGCATTTTGACTAAGTAAACAACAACTTTTCAACATCTGGGAAAAAAAAACACAAACAACAAAGCACCTTTTATCAGTTATTTCTCTACCACGGTAGTGACCTTGTGTTGTCCTTTTTCAACCCCCCGCCCCCTGTTTCTTTTGCTACCTTTTAAAGTCTTAGCCAAAGATGTGGAGCTAAATTCAGCCCTGATGTAAAACTGCACTGTTTTTATAAAGCTTCTATTGGTTTTTGCTTTGATCCTGGAAGACTCACTTTTAAAAGGTGGGTATGACACAGTTTCTCTTCTATAAGGAGCTGATATATATATTTCTTTTCCCTGATACTTATCATAGGAGCAAGGCAAGCACAAAATTGCCCTGGAAAGACATTTCAACAATCAGAAGTCTTTCTTTCGTAAAATTATCACAGTTAATATTTTACTTGATGGTTGCTTCCAGAAAAGTCTGTGGGAGGAAATTTGCTTTCTAGTTTGGGCCACTCTCAGAATATAGAGCTATTCTAGTATTAAACACGCTGGCCTGATAGTGAATTCATGTAATGTCAGCATAATATCCTCAGCTCTTCTCAAGGGATGAAGTAGTAGTATTTCAAGAACTGGCAAAAGTTTGCCTAAGCTGGTATTTCAGAACTGACCACCCAAACAGAAAGCTAAAAATTTCAGCTCTGTTGACTTACGGTGGTCCTTTCTTTTTACTGTGACTTGTTAAACTCATGCTACATCCTAAGGCAGATGAGGATAGTACCTCTGTTCCGTACAAATAGGTCTTGAACCAAGTTTAGATGCAAAAATGCTGTTGAATTCCCAGTGAGACTCGAAGGGAAACAGTAGCTGGCTTCTACTCAGGTTTTGAGGTGCTAGAAGATACGTGGTGGTGGAGGCTGCATGAATATAAGAACTGATAATATACTGTTTAGATGTCATGTCACTGGGAAAAGTTTAACCCTTTGTCTCAGAAAGTTAGCACGAAGGTAGTTTGTAATATTAATTGTCCCACTTGTTAATTGCCTTACCTCCAAATCTGCATGTCATTCAGTAGAGACAGCCAGAAGTGGAATGACAAACCAATTTACGAGCAGAAAGGTATTTGGCAGGACTGCTTTCAGTCAAAATATCCCTTTAATGAAATGCCATGGGGAGTAGTTGGTTAAGAGAACAAAGTCAGGTTTGTGGCAGGGCTGTCAGTAATTTGAGAGGCTGCGCATCTCTGAAGCAGGATCTTGTGGAAAGGGTAATTGCAGCAAGTGTCAATCTTAAATATAAAAAAAAAAGACATTGTGACCAAATGCCACTATCGTGTTCTGTGAGGTATCACAGTTCAAGAAATAGCCCTGAAGCATTATGGTGTGTCAGTTATCTGGACGCTTTCACTAGGAAGTGCTAAAATTCCCAAGAGATCCGAAAGATGTTGCCAAGAGTTCAACTTCTTGTAATACTGTTTGATAAGGATCTAGTAGAGATGGGGGCCTTGCCAAGCCAGAGACTGCTGGTGTTTCTGGGTAATGGATTATATTGCTAGCAGTGAGATAGTAAAGGAATATAGCAAAATTCTCAAAGCTTGAATTAGTCTTTTTTTTTTTTTTTTTGTCTAATATTCCTGAACAAAGTGGGGTGCATTGCATAAATTAATGGTGTGTTACGGGAGCTGGCTTCTGCTGCTGACAGTGATTAATGGAAACTTTTAGCTTAGCTTGTGTGAAATATTTTCAGGCTTATATAGGGAGAGATACAACTGAGCTATCTCAGCAATGGACTTCAGTTCAATAACTGCTCTTTACCAAAGTGATCTTTTGGCATTTTTGGGGCTACCCAGTTTTACAGTTCCAAATTCTAGGGTTCTTTGAGGCATAGAAAAAATACAGGGAAAGAAACAGCTGGAAAATATTTGTAATTCTCATGTGCTTATTGATAGTAAATTTTATTTTCTTCTTTAAAATGAGAAATGTGCCGTGTAAAATTTAGTTAGCATACAGAAAATACTGATGAAATATTTATGAAATAAGTACAAATTCTTAACCTCTGTATAATGACAAATATGCCTAAAGATGAAGCTGCATTACATATTCAAGTGTACTTTTTTTGGCCTGTTGACATATCTTCAAAGCAGGAAGAAAGTAAAGTGTTGAAAATAGAAAGCATTAATATTGTTGACAAGTAAACAAAAAGGAAGATTATGTCTACACAGCTCAGAAAATGGTAGTGAATACAGCCTGAAAGTTGTAGTGCAGATACAGTAGAAATGTGTGTTTTCTATAGGGAAAGCTTAAAATACAAGCGTGACCTTTTCAGGCGCCATCACTATGATTTTAATAGTAGCATAGTATTAAGGTCCACTACTAAATTTTTTATAAAAGATGAAGGATCATCATAGGTAGGACTTTCTCTTGTCTGATGTAGTAAGTGTTGTAATAAGCACTTCTGTCAAAGGAACTTTGTCAGTTACAGAGAACATTTTAAGGATGAAGTGTAGCAGAAGTAATAGAATTTTGAATATTTCTCTAAACTTTCTTACAGTATTTGTTCTGAGAAAAAATGTCTCAATAAATGTATCCGACAGAACTGGGGAATATGCCAGAAGTCCAAACAGAGTCCCGAGGGCTTCAGAAGAACCTGCTGAATTTTGTCTTTACAAGAGTAGGGCTTTCCCAATGAAAATGCTTCATTTTACCTAACATATATCAGACCGTAGGATATTAAAGGCAATCAAAAAACATGCTAAAAACAAGACCCCCCAAACACCACTGAAGGTGAGGATATGAGTTATTTGGCCATGTAGATTATCTTTGAGTTTAGGGGTTACAGTATTTAGGCAGTTTCCAGACTCTCCTGCTTTGGAGGCTATTTTAGACTTGTATCCTATTTCCTGTTGCATCGTTTCCACATGCTGCATGATCCAGTTTGAATGCTTCATGGTCCAGTTTGGTTTGTGATGCCTAATTTTGGAATTACTATCCTAGATATTTGATTATTGTTGTTTTATGTTGGCACAACTGAGCACACTGCCAATGTTTAAAAAGCAGATTGAATAATTAAATGCCAACTTATTGGATGTTTAGAAAATTATCATTTATAGATGGTAGTACCAGGTGGAGGGGGGAAGCAAATTATTGGGCAAGAAAGGGCCTGTCAGGGAGAGTAATGAGTTAGGAACTGGATAAACAGAAGACAAGTGATGAAAACAGTGACTGGTAAGATTCTTGGCAAGAGATGAGCAATACGTTGCAGAAAACATTCCACACAGTGGGATGGACCGATTGCTCAAGTTTCTGTGACAGTGTGGCCTGTCACCCTAGATATCCTCCAAATCCCAGAAGACCAGAGAAAATAGAAAGAATTTTCTTCTGCTGGCTTCATATGCATTTTAAAAAGAGTGATTTTTTAATAGCATTTAAATAGTAAGTAAATGTTTTTTGATAATCATCTGTCACTTCATCTGAAGAATAAAAAATGCTTCATGCTTGAGCTGTTGGTGTGTCATCACTTTTTCAAATTATATCAAGTATAAATAAATTATATTACTTACAATAAGATGCAGTTTTTGTTTTGCTGCAAAAGATTAAAATGAAATGAAAGTGATGTTGCTTGAAGACTAAAGATGTGGGGTTCATCTTAGAACCTTACTGTAGAGGCAGAATGATAAAGCAATTAGGTATTTACCTAGTATAAAAATATTAATTTGTTTTGAGAGCACCATCAGCAAATTGAAGAAATATTCTTAACTTTGCGATAATATTTTCACGGTAGTGGTATACTTTAGCTCAGTATTTTGCTCATTAGAGCTGAAGTAGTGGTTGTATTGTCAGGAGCAGCAGCTTCATGGAGAGGATTTTTTTTTAAATTGGTCTCCACCTCAACTTCCTGAACTCGCAATATTTGCACTGTCAATTCTGTGGCTTTAAAATATTTTCAGTCAGGTTGAAACCAACTCTGAATCTCACCATTGTGTTGATTTAAGAGAAATTACATCATCTATTGTTGCGTAAATGATTGAGCTTGAATTGTTCTCAAGGAGGCAAAATAATCCAAGGGATTGATTATTGTATATCAGTCATAGTCACAGCATACTGGAAAATATCTTTCTCTTAAATGAATTATTTTTAAAAGTAGCTTTCTAATGTCAAAACATTCAAAGCAATTAAAACATTTTATCCTGCTTTCCTGAGACCATTGTGATTGCAGTAGCTTAAACTTCTTCAGATTAGCAGGGTTTCTTGGTGAGTCTGGAGATTCCTGGGCATTGTTCCTGTTTGTAGATGTTCTTGGTGTGAGCAAAAGAAAGAAGCGAGGAAATAAAAAGTCAGCATGGAGGTGAATCTGAGGTGTGATGGTTTTGTGGGTTGAAGGCATTGGTCCCTCCGTTGGCCCCAGAGAAGGTGACTGTATTTACATTGTTCCTAGCAGTTATTTGTCCATACTGCTCTTGAAACCCTATTGTAGTGGAGAAACTGCAGTGCTCAGGTGATCTAGGACAACGTTTTGCTGCTCTTACCACTGAGGTACATCCTCCAGTGTTTAGCCTACCTCACTGATGCAGCTGCTGCCATGAGCATCTGCTCTGGGTGCTTGGAGAACAGATTCTGGGCTGCAGCAAGGGCAAGTGCACTTGAAAACGATCTTCTCTATCTTATCTCTATTCTCCTCTCTTGAAAGCAACCTCAGTTCTACCTTCCCGTGTTTTGTAGACTTTGAATTACATGATGGGACTTTGGAATATATCAACAGTCATCATTACCTTGTTTTATTCATTAAATTTCAGGAATAAGAAAAAGCACACTCTTTTTTGCTATATTAACCAGTGTGATGCAGTCTCCTGGAATGTTTTCTTTGGAAACCACAGCTACTGCAGAATTGTGCAATACAGCAGTCTGGCGTGATCTGTGGGGAAAAGCAATGCAAGAATATCCCATCAGTGTATTGCTGAGAAAGTTCTCCTTCATGCATGGGCAGCTGCAGTGTCTTCCCTCTTGCCTTTTGGTTTGTAATCAGCAGAACAATAGAAGCCTGCCAGTAGCTTTAAGCACAGTAGTTTGGATACTCTGATAAGCATATATCTGGTTTGGCTAAGTAACAGCTACATCCTTAGCACTGAAATCCCAGTGGCATCGAGGGGAGGTGACTTCAGCGGCAGCAGATGATGAGGCCCTAACTCTGCACGTATCATTATGGAGCAGTTGTAATTATGCTGTATTGTAGCTACAGTGGAGCACCCTAGCTGAACTGTCTGAAAATAATCCAGCAGAATACTGAGTAATATTACTGAATGGCAATACTAATTAATGTTTTGAACTATGTGTGATATTTTCATGTTTTATACTGTTTAGTGCTCTGCAAATATTCAATATTATGTTCACATACAAGATTGGAGAATGCAGTACCATTTGGCAAGGTAACCACTTGGTGACGTAGCTAGTTAGCTAAAACAACACAGCAGTGCTGCATTCTGCAAGTGGGAGATAGCATTAATAGTTTCATAGATTTTTCAGTAAAACTCTTCAATTTTTCTTCAAAGTTGTGTTGCATAAACTTTCTGTATCATTTTTTTCCCTGCACTGACCAGTTCTGGAGCGGCCAAAGAAATCAGAAAATTAAATGAAGAGCTAACACTTGAGTAATGATAATTGCATCTCATTAATGAGCAGTGTGGGGTACACGATACAGTGGCACAATTTTCTCTTCTATTAGAATTTTTGCCTACTGCATTATTTACCTGTAGAAAGCTGGCCGCATTTCTGCTTGTAAGTCCATTTTAACAGCACAGCACTAAATGGTGACCTGACAGATTTTAGTCAACGTTTACTTTATAAGTCATCTCTATATCACCACAAAGCCAAATAAACTGAAATGTTTTTACTACGTGAAGTTTGGGACAAGAAGATGTTAAAGGCAGTCAGTAGTTCAGTTTTATTGCCTCTGTTTGAGAGAGATTAACTAGTTTGTAAGAGAGCTGCTGTGGTCGGTTTTGCCAATCTGAGTTCTAGGTAACCCAGGGAGACTTCCCAGAAAGTTGAGTGTTTCTTTGTTCCAAGATATTACGAAAGGGAATCAGCAAGGGCCTCTGGCTAGAAAGCATGAGCTGACCTGCAGCATTGGAGTGCAGGAGGTCAGCCATTTGATGTGGGATATATCTTCAGGCCATTCGAATAGCTTCATAGCTGGGTCTCAAAATGTGACTTCCTGCAGTTGTGACCCATGGACCTTTCAAGTACAGTGGAAGTCTTGATAGATCAGTCATGCAGCTTCCAGGACTCTCCAACTTCATTTGCTTCTCAGCTGGTTTTCTGGTGGTTGAAACATTAAGACAATTGTCCAACGTTTTTCTCCTCCTGTGAAGTGCATTTTATTAAAATATATATTTTGTAAAAATGCAATAAAGCAGCTCAAACTTTTTCAAGGCTAGACAATACTTTGAAAAATGGTTCAAAATCTCTGGCCTCAATATATGAATACTAATTGTATCTTATCTACTGTCGGTTATTGAAATCCCAACCAGTAGGAAAGCTAATCTGACATCTCCATTCACATACACCTTCTTTTGAGCCTCTTTACAATTCAGTCAGTGTTATCAATGATTAAATATCCCAGTCCCTACAGTTTTAACTTTTTTTTTTCTTCCCCAATCCCTTCACTTTCCTTTTTGGTTGTTACTTTCAGTTAGTGAATGGCTCAGGTTTGAGTAAAGACATTGTGAAATTCACTTAAAATGTCTGTTTGAAGATTTTATTAAAAAAATCTCTATGGACAGACTCTGTCCTTCATTACAACAATACAAACCCTCATTGTCTTCAGGAGTATCACTCCAAATTTGCATGAAGGTTAAAATCGGAACTAAGAGATATAAAATACATTTGAATGTGTGACCCATCAACTGAGAGCAGCGCAGGTGTTTGTTTTCACTGGAGCTCATTTTGCTCTCAGCTAAGATATAATTATTAAGACCATTCTTAGGTAGCAGCATGCAGCCCTTGGAGGGATCAAAGCAGATGGACCTATGTTATTGAAATTACAATTTGACCCTATTAGTACAGCAACAGTTAAATCTTTATGCAGTTAATATTTGCATTTTCCAGAGTTTACATTTCTGTGGTTTTGTGCAACTTATTACTAAAGAAGTAGTTCTTCTCTAATGTCTCTTTTAGTTTCCAGCTTCGAGGAAATCTTAAAAAAAAGTGCAAAGCCAAATTGTCCAAGGCTTTCTCTGCTTTATATTCAAATCACAAATCTGGGCAAGTAGGTGCCAGTATGATTGAAAAAATTGCTGCTGTCCTTGGACCTTTGACCAGCTGGTGTTACTCTGCAGTGCTGAATGCAATGAGCTATATATTACCTGTTTAAGTGATTTTGTTGACTTTTTGTGCAATGCTGATTTATTTACTTACTTTAAAGCACCCCTATTTTTATAATATGGCAGAAAAGAGAGGAATTAAGTTGAGCAGAGAAATTACAGCTGAGACTTTATAAAGGAGCAGATACTTGACTGCTGTATAGGAAAGCAACGTTTTCTGTTTCTTTGTGATGACTCACTATATGTCAGATAATGGAATCCTATTAGTGCCAGCAGAGGAGTACTAAGAAGGTCTGAGTGTTTTATTGGAGAAATGGAAAAATGAGGGCACAGAAGGACAAAAAAAAAAAAAAAAAGAAAAAACAACTTTTGAGAAATACTAGATGAGGCCTTTGCTCATTAATTAAATTTAGCAGAGAAGATGAAGGCTGGCAAAATGTTAAGTTTGGGCTTTGTCCACTGCATGTGTACAGTCTGCTTGGAACAGGGAAGAATTCCATTCCTTACAGCAACTTGAAATGGGTTAACTTACAGCAATCCTGCTAATCTATACGGGGTTTGTTTGTTTGTTTGTTTTAGTATTTTCACTTCTAAACCAGAAAGCATCAAAGTTTGGGCTTCAGCCCAGGGCTTTAGGAGCCAAGTCAAAGGAATTTTCATTGTCTTCCATCAGCTACAGCTCTGCTCTGTTCCCATGGGATTTCTTTCTTTGTCTGCATGGGACATGGGCAGGATTTTTGTCTGTGTAGGGGTTGCACACACAGTATTATCAGCTGTGGGATTTTCCTCTCTGAGTTTAGAGAGATACTTAAGTGTTTCTCTTCATGACTCCAGATGCTATGACTTCTGCTAATGTGACATTATGAGTTTTTATTTAATGAAAGTAGTAAATTTTTTCATCTTAGTGGTTTCCAAGTGGACATAATCTTTAAGGAGCTGGTCCTGAAGATGCCACAGGATTTCTTGTTTTGTAGATCTTGTGAGCTGTAAGAAAATTGTGTGTCTTTTGATTGACTAAGATCATGATATTTAAATACCAAGGCAAATGTTTCTTTATAAAAGAAACAAGTAACTGAATGTCAAAAACCTTGGCTGGTGTAAGTGTTGTAGATCCATGTAACCATGGCAGTTGGGTGCACAGGATCTAAATTTAGGATACTGAGAGAGGGATCCAAATTTGCATTTTGGTATCTGATACACATATACGCTATTAAACTGCAGTTTTCCACATCGATTTGCATTTTGCAAGTCTAAGAAGCACACTTGAGGACAGGCTTGAGCTGCCAGACCTACAGTCAGGCTCCCTACAGTAGGAGAGGAGACAAATGCACTGTGCTCTTTCTTATCAATTTTTTTTTCTGCTTTTTCCCCTCCATCTGTGGCTGTGTGTTTTTTTCTCTGTTAAAATATAATGATCACTGCCACAGATTACAGGGCAGGACTCCAGGGAAATGATTTTAACCATCCCAAGATAATAAGGAAAAAAGAAATTTCTTTAAGAACAAGTAACAATTTACAACGTTTTGTAGAAACTTATGATTTGGAAATTGCTGATCACTGATAAACATGAAAATTAGGATTTTTTTTTCCCTCCAGATGTCTAGGAATTTTGCATTTAGTTATTACTTGACACATGTTCAGAAGTGTGCAATTCAGACACTGGCTCGAGACATCACTGGAAGCAGATCCAAGTTGTCATGTTTCATTATAGCTATTGAACTATTGCAAGCATGCTATTATGCGGTAATGAAAGGGGTCTTCTCCTGCTCTTTTCAACTTGCAAATCTAGGAGAGATACCATATGTCATTAGTCTTTGGCACAGATTCTGGGGTAAGGAGTTCTCAGAAGGGCTTAAATACGTCTGCGAGACCTTTTCCATTGGAAGAAATGAAGGAAATGCATTTTTGTCCAGCTGAACCTGAATCTTATACTAAAGCATTTAATGGGTACAAATCTTTTAAAATATAACTTCAAACACAATTTGATTTTTGGAGAATGATCCAGGTTAAATTTGTGCTGATCTTTGAGGATAGGATTTGGCTGTATGGGGATCTATGGAAAGAGTAATGTCAGTGCTGCTGGTACCCAGCTGAACACTTCTGGGCTGGGGGTACTGGACCATGGGAAACACCTGGACAGGATCTCAGCCAGAAATTAGGCTTTCAAGATTGGGAGCTTGGCTGGTGCTTTATTCATCGTTGCTGTGTGTAGAAACAAATCGCACTTGTGAAAGTAATGTGTAAATCACTGTGGAATAATGTTGGGTGTCTGGGGCTGAGGTCTGCCCTAGCTGCCTTCCTTTAGCCGTGCTAGCATTTCTGTGCTTGCTTCAACTTGCCAGGGTAGTAATGTCTTCAGTGACGCACTGTACAGCCATGACTCAAGCATTTAAATCTCTGATCTTCTTGAGAAGTCATTCGAACAGCTCTGTCATTGCAAGGCTGTTTTCAAAAATTGATGTGGCATTCATTTAATTGGTAAAGTATGCATGAAATGAGTGAAGAGTCTCGACATTCAGTACACAGAACTTTCAGAAAAGCATATTCCTTGCTAAGGACATGGATGCACTTGTTCTTCCTCTGTTCGGTTTGGTTCTCTGTCATGAAATTTAATTTTGCAGGATAAATATCCCTTAACTAACTTCTTTTCCTTATGATCTAACAACGTATTACTGTTGGTGAAGATATAATGGTATGCTAATCTCTATTCAAGGTTTTGGGTGAAGGCAGAAGTACCTTTGAAATCTTTCAGTGCCTCCTCTCGCCTGCAGATGCCCCCAAATACCTCACTACCTATCTACAGAAGTAATAACTTCTGTAAACGTGTTGGGTAGGTTCCGCTAAAGTGGGGATGCGTCCTGAGGAAACATACTATGGTTTCAGCCATCTGAAACCCAGCCAATCCAGATGGGGCTTGGAAAAGTACCAAAACTGCATTGAAATCTTAACCAATAATGAGATAATGAGGGACGATTTTGTGGCCATGACCAATGAAATTTTACGCTGAACTTGCTAAAACACTGCTTTTATTACTGATGGTCTGCAATTTCAGAAATGGGCAAATGCTAAGTTCTTCATGCAGACTCTATTATCAAAAGAAAAAAAAATTGAATGTTTACAGCCTTTTTGGTTTCTTTTTTTGGATTTGGGGTGGTTTTTGTTTATCTTTGAAAACAAGAAGTAAAGCCCCAACAGAATGCAGTGAGAGAGTGGTGTTCTCTGCAACAGTCTATTTTTGAGTCCTTTAGAATCAGCAGAAGAGAACTTTCGGATGAGGTCCTCGATATGGGACCAGCCTTTTGGAGCCAAACTAAAAGCCCATCTTCCCTGATGCTGCTTTCCCTGAGGATGACTGGCCAGTAATGGATTCTTAGCAAAGACAGTGATTTAAAGAGCTCCCGAGATGCAGGTTTGTTAATACTTGATAAGCCTTTTCTTCCCCCATTAATTTGTTTAATCATTTTTGGAGTCAAATTGTGTTTTGGCTTCTCGATCATACTATAGCACTGACTTCCACAACACATTGTACGTATGGGCCCGCTTAAGAGAGGCCTTTGTGGGTTCCAAAATTGTAAGAAAAATGAGGGCCAGATGCCCAAACATAGATGGAATTGACTTATATGAAGGGAATAAACCCTGAAAGAATAGTGAATTTATTTTGGACCGCGTTACCAATTGTAATATGAAGGAGTATTAAACAGTGAGTTAAAGTATTTGCAAGACAAAGATAGAATTCAGTAATTGGCTGTGGTAGCACAGGATGGTCCAGGGCCACTGTGCATCCTTGTATTTCCTAGCAACTTTTTTGTAGATTAAAAATAAAAGAAAAAGAAAAAAGAGTAGAGGTAGGCAATTCGTCCTTGCCAGTAAAAGTTGTGGTTTAATAGTGTGTCATTTAGGTGTCTGTTTCCTGATATTATTTTCAAAAACATTGGAGAATTCAGCACTATAATACTATATCACAGGGATTTGTTTGACTCATGTGTTAGAATAAGAGGGAGTGCCTCTATTTGTATTAGCTGGAGCAGGATTGTGAACTATTATCTTACTTTGTTATCTGAGCTAGGAGTGTACAAGGAAGTTTCTTCTACTAATGGTTGAGCTGCTCTTCAGATAAAGCCCTCCACAGGATCCCTGTAGCCCTAATTAATCAGCTGTTAAAACAGTAGTTGATAGACAGGCTTGCTTTAAGTTCGAATTGCCTGCAATCAGAGATAACAGGTGAGTCCCATTTGGCAGTGAGATATGAAAGTAGGAGAGTGATCTGTTATCAAAACGAATATGGCACTCAAGTCAAAATTGAAGTTTTCAGAAAGAACTAGTGGAATAAAACAAAGGGGAATCTTTTTTACTTAAAGTGATCAAAATGCCTTTACTTTGGTGAGTATTTTAGACAGCTTTGAATCCATTTTGTAAATGTTTGCACTAAGAGCACCCATTCTCAAGACAAATTTATGCTTCTGGTGAATATTTGCTACTCTGCTAATATTGCTAAAATTGTCGGCAGAGAATGCTAGCAGCTTTAGCAATGAGTGCTCCCACAGTGCATGCCGGTGGGCAGCACACCCAAGCAGCATGCAGGTTGCATGTGTGTGGTTCAAATCAGCAACTTAATGTGTGTCTTTCTGGGTCACTGCCTTAACCATCAGGCTGTGAAGTAATTTCTTTCTGTACTCACTCTATGGTTAATAGATGATGCAGAAGAGTGCAGCAGCATGGGGGGAATGTTGTCCCAGTAGTTGGGTAGCTTACCTGGGTGTTATAGCAGGTCAAGGCTTGGGTCCCTGTGCTGCTGGGTTTAGAGCCACAAGGAACGACCTTTTTCTCTTCTCACATTCAGCATTAAAAGTTGAACAGATTGGATGGATGGCAGCAAACTTTTTGGGTAATAGGTGCCTGATCTGTTTTAAAATGAGTTTCTATTATTGGCTCATTTGTATCACACCAACCATCAGAGAAATCTCAGGACTGATGTCACTCTGTCAGTTACTGCACAAATAGAGATAAAATTGTTCTCTCAGTCTAGATTCCAATTACATTTAAAATTCTTTGGATATAACAAGAAGGAAGATACCAGCTTCAAAGGCAGCATGCAGAGAGCCTGAAAGACAGTATCCCTCTCTATAAACCATCAAACTCCTTTTGTAACTTTTTGGGAGTTTTTGATAGTCCTGTGTTTCCAGGATCTGGCACGAGTGTTCCAGAAGTTCCACTATGACAGAGACACTTTTCTTTGACTTCTCTGTATGCAGCTGTAAATATTCTTCTGTTGACCCCACTGTTTGTTCTCAAGATGAATGCTTATCAGTGCTTTAGGAATTAAATTACCAGTGGCTTCATAGAGAGGAAAGCAAGTTTGTTACTAATCACATAATAGTCACGAATAAGGCAGCAACCTTTTCTTGAGAGCCTACACCCTAGCATTTCTTTTAAAGTGCTGCAGATCTCAGTAGATATATTAATTTTGGTTGGAAGTCTCTGGAATCATGATCAGTGCATGTAGAATTTTTTTTCTGTGCTGGGATGCCTGTGCCATTGGGACGCAAAGTTCTGTGTTCAAAGTTCATCACTGATTGACATTCTTTCTTTTGCTTTCCATACTCAAAGTCTTAGACCAGGGATTTTGTATTTCTCAGTCTTCATCCCTGCTAGTATCTTGGTACTCCTGCTCTAGTACTTGATATTGCTTCACATTCTCGAAGGACTTTCCAGGTGTCCTTGTAGTCTGGAAGGATGTTTCTCTAGGCTAACCCTTCTTTCCCCCTTGAATCTTTTTTGTAAGCTCAAAATACATATTCTGCTCTTAAACCACTCACTGTCTAGGAGGTTATAGGTTTCCAGGATTACATGTGCATACCACTGCTTTCAGATCTGAGTGTAAAATTTGTGCTTTTTTTATTTTATCACGGGGCAAGCCCTATCCCCTCTGCATACTTTCATTCTGTTTTTGTGATGGTTCTCATCAAATACCTCTTTGTGGCATTCCAGTATTTTAGATGTTATTTTTAACAATTGAGTTTTACTTGCCCCTAATTTTTCATTAATGAAATGGTAAGGAAAAATAAATTTTAACTTTGTTTTCCTTTTGATCCCTCTGTGTTCAGCGCTCTGTACTTACTCAAGTCTTCATTTTGCTGTGTCCTTGGGTTTACTTCTGAAAACCCAGCATTCTGGTAGTCACTCCTTTTGATGCTGTCTGTTCACTCTGTTTCAAGGTGCTGCTTGGCCCCTCAGATAACTGTGCTGTTCTTGTGGTGTCTGTCTCCAGCTTGGCTGCTTCCTACATGTATCACCTACCACCTGGTGGGTAATAATACGAGAGTAGTTAATGTTTCTAAAATCAAACTCTTTTTGCTCTTTCCTTCCTTCTTTCCTTCCTTTTTTTTCTTTTTTTTTTCGGTAAACTCTTTACAAAGCACTGCAGTTCATTTGCTGCTGCTATTGTGGCCATGTGTATGCAGACTAGATCAGTGTAATAGACAACTTTTTTCCCAGTAGCAATCCAAATTCCATGTTGATTGCTACCAAAGGAGCCCGCAGCTGCTCAGGGCCAGATCAGCAGGGCATGTACCCATTTAGCAGATTTTCTCACCAGTCCAATATGTGTTGTTCCCAGGTATCACTGACTAGCTTTTCAACAACTCTCCTTTTCTAGGGATCCCACTGGAAGTGGAACAGTGACTGTACAAAAGCCACCCTGCCTTAATTAAGGTGCAGCAAAGGACACAAGGTGTGCAGGTCACACTTCTGTGAGCCCACAAATGTGTGACTGATGTCATGTCTCTATTCCCACCAAACCTTTGGAGTGGATTTTTTTTGCAGTGATGGGTTAAAAAAAAAAAATAAATCATTCTTCCAGGTACTCATATTTTGCCTCTATTTTAGTTATATATCATCGAATGAAACAGTGACACTTGGAATGTTAATATTCCTCTTTATATATTTAACCATTAACCAGACACGTGTGCACACGTGTACATGTGCATGCACATACGCGCACAAGCTGTATTAAAGACACATTAAAAGAAACACTTCCAGCACAGGGATTTAGTTTAGCTGTGTGAATCCCATTAACATTAATGGGAATTGTTCCCCTAAATCCCCATGTATCTCGTTAAAATATACCTATTAGTGACAGGCTGAAGCCTACAAAACCCAGCAGTTTCCAAGTTAAAACTGAAACTTCATCATTAACCTATCCCATTGTGCCTAGGTAATGCAACACCCTTTAACTTCTCAAATTCAAAGGTATCTTTTCTCCATTGAACTTAAAACAAATCTTGTCTTGTTAATACAATAGGTTCTGCAATAGTTAGCCCACTCTGTAACTCTTGATCATGTTAGAAATGTTTTCTCTCTTTCTCAACCAGTACCATCTATAAAGAGACAGTGTTTCCAAAATATCTTTGAAACCTTTATGAGAAATTGACTATAAAATATAAATGGACTAATGCATTCTTTAATTGCAGATCAGAAAGTTGAATTATGACAAGGTAAACTATCAGGTACTGGGTTATTGTTCTTGGGATTTTTTAAAATAAAGATATAGATTGACATATAACACCCAAATCACTTGAGGAATGGATACCCAAAGGAGCCAGATACACAAAGAAAACTTTATTTACTGTAGACTCATTTGGCACTGTGCTGATGACAAAAAGAGACTTTAAAATGGGCATCCCAAATTCTAGCTGGTATAGTTGTATGCATTTTGGACGTAATGAGGTTGTATTTGTGAGTAATGGCAAAGGTCCGGGTTGTAGTGGTGTAGTGCAGCAGAGAGATGACCAACCTAAGAGTAAATGAGCTGGCTCAGCTGCGAGCTGCCTTTCCATAGTGCTATGTCTGAGAGGGTGGATGTAAGGGTAAGATAGCGTGTATGGAGGTCTGTATTAATGATGTTGTGTTGTTTCTGATACATGAGACCTCTCACTTACCATTGGCTGAGGTAATTCTGTAGGTATAATACAAATCTATATTTTTATATCTTTGATAACAGTGTAACTTTTTCAGCTTTTGATAGGAAGCTGAAATAAGGAATGTCAGCAAAAGCAATATCCACAGTGATATACCGGTAAAATATTTCAGTCATAGACCTGTATCAAATATTATTTCCTCCCAGTTTAACAGCAGAGATAAAAGGGCTACAGTAAGTCCTGTGCTTTTTTCCTGCCTTTTTTTTTTTTAATTTTCCTTTTTTTAAGTAGAGCAGAGTACAAAAATAGACATCTGTGCAACCTCATTGCTGTTGTTTTCCTTTTTACTGCAGTGGAAACAGTCCTTCCACCTTTGGGCTGGAACCAGTGGGTGAATATATCCTCCCATACAAGCAAAAATTACTGTAATTACACTTTATGTATGTGCTTATTTCTCTCTGCCCTCCCCCAGCGCAGACCTCTGATTTACTGCATTACAAATAATATTTCTGGCTATACGTCCCAATTGGTCCTTGTTAACCTGTGACCAATACTCCTGGTCTCAATGAAATGCAGTTTGTGCTAGACCTGGTATGGGAGTTTGTTCAGTCAGGAGGAGCTCTGGTCGGGCTTCTTCCAGTAGCTTAAGCATTAACAATAAGCAGTGAAATGACTCATCCTTACTTTATTTTTAATTAGATCTGCAGTGAGCTGAAGCGCTCTGGATAGAGAGCAAATTAATATTTAGATATAAAGAATGTTTGTTTTGAATATTAGATTATATTTTAGATATGCTTAGCAAGCTTAACATAAAGTTTTGCTACTGCATCCACTGACTCCTGGAGTAAAATAATACATGTGCCTTTTGAACACCTTTTGAATTAACGTCATGTCCAGTCCAGAACATTCCTGTACAAAACAAAAGTTCTAACAAATTATGCTTTTTGGTACCCAGGACCCATTCAAAAGACATTAATGCTTTTAAAATGAGGCATGTACCCAGCGCCCAGCTGAGCTGCAGCACCAGCCCTTGCCACAACGACGCTGCAGTCTGTGCTGTGTGAGGTGGTGGTTTAAAGGAAGGTCATTTCTGAGGTGTTTTGGAAAGCTGTAGGAGAATGTGCTGTTTGCCATTTTGTTACATCTAGATGAATTAAAATCTTCTGTAGAAACTTAGTTCTGTTATTTCTTGCCTGTGTTGTTGTTTATGGAGGAAAATAGTTCTGCAGTATGCTTGGCAATATCGGCCAAGCACACAGCAAAACAGCTGCTCTCTGCTCCCCTCTTTTCTTACTCATATTTTGATTTGTCCCTTGCTTTGAAATTTTGTTGGGGCAGAAAGTGCCATGAGACTTCGTAGATGATATCCTTAATTTCATCAAGCAGAACTGTGGGGAAGAATGTCATGCTGTCTGTTATATATGCATGGTATTTATTTCTCAGGTGCTGTTACTGTTCCTTCCGACAGATGCATTGAACTGGCAGTAATTAAAACTTGTTCTTAGGATGGGTGCATTTTTAGCTTATCTTGCACTGGGATTTCTTCTGCATCCCTAGCTAGTGGGTGGGAGGACAGCTTGTGATGGAACAGCCAGTGCAGTGATGCTGAAAGGGTAGGAAGCAAGCTGTGCTGGGCCAAGGACTTGGGCTCTGCAGCGTGCTTCAAAGCAGCACACAAAATATTAATCACACAGTCAGGTGTTTCTTTCTGCACAGCCTGAATGCAGCATTCCTTGTTCTGCGTGCAGGCAGTCATGCTCCTCATCAGGTTTCTGCAGCTCAGGTTGGGACGGCTCCAACAGTACCTTTGCTGAGAGGGCAGAGAGGGTCTTTGGTGGGAGCAGGGAGCGTGCCCCATGCCCAGGCTGTCTGCCTTCCTTCTTCCTCCTGGGGCAGATGGTAGAGAAGCAGAGGGGACAGACGGGCTGTGTGTGACTGGTGGTGGGTGTGTGCCAGGGCACTGTGAGGGGCTGCAGCAGACTGGTGGGACTGAGTGATGGGGACACCCCCAGCCTGGAGGCATGCAGCTACTCTCTGGACTCCTTTAGGCTGCAGGAAATTTGGCATTTCCCCTCATGGAGAATAATCTTAAGAGAAGGACCTGCTCCAGCAATTTTTATGCAGAGCGTAGCACAGCTAAATAACACTTTCACAGAGAGAAATGCAGATAGGAGCAGGTCAGAATGGGGAGGGCAGATTGATATAGAAACTGGAGAAGTGTGAACACTAGGATGGCTAAGGCAAAGAATTAGAAATGGAGATGTCATACTTGGTGGACAACACTTGAAAATAAGCACCCTTATGCTGTGTAAAGGGATTAAGAGGAGGACAAAGTGAGGGGAAAGAATTGCAGATCCATGAGGTGGCTTGCTTACAAATCCAGCAGTAATTTAGAATTTTAAAACTCACTGGTATAAATGTGAAGAGGTCTGCCTTTGTGTAGAACCAGATATTGTCTGGTTCCTGATGTGGGATTACATCTTTTGTACTCTCTCTCTTTCTCTCTTTCTCTTTGTGGCTATTACATGTCTTCATGGTAAAATCCAAATTGTTGAGTACCTGCAAAATTATATCCAAGAGTATCCATGCAGTGGTTTATTGTTACTGAAGATTTTTATGTCTGTATGTAGTTACGTAAGATTTTTTGGAGGAAGTTGGAAGGCAGCATTGAGAAAATCAGTTGGTTTCCTTAGTTCTCCACTGGTTTGAATTGCTCTAAATGAGACCAGTATTATTTCATTTGATCTTGTAATTAAACAATGTAATTTATATTAATCCATTAAGTAATTTGGCTAATTGCTTTTATACTGATTGTATCTTAGCCTTTTTTCTTTTAAATTATTATTGGAACCAAACAGTTATCTACTGAAAACCAGTAAGTTATAAGTGAAGAAAAGATCTTTCTCCTGTTTTTTTTTTTATTAGGTTCTTTGATTAAAAATTGTTTTAAAATATAATCACAGAAGCCCTGATTCAGCAAAATGTTTAAGCATGTAATTCCAATGCTATTTAGTAAACTTTGGGGCTTTCTTGAATCAGAATCTGAATGATGAAAAGCCAGTTTTTCCTCAGAACTGAAAGCTTTCCAACCCAGGGAAGATAAAGATGGTTTCATACTAAGCAGAAAAAAAATTGACTTTATTCCTGTTTTCACATCATTGGCCTACAGTGAGTAACCTCAGTGAGTTACTTATCCTGAGTCCCCATCCTCCTCCTTGTGAGCAGTTGAAAATATTTGCTTCTTTCCAGGTGAGAATATGTGCCAGCATCAGCTGTAAACTGTGCTCGAATGCATAAGGCTTAAGTGACTAATAGGGAATGACAAATAATGCACAGCAAACAGTTAGCTTTACAGTCACTGTTTAAGTTGAAATCTGTTTATGTGCATTCAGATAACATTCATTCACATGAATACATTCACAGAGATCAGGCTGTGAATTGTGAGAGAACCTTAAATGTTCTCTTACATCTAGAAAGATTGGTTCACAGTTCACACGTTTGAGTGTAAATGGACTTATTGCAGTTAAGGTCATCTGTGTAAGAATACCCAGGATGCATGTGCCCTAGTGAGAAATTCAAAAAGGACTCGCCTGGTGCAGTGAATCCTCCTTTTGTACTAGTGGCACTGAATTATTGCTTTTGCCATAAGCAGGGAACCTACCTGACCATATAGGAAAATGAGCACATTCAAATAAACAGTGGTGTGAGAAATCAGAATGGATGAGAATGTGTAAGCTAATTCTTGAGGATTAAATAATTTCTTGGTAGGTCTGCCAGAGTTCAGTATTTTTAGGATGCTCACTTGCCAGCCTAAAAGAGCAAAAAGGAGAGAAGGTGTAGCAGAAGGTTTGTCAAGCTTCAGATGGCAGATAAGTCTGTGATGCTTTGGTCCATCGTGCTGATTTTACTATCTCTGTGCTGTTCATTTTTGATGTTTAGTTTAAATAGTTGCAGCCATGAATGTGGTTTTTGTTTGTCATCATCTTCGTGGCATCTGCTTGCTGTGCTATAGCTGGACTTGGTCAAATTCTGCTGAAGATCCATTGTGTGCATGAGAAGTGGGTGCAGTTACCTCAGCTCTGGTGGAACAA
The DNA here is from genome assembly GCF_002078875.1 of Numida meleagris. NCBI lineage: Eukaryota > Metazoa > Chordata > Aves > Galliformes > Numididae > Numida > Numida meleagris. The sequence continues at coordinate 7,495,647 of NC_034412.1, forward strand.
ACAAGAGCTTTGGATGTGCAGACGGAGATCTTGCAAAATGATGTCATTCTGCAGATGCTCAAACTTCAGCTTCTGAGCACAAATGTGATGGATTTACAGCAGTATCACTGGTCACCAGCCCTACATCCCTGTGGGCCATTTCTGTGCCTTGCTCTGTTACTGATCTTGCTATTACTGTCATATCCTAAGGACTGCATAAATCAGATAATAATTTACTACATATTTCATGGATGTATACTGATGCTTTATACACTACCCTCCGTTAACAGTTACGTTGGTGTTAAGACATTTTTGAATCACACGCATTGCACTTTTACTATTTACCCTTGCTGATTTTCTCATGCATTTCAGTCTTACTCTAGGTCAGTTGAACTGACCCAGCCAACCACTTTTCCCTTACCCTTCTTTTTATCTATTTAATAAATACAATTGTGGCCTATTCTTTACAGGATTTCTGGTAAACTGTAGTTGGATTAGACTTACTACTTACGGCCTCATTTTGTCTTTTCATTTCTATATTCTAGCACTAATTACTAGTGATGTGATTAATGTTCCTCATGCCCGGTAGCTTTGTTCTTTCTGGTCTTGAGATGATGGTAATTAATCCAACTTTGAAAAAATATTGCAGTTCTGATCACATGTCACATTTCTAGTTATTTTTGGAAACCAGAAACTACATAAAAGCTGAACAATTAGAGATATATTTATGCAACTATACTTATGGAAGCATTTGGTCTAAGTGTCACTGTCAGAGGTACCAACTGTATGTAAAAGGATGACTATAAGTGATTTGTGATTACATTTATTTTTATATAGGATTAAAGAACAGGCTATAATTCCAGTTTGTTTTTTTTTCATACAGTGGTAGTGAAGTGTTGTTTGATCTGAAAGAAAAAAAACCCCCACACTAAAAACCACAAGAAATCCTATTCTTTAAAAGCGACTAACTAATTCAAACACATTTTTAAAATGTCCATTAAATACTCGAAGTAGGTCCAGGTTTTCCTGTACTGGTGCCCTCTACTTATGAATGTAAGATTACATAGTTGATTACTTAATATTAACCATATAGAATCATGTTCAGCTGGTGAAGAGTGCCTTGATTTTGTTGATTTCAGACAAGGGGAGATCATGTGGTACATAATAGCAGCTTGGGAGAATGTAAAGAAACAAGTATGCTACATGCAGTGCATGCTAGTCACATCCCTTACTGTGCTACTGGAAGGTGATCAGATAGGACAATGGTAAGGGCAGTTCAGGAACATAGCAGAGAAAGAATAGAAGTTACTTTCAGAGCATTTTGGTTTATCTTGCAATGTCTGTTTTCTTTGCAAAATCACTAATGGTCACTGTTACTGGAATTGTTAAAGTGACCTTTAAATTGCTTTACAAATATCGAGTTGTGGATGCAATCTACCTTTGCACAATAGTCAATTGTCCATCCCAACTTAAAAAAAAAAAACAACAACCCCAGAGCATTTCAAAGTATCTCAAGAAAACTCCTTCAAGTATGTATTTATTTTTTAAGAGTATCATCTGTAATCTGTAGCTTTGCAATGATGCCACCTTTTCTGGGGTTAGGAGTGATTTTTTTGGCGTGGAGAATCGCTTATATGTTCAATGGTGATAAGGTTTTTTCTTTTACTTTTTTTCTCCTAGATTTTGACACTATACAACTGAGGCAGCATGCAATTTTCATAGAACTTTCCATATATCAGACTTATACTATATCACACATATATTGCACACTTATGTAATTATACATATATGTCTGCATTCATCTTTCAGAATAGAATGTGTCTAGAAGGGTTTATACAATGTAAGGCTGAATGCAGACTGTCTCCTCAGCCTATATGTCTGATGTGGCAGTTCTGTCCCTGGATATATAGGTGTCTGTCCTCTCTTCTCTCTTGAGTTATTAATGGAATCTTCCCCAACCCATCGAGGCAGGTCAGTTTGACAACTAGCAAACAGTAGCTCTTTGGTTCCTAGGTGATCCTCAGACAGCCTTGGGGACACTCAGCAAGCAATGCAGTGGGCACATCTGTGGGAGAGGCAGGTCAGACATGAAGGTGGAACCTTACAGCTTTTTCAGCAGAAATAAAGTGCTGTATATGAGCGCCTTTATGCACTTATAACTCACAGTTATTCTACTGTGGTTATTCCACTCCTTTAGTTCAACAGCACGTTTGTGTACAGCTGAAAAGCTTGTCTCTGCCTAGGGAGATTTGCAGTCTTGGTACTTTACTACAACATGTACGAAAAGTCATTGCATTAAAGTGGAGTTCTGGCAGGTTCTCAACCCTTTCATACTTTTTCAAATTCACTTCCTTGATTCTCAGTTGAAAATCTAATTAAAACTTTGATGTTAGTTGCTGTGTAAATTAGGGTGAAGCCAATTGTTTTGTAAATATGCCTTCCCTATGTTGGTGTTATACTTTTTTTTTTTCATGGAAGATTCACTTCAAGAGAAGAGTTTTGGATCTGAGTGGCCTCATACATTTCTTACCTCCTGTGCATCAATACCGTTATGTATTTTTCTGGCACCAAAATCTTGAGTGATGTGACTGATATTTCAATGATGATCTGACCCTCAGCTTACAAGAATTAATCCAGACAAATGATTCTGATCAATCTCTCCCCAGCCTGAATTTAGTTTCATTGTCTGCATCAACAGAGCTGGTGTTAAGATCCTGCAGTGGACTCTCAACACCACTTGTGATATGAGTTGTTAAAGCAGATGCCTACTTGTTATATTATTATTGTTGCTGTTATTTATTATTTACACAGTGCTATTGCTGTTTGTGAGGCTTTACAGAAAATACAGATCCCTGACCCTGAGGGACCCCCGAGCTGATGCCGACAGAGTGTAGGAGAGGTGTCAAACAAAAGCCTGAAGTGCCAAGAGGGATGGTGCTTGTGGGAAGCGTGAGCACCAGTGTGAGTGAAGCGCTGAGATGTGTTTGGTTACATAAAGTTCAGTTGGACTTGTTTTGCTAGACCAGATCCTGATCTAGTAGAATGGCAGAGGCTTGAAATTAGATGATCTTTTAAGGTTCCTTCTAGCCCAAACCATTTTATGCTTACTATGTACATGGGAATGTTCTTGGGGTGAGACATCCAGGTGTGCTGTGTGTCCTGGCAGGCGGTGGAGTAGCCCTGCTTCTGAGGTGGTCTCCTGGAAGAGGAGAAGTTGTGGGGTGACATGTGGAGGTGACAGCTGCTGGCTGGCTTCAGCTCCCTGTCACACCATGTAGCAGCACCTCAGCTTTCAGCAGTCCTGCACTGGAGGTGGTCTAATGGGACAGGGAGCTGCCCCCAGGAGAGCTCCTGACATCTCTCCATAGAGATACAATGACAATGGGGTTCCAGGAACCCCAGAAGGTAACAGATACACCCCTGACAAGACTGATGCACTGCATACAGAGACTGGAATTAGCCAGCCGTATAACTAGTTGAAAGGTAATCTTTGTCTATCCAGAAAAGGAGAGAAAAATAGATTTTTGCTATGAATAGTCAAATATCATTAATACAGAATAATTTTCTTTTTGTTCTGTGGCAAAATCGAGGTGCCTGTTGTAGGTGGGAATAGGATCCTGTTTACTGTGCTGAGTCTTCTCTATCTGCTAAGGGTTCAGGTACCTAGTCAGGTTCCTGTATGGCCGTGTAACTGTGCACATGCCCTTTGATCCACAGCAAATGCAAGGTAATTAAACCTTGCTTGGTCAAGGCATAAGGATAGAGGTAGCTGCAGTCTTGCTTGTGTTTTCGTGGATGCAAAGCAATATTTAAAATGTCTTCTGTACGCTAGAAGTTTGAAATATGCCTCAAGGCAAGAGGCAGAATTCAGACCTGGTGTAAGTCTATTGAATTCTACTGAAATCTCTGCCTTTACTGTTGTTTACTCAGGCCTGATTTTGACCCAGAATGAATCATAAGGGACTACTTTAACTTGACATAAATGCACTTGTGTATGCATGCCTATATAAAAAGGCACAAAAAGGTGTCGTTAGCATGGAAAATAAAATATGGCTAATTATTGCAGATCTTTTTAAAGTATATTTGCAAGTGATGTGTTTTCAAAACAAGCTAAACAATAATTCATCAGCTTGTGTACCACATGCTGGCTAATGAATAAAGCCAGGAATCAGGAAGCAAATGTAAATATGGGGTCTAATTCCCTAGTGCCAAATTAGAAGTATTTTGTGCCCACTTTGCACAGGTGCAAGTGACAATGTAAGTTACAGAACAGCTGGGAATCTGGTCCCACGGTCTGTTGTACTGTTCAAATAATTGAATTTAAAGTGTAGTTACTGCCCAGCTAAAGCCTTTCCAACGGTATTGGTCCTAATTTCCCAACTCCAGGTCTAATAGGAGACCAGGCCATTTGAGAAGATTGCCATTCAAGATTATCCTTTCAATCAGAATCCATAGGAAAAAAAAGCCAGTTTGTTGTATAGTGGCAGTTAATCTGTCAGGAGCAGATTCAAGTTTTGGCAAAGATCTGTGGTGAGATAAAACGAAAAAGCTGCCAAACAGCATTGTTAGCATGGGGAGGAGGAAGGGAGGGGAGCTGACACAACTTCTCCAAGTTGAATGCCAAGCACACCTACCTCGTTTTCAATCAGGCCATGCGAAAACCAGGATATTTATAGCTGTAGTAAGCTCTAGTGCTCATTTACCCTGGGGGTAGTGTGTTCCTTGCAGAAATGGGTTCATAATAGCTAGTGCTCCTTCCTGCAAGGTTTTATGGTTTACTTGAGTAAGTATAGCATAACATGCTAATAGTTTTTAAATAAAGCACATCTAAACAATTGGTTTGCAGTGCCACATGATGTGCAGCTCAGTAGCGTTCTGAACATTTCGTCTTCAAGCTTTGGCTGCTTTTGAATGAATTTCTTTCCTCTCTTGTCTTTCTCATCTGCATTTAAGACCTGGAAAGACTTTGGTGCCAATTTTAGTATGGAAACTTGATTAACTGACTAGTGTTTTTTTTTTTTTAACAGGATTTAAAAATCTGACTTCAAGTATGTTTTTAGATAGTTGCTGCTGAATGAAAATGAATATTTATGCAGTTATTACCCAGGTGGGTTGCTGCTTTAACTCCTAAATCAGAAACAGGATACAAAATTTGTTTAAGAGGAGCCGTTAATAGATAAAAGTGACTGAGCTTGCGTCTTATTCGTTACCTGTCTCACCTATCACTTTTTTCACGGGGTCTGGATTCAAACATAAGCTGCTAAGATAAAATTAGACTAAATAGACATACAGTTTATGTTCTGCGCGTTGTCTTTGTGCTGCTAGACTCCTGTAAGGCAAGATTGCTGCAGCTGCTCTCTCCTTGCTGCTGGGGCAAAGGAGAAGGCAGATTAGCTGTGGCACTGCTGCTTGTGGCTGAGGAGAGTGAGAAGCTTTCCTTCCCTGGGCTTCCCCTTGGTGACTTGAACACTACTCTTATATTTTAATCCAAGAAACTTAGTGCCACCCAGAGCTCAATCTGGCCAGAGCTGCAGAGCCTGGTGGTGCCTGGTGAGGGGTGCTGAGCCTGCTGCTGCGAGATCCTGCCACCAGGCAGCCTCCATCTGTCTGTGCCAACTGTCACCTCTGCTTTTTGCAGGATACTCATTGCTTTAGGGCACAGCTTGTTCTTTTGGGAGTATAGGATTGGAAACTTCCATCACGGTTATCAAGTCTGCTCTGCTACAACTGCAGGCAGCTGTGCAGTTTGTTTCATGTGTAGATGACACTTGGAGCATCTTTGGCCTGAATAAGCCGGCTAGTTTTGGTAATAAACAGTACATGGCCATTTTCATCTTTAAATATTCTGACCCAGAAAGATTACAAATTCCTTGGTTTTCATTCACATTCTCAATGTGAGCATACTGAACAGCATACTGGGTCACTCTTAGAGCATGTGTTTTAAGTGTCTATTTTCTCACAAGCTTCCATTTTTATCCTCCATTATTTCCCGAACTTCATAGTTTAAGTAAAAAGTGTTTCAGGAGTTGGAAGTGCATCCTTAAGGAAACATATTGTCAACTTAACAATGTACTAAGTGTGCAGCTGGCATGGTACTCTTCTCTGGTTGGGTAGTTGCTAATGAGATCTTTTGAAGATGTCAGCTGTTTGCATGAAGTGTCAAGGAAATCTGGGATAAACAGAGCTTTCAGATTTTGTGAGTCTCTTTGCTATGTTTTTTCTTCATAGCCTTTCAATATTTAGCCAGTGCTCCCCTGTAGCTGGTCAGGCTTGTTTGAGTGAAAATTAGGTCTTAATGCCTTTATTTCTATTTATTTATTTATTTCTGACTTGATTGTTCCCCATTGCTGTTATTGGACCAGAGAGACAATCTGGCCAGCATTTCCAGAATCCTTTTGATATGGTAACTGTGGAAAACATAATCTACAGGATAAAATAGTGAGAAGGTGAGAAGACACTTTTACTTGACCATGAGAAAAAGAGGTTCCTATATCTAACCCCATCAGTTCTTGTAAGTGGAAGCCCTTGGAATTTCAGGCTTATAGTACAGTGCAGACCAAGCATCAATACAGGGAGACTTGATTTTGTTCACTTTATATGTTTATGACCTTAAAGTAGGTACATGGAATTATATTTGCCAATGATACAATCTTGTGAGGAACAAGTTAATGCAAGAATTAGTGTAAGCAGACTAAGAAAATGGGTAGATAAGTGGCTTATGGAATCCAGTTTAAAGAAACATAGGGTAAGGAGGTTCCCACTGCTACTTAGTGTCCTGCACTTAGGAATTTCCTCCTACCTGTGGCAGCTGGCATACTTACTTGAAATGTAGGGAGCAGATTCAGCTACAGGTCTTCCAGTGCTCAGAGCCACACCGGCAGCAGCGTGTGGAAGATGCCACTGTAAATCCCAAAAGGCTACTCTTAGAGAAGCAAAGGCTTATCATTACGTACCTCGAGACTGTAATTCAAATAAACTGCTGATGTAGTTCCTAAGCAGAGACATCACTATAAGATTTCTTATGGCAAATCCATTTTCAGTGGATAGAGAGAACTACCCATTCAAAATTCAGAGACCGTTCCCTGTGCATAGTGCGCTGCTGTGGTAAAAGGTGTAAGTATACCCTTTATTCTTGTAGGAAAGAGTATAATAGACCTAACACTAGATACAATTTGAAATATTTCATAGTGTGGGTTTAATGACAGCTACATGTAAATCCATTCACATTCCAATATTGCTCAGATTTTCTAATTACAAATTGACTGCTCATTTTGTGTTTTTAATTTCAAAGCTGCTATCTACTCTTTTTTTTTTTTTTAACTGCCATACAGTAAGATTGAGAAATTGAGTTGGTTAGGACTGCTGAGTAACCCCATGAACTAATGAAGTAAACATTTGCAACCACTGTGACATGGAAATCATCCAGCTCTCCCTGGTGTACACCTGCAGAAACCTGTGATTCACCTCTGAGTCACTCTGCAAATGTTAGCAGGGCAGAGCTGACAGCCATGTAGAGGGCTCACTCTGTTGCCAGATCTCTCCTTCTCCCCTGGAATAATGACATTAATGATGCTTCCAAATGGCTCACGGGGTTGCAAAATGAGAGATCTAAAAATCCATGTGGCAGCTTGATTTCCTAATAGGATGCATTAAGTAGGACATTGCATGTTTTACAGGCTGAAGTTGATTAGACAATAAGAGTTAAAATATGTAGCTAAAGTGGTTAGAAAAATAGGTTTTGGAAGCTCAGATCAAAGCTTTACAGGGGGGTGATTAGATAAATAAAATTTTAAGCCTAACCGAGCAAATAATTGCACATCCTCTGAAAAGAACAGTTCATAGGGATTGATCAAATGTGAGTCACCCCACGCACAGATGTCTTTCTAAGAATATTCCATTTAATTTTCTTAATGTACACCAAAAGCTAAGAGATACTGGTGCTGATCAGTGAAAGCTCTTGTTTGCAGAAGGAAAGGCTCTTTTAAAATGATGGAGAATGAAAACACCCTACCAAGTAACCACCAAAAAAATGATTCAGTTCCTGTTGTCTAACAGGGATAATTTCCTCTTTAGCACATTTTTTCCCCTCCTCATTACGGAGTGTGGGCTTTCTGTTCTTTAGTGTGTATTGGATCCATGCAGCACACTCTCCAAGTGTTTACTTTAAAAGAAATGCAAGTCTTATTGCAGTCTTTCCTCTTAAGGGTCAATTTGTACTTTTCTATAGAAACATCAGTCAAGGGAGGCAGAATAAATAGATTCTAAAAGTCCATGAGATTCTGACTGTGCAAGATTGTCTCCTGAGGTAAGGAATGGAGTATGAGGATGAAGTAGGAAAGAGTGGAGCTCATCCAGGTTCAAGGGAGAAGGGAATCCCGCTGCGAGGACAGGTGTTTTCAGAATGTTCCCTTTCCTCACTTTGGTGTTCTTTGTGAATGCACCTAAGAGCTCCTGTCCTTTGAAGGGCATGTAGATAGGGAGGATACATTAGCATTGCAGAGAAGAGCCTGATAGGGTGAAAGACTGACCTTGAAGACTTCGGCATGTGTTCCGTTTATTGTAAGAAAGCCAGAATTTCACCTGTGCTGTTTCTGAAGGAGAATGAGAAATAGGGAACATGGCTTCTTCTTGACCCATTCCTCAGACCTTCCTCTGACACAGAGAGTGCTGATGGAGTGAAGCTGGGGAAAAAGTAGTGAGAAAGGAATTATGCAAAAAGAAAATCTAAAATCCTTAGAAATAAATTGTGCAGGGTCCTGATACATGCAGCATTGTCATATTAAAGGTGTCATACAGATGTTGGATATCTCACTGGTGGAATGTATTCCTTCTTCAAATGCTCTTTATGTTTTGCTTTACATGTTCACTCTTTGAACACCAAGCTGGGGGGATGCATGAATTCAAGGAAAATGCAGTCTGCTCCTGTATTCCCCTATTGTATTTTTTTTATGTCTCTGCAGATTGCAGTAGGCATCTTCTGAACACTTCCAACAAGCCGACAATCACAGAACTGGCTTATCCACTGGAAGGTTAGAGTTAGTGATAAAATAATGGCTATTGAATTTCACTTTAATGAGCAGCTTGGAACCATGACTAAATCTTCTTGTTCTTAATAAAAGAGGGTACCTGACCTTCTCTCTTGAGCTCTTTTATTTCATGTAATACCTAATTTCTGCAGGCAGCTGATGTTTTCTCACTATTCCCTCCATTCTCCCCCTTCTCCACCTCCATAGTAGACTTTCATGGCATTAACTGAAATGTGATACAAGTTTGGGTAGTTCAGAAATTGTCTTGCTGAGGTGCTGCATTGATTTTGGTATGTCTCTGGCATCACTAGTGTGATTGTAAGTTCTAGGATAACTGACTAGACCGTGTGAGCTAGGAGTTGCAAACACCTTTCTTATATACTTTACAACTACTGTAGAAATATTCCTGATGGAGTTAAGAATGAATTTTGTAATTCTGTGTTTGAGCCATTTGTGATATCCAGTAGTGTGGGTAGGAGATACATAGAGAAAAATGGGAGTGAAATTCCAGCTTAATTTCCAGCCTTTGCTGAACTTCTATAATTCAATTCTTGCATGTATTATTGTCCACTCAAGTTCCCTAACCAACTTGGCCTAGAGAACTAAAACTCTGTAGAAAGTTTGACTCTGGTGGAAACGATTCACTCTGTGATTGAGACTAAGGGGTACGTTCTCTTCTGTCAAGTAGAGAGATTTTCCTTCATCTAACACCAACTTGCTTTTATTGATGATTAGCACTGCCATTTGTGATGTGTCCTAAGAACTCTTATCTTCTCATTTTCACATCTTAAATCCTGTCTCATTTTGATGATGTAAACATATGATGTGTGTTCAGGCTTGGTCTTGTGTGCAGTGAGGGTTAAGAGTGTTCAGCACCTGAAGACAGCAGTCTAATACTTTGGAAAGTCAGACATGTTATGTATCAGCAATTTCTCCCTGCAGTTGGGGAATAAATTTATAGCTTCGTATTTCTAAAAGAAAAAGAAAAATTTACTAGTTCTAGATGAAATGTTTAGAAGTATAGATTGTTAAACATTTTTCCTTTCTTTTTTTTATTGCTATACACTTCCTTAATTTTACTGTTATATTTTGAACTTTAATATGATCTTTCCATAACAGTAGAAGGAAGAAAATTTGTTAAAACTATTAATAAACTGCTCTTCAGAGAATGGAAAACAGCATAATTCAGGTAATGGTAATGTATCAAGTGTTTGCATGCCTTGAAACAAGGCAGCTGTTGGAAATGTCTTGGAGGAAGCTTATTGCCTTGTCACTTTACTTGTGAAGAAGAGATCTCCAACCTTCCCCCCTTGCTCAAACTCCTTGCGATAAATTTGTTTCTGTGACAAGGAAGGTTAGTTCTCATTGCCTCCCATCTGGTGTAAACCGTACTTATATGGAAAATGGATGAAAAGTGGTCCAAATATAAATAAATCTGTTAATTTTCTGTTGTACCTCTATGGTTGGTCCATCTTGTCTTTCACCATCTTGGTTTAAACCTATACCAGTGATACTGAGCAAACTTACTTTACAAAGAATTCTGTGAAAGAAACTATATTGAAGATTATCTTGAGTATGTTGTAATTTTATTTTTTAGGTTCATATTTAGAAGTGAATTGAACATGGCAATTAATTCTGTTTCAACAGGGTGCAACATATGGACATGCTGTTGTTGCTTCTTGGTGTAGTGACTTTTGTTCAGGAGAGCCTTATTTCATTACTACACTCGACTACGATTTTTATTTTTCCACTGTATATGAGAGCTATTATTTTGTAGGGAGGGTGGATTAAATGAAAGGGAAATAGATTTAGCAAGGTCCAATCAGGAGTTAATTAGCTATTTATGTGACAGACAGCCTCCACATAGCCCAAGTAATCCCCTCTTTTGTGACTTCAGTCTGGAGTAAGGCTCAGACCTGGGTAGAAGTCAGTAACGCTGGCAGATTTTTGTGAAATGTACACAAAGCTGCCTTTGCTAAGTATCTTTTCATGGGAATGTTCCACAAAGCTCAAAAAAGCCACATGTATTCATAACATGCACAGCCAATAGTTCATAGTATGTTGAATTTCTTTACAATTTCTGAATTTAGTAACGGCAATATCTGTTAAAAGGAACTGGTCTTAAAAAATAAACGCACATCCATTTGACATACTGTGAGGTAAAGAGCTACTTGTTTTATTTCAAAACCAGCAGTAGCGTTAGGAGAAAGCATGATCCTTGAAAGGAATGATGCTCAGGACGCTCACCTGGAGTCGAGAAATGCACAGACTTAACAGTAGGACCTTGAGCAGGTCACTAGTTCTCTACATATTTTGATTCCCCTGCCATAACATAGTAATTTTGGAATTTCCTTACTCCAAAGGGATGCTGCAATGTGCATCAGTGCCCGAACAAGTATGCAAGCTAGAAAGGCAGCAGTGAAGTTTCTGAAATCTGATATGGAAATACTGGCTTCAGTGGTATCAATCAGAAGTCTGATTTAGTGACCTAAAAGCGAGTAAAAATAATACTGAAGCTGAGCATGCTCTTATAAAGCTGGTTTAGAAGTTCACTTCTGTTCCTTTCCCACATTCTTGTGCTCCTTTTGGCCAGGCTGATCTTTATTTATTCTTCCTTCCCATCATCTCTTTTTCTCAGGATGGATGTGTAAGTTTGGGCCTTTATGAATGACTGTCACAGAGTAGGGAAACTGCGGTGTGAAATGTTTTCATCCTGATGCAGAAGCAGCTCTGTGTTCCAGCCAGCCAAACTCAAGTCTGTAATGTTTGGACTTGGTCCAGTGAACTGAAGCAAGTTGGTTTCAAGCAGCTTCATGTTTTTTCCCAAAGAGTTTTCCCAAGCGTATTATCTACTGCTGCATTGTGTTTAGTGGTTAGCCTCAAAGAAATGGGTTACTAATGTATTCATGTCATTCTTTTCTCTACAATAAGCCCTGTGCCATTAAGTAGGTTCATATGACCTTCAAATGAGACAATAAAGACCTGAACCCAGTTAGTTACTAGCCATTCCTTCAAGCACACCTTTCATTCAGCAGTGCTGCCTGCTCAGGGGTGAAGCAAAATGGTGAGCTCTGCACTGGATCTCTTGCATGATTTTTGGATAGGTGGATGTCCACACCACCCAGCCACTACTCAGCCAAATATTTTATAGTTGGAGATGTTGCGAAGTGATCATCAACACCTGCAGGCAGTCTGATGGTCTCCTCACACCTGGAGCTGGCTTGGGGCAAGCTGTGTGTGTACACGGCTTCTTAGTGCAGCACTGGCATTGTTTGCTTTCCTTATAACAGCTGGAACACTTAGTTAGGGGATCAGGGAATTTCAGTGCTGTATAAATATAGAATACTCTGTTTTTTTTTTCTATTTTGTGCCTGGTTAGTTGGTTTCTGCAAACCAAATAATAAAGATTGATCTGTGTAAAAAGCAGACAAGGACATCCCTTTTTCCTGAAATATCTGAGAATGGAAACTTTTTGCAAGTATAATTCAGTTTTATTCTAATTATTTTAAATGCTGTCTGTGCAGGGGAAAAAAAAAGGTGTGAGCTTTTATAATCTTATTCATTCAATCGATGTAAAAGCTTTTATTTGGCTTCAAAGCGAGTCTACTACTTCACAACAAAATTTCATTATGTCCCAGCTGAGTTCTGTTTAATGGAATTAAATTTCACCCTTTCTAATTATCTTTTGGAACAGACAATCTTTACAGAATAATTAGTAATAGAAGTACACAATGGATCATTGTCTTTATTACTTGCAAAGAAATTCTAGATGCTGTACTAAATCTTGAGGTATGATCTCACAAAATGTAAAATATCTTGCCCCCTTCCTCCTAAATTATGTAACGTTCTACATAGTCAACATAATTTAAGTACAATGGGTGGTAATTTTGCTTCTTAGAGATGACCAGCTTTAAAATGCTGTAATAGAATAAGTTTTCCAATCCCATTCTAATTCAGCAAGACTACAGATAGGCAATCTTTTTGTCTTCAATTAATTTTCAAGATTTCTAAATGAAGGACTTAACGTCCTTTTATTAAGGAGATAAAAACAACTGTATATTTCCTTATCAAGCCTCCAATTCTCCATCAGTGGTCATTTATATTGTGGTATTGTTTTAAAAAGCGTTTTTCCAGTTCTGCTGAGATGAAGTTAGTAACCACACAGGGACAGGATTTGAAAATATACGTACTGCACTGAATGAGCACATGCAATCATAAATGAAAAGATGTAATCCTGGCATAGATTAGAGTCATTCTGAATATAGGGTTTCTTCCACCCAGATAAAAAAATTATAAAATCTTCCTGGATTATATCTGAAGATGTAGTTTTCCTTGTTAAAAACAGAGAGAAATAACTAAATGAAAAGTTAATTAATTTTGTAGCGAAAGGGGCTGTTTGTCTAAGAATCAGACTGAAACTCACCTTTCATTGATTTAAGTGTTACCTCAAAACTAGGAGAAAAAAAAAGAAAATGTGTAAGAAAAGTGGGTAGGGTCCTCCTTGGACTGCTAGTCTTTATAATTTAATTTGTTGAGAATTTAAAATTACATTAATTATGCTTAAATAACTGACATTATTTGACACTGCAACAACAGAGCAGCGGAAATGAGTGACAAACGCACAAAAGACTTTTGTTATCTTTGTTTGTCTGCCTGAATAAATCTCAACAAGTAGTTCAAAGATTTAAATTTATAGCATACTTAATTGTCATTAGATGGCCAATCCTATTGACTCTAAACTGCATTTCACTGATATTGAATAGTTTAGGCATCCACTTCAGTTTGACTCATCAAGAATCTTCATTTTCGAATCACTGAAATTATGTAAAGAGAGGTCATAAAAATGGATTGTATACAGTGTTGTGCTATACATGTTGTTTTTTAATGTTATGCATCTCTTTTTCCCTCTTTCTAAAGCTGCTTGTTTATTTTATTTCAATACTATAGTGCTATTCAAAAATGTAGCCTATAGTGAGGACAAGTACAGGTATTCAATTTAGAAAATAATTATTTGAAGATTTATCAGGCTTGCATAAATTGGTGTACTGACTTCAGTTCATAATACAACTCATCTGAAAGAAGAAAGTGGTCCTTCCCATTCTTCCAGAAGGCAGTAGTACATCCTGACCCTCAAAATCCCATGGACTGCAATGTGAGCAAGCCCTGGGTCATAAACGTCTGATTTTGCAGTGAGTTATACAGACACATTGTGGGATCTTGCCATCTGAGTACTGTATTAATGCTCTTTGTATTTCCATTCACCTATAACTGTACAGGAAAAAGTTCATTTACAGTGAAGCTATAGAAAGGAAGAACATTGAATTGACTAAAGTTTTCCAGTAGAAGTGAGATCAAACTAAGGTCCATCTAGACCGAACCCTGATATTTGACTTCCTTTAGGTATTGGCTAATATTTTCCTTATTCTTAGTGAATCCAAGCCACAGGAGTTAGGTCTTTCCATTTGCGGAAGACTAAGAGATTTTGTTATTATGTGGTTAATCCTGAAGGGCCAAAATCTGAGATAAGCAACTTTCAGCATCTCTGAGTGGAGCAGAACTGGGACTTTAAATCTTTATATTGGCATTTGAAATGAGTTCCCTTTAAACAGCACAACTGAAGGCCAATCTGAATGCTCAACAATCACATCCTTCCAATGATATAAATTAGTAAAATATAACATTGAGGTGAAAAAATACGGACCTGTCTCAGTAATTTCTGACTATCTTACAGTTTAATCTCGGTTGTACTCTAAGGATGTGCTGGAGTGCCTGACGTCTTTGCCATGCTTTAAACAAGGACATAATAGTCAAGAGCACTAGTGCCTTCTTTTGAGTGTTGCAGTGTGCTATTAAGCTGATAGGATCAGTAAACTTCCTAAAGCCTACAGGATGAATTGATGTTTTTCAAAGACTTGTTTAGGAAAACAAGGGAAGCAAATGTTCCTAGTCTTTTAAGCAAGGGGGAAAAAAAGAACGAGGAATAGAGAAAATCCTCAACAAGGGATTATTGCTTTGTCAATTCCATTCTGACACTAAAAGAGAATGTGCACTGATGATGTTTTGCTTTTGTCTAAATACTTGTTTGTGCTACTCCATGTTAGTGGGGAGGAGAAAATCTGTCATGTCAGTAGGATGCAGTGAGCAATGGAAGATTTATAAACAGACTGCTTACATGCAGAACCTTGTTTACAGCTTCAGTTCATATACTTAAGCCTTCATATGCCCACAGGTGGTCACTGATGAGTGCAGTGACAAAAAAGAACAAGTCACTGTGGTAGGCTGAGATTTTGTTTGTTTTCCTTAATATAAAAATCCATAATTTAGTTAGGTTAGCTTGATGGCAGTGCATTTAAATGACTGTTCAGAGGGATTTCTTCCATGGCTTTTTAGTTTGAGAATACTAGGTTTTGTTCCTTTTAGCTAGAGAGATAAAGAGACCCTGTGGATCCTTCCTCCTCTGAGAAGTGCAGGTATAGTTTATGGAATCATCAAGTCCAGTTCTTTATTTCCATATACCCCCAAACAGTGAGAGAATTTGGCATGAAATTTAGGAGTCCACATTCAGTTCTAAAATATCTAATATCTAATTAAAATAATTGGGTAAAAAATAATAGAATTGGACCAAAATTAATCTCTGATTTTTTATGACTTTTAAAAAATGATTCATTTTCTCTCTTGGGAATCTTCCTAACGAGACAGGAAGATGAGCAAAATGGAGGACTAGGTATCTAAGTGACATGCCAGTGTGGATGAGAAGTGAGCAGGAATTGGCCATAACTGGCTGGGTTTAACATGAGACTGATCATCACAAAAACCTTTCTCCATAGAGAAAACAGGCTAATTCCTTTCCTGAGAAAGTGTTTACAACCATAAGTGAATATAAAAAAAGAAATAGCTCTGTGCATTGGTGGTTGTTTTTTTTTTTTTGGTTTTGATTTCTTTTGTAATTACCCTACCTATGAAGTCAACAGGGAATTGGCTTAATCATGTCGTAGACTTCATTTAAAGTTGAGACTGCATAGCAGAAAAGTTGGGATGCATAAGATTTATGGCTAGATTCTGACACATTTTTCCTGATAGAATAAATTGTTCTTTGTGGGAAACAGAAAAAACAGGACCTACAAAAAGGCATACAGCTTTCTCCCAGAAATCCCCAGCAGTTGCTTGTGTTTATACTTCTGCAGTCATATCTGTGTATAACTCAAATACCATCTAAAAATTCCCTTCTTTTTTCTTTTGTTTGGGAAGGAGGGTTTAACAGAAGTGTAACTGCATTTGGATCCAAGATCTTTTTTTTGCTGTAAAACTCTGAAGAGCCTATTATGCTACTGCCCTGTCTAAAGTAATGTAAAGTGAAGCTGTTCCAGTATGAGTAATGATGTGTCAGACTAATTGTTTTGACTAGCTGGGCATCCTCTGAGCTCACTGGATCATGAATACAGCAGCTACATCAGGTTTCATGCCATTGCGCTCTGAATGAGGTGTTTGCTCTAACTGTTGCTTTTATACGTTTACTTTGCGCCTATTGTGTTACGGTTTTGCTGCTCGGTGTTTGTCAACATCATATTTCAAAATACTACGGAAGTGCTGAGTATAGTGAGAGCTATACAATCAAAGCCTAACGTTTAAAGAACACACTTTTTTTTTTTTTTTGTAAGGGACAACCTGCTGTTAGTTTGAATATCAAGTATCCCATTTACATTTTGGTGGATAGTTCAGAAATTTGATGTTTGCCAAATATGAAGTGTTGAAGAACACTTCATGTGCTGGATTAGTTCACTGTTGTGATCCCCTTCACAATGAGGAGCCGACTAATAATATTTTGTACGCGCAGATTTACATGACTGCATTACGTTATCTTGTGGGTGACAGTTCGAACACGCAGTAAAAAAAAACCTTCAGATTCCTGTATAGTTTTTATCAGATGGGCAGGACATCTTTCAGGAAAGGCAGCCAAAAGAAAATGTTTGCCTCCAGCTGTTAAGTAATAAAAATAAATCATAAATCAGCTGTAGCCAGTGAACTGGCAAATGGTTGACTTGATCATGCGCCTGTTAAACTATTTTGTAACAGATAATAGTAAATGATTTTAAAAATTCACTTGGCACGTGCCACAGTAAAACTGCCTGATAATGTGTGCGGTAACAAACAAACAAAAAAAGATATTTTATCAAATCTCCTTAAGAAGCTGTTAGCAGAGTTTGCTTTGCCTTTCAGAGCGGATATCACCAGAGGAGTCCAGAAATCTACCAAAAATGCATTTTGTGGAAACAAACACAGTTCACATCCTGTTTACCCTGCAGATTTCTCCTCATTCCTGAGTTTTGGGAGCGCCGTCCCGACCACCTTGCTGACCTGAACCCCCACCCGGCATAAAGCATAATAAACAGGGATGGTAGTGGTGCGATTTGGTGCAAAATAAGGAGCTGTAATTAATTTTAAATGGTGCTTTTCAGAGTGTCAAAAGCTCAGCCCACTGAAGTGGAAAAGGGGGTTAGAGTGGTTAGAGCCTGGCAACACAGCTAATCTAGGCACTCCTGAGCAAGCTCATTTCAAATGCTGACATCAGTGCATCGGCATTTCGAGGTAGAGCTGCCTGGGGACTGCGAAGGGAGCGAGGCACATTGCAGAGGGACCTGCTAGCGCGGGCTGCCAAGTGACGGGGCAGAGGCAGCCTCTGTGACAAGGGCGCTTTGTCACAGCACGGGGCCTGGCTGCGGGGACGGTGCGGGTTTGGCTTTGAGCGCTGGAAGTAACCCTGGCAAACCCGGGGGCTCGGTGCTTGGTGCGCACAAAACCCTCAGATGGAGGTTGTAGGGATCCAGCTGTGCATTAGGTAACAACGCTGCCCATCGTGCTTCTGGTCGCTGTAAATGTTGCAGCAACACTGTTGCTTTGCTGGCCCAGTGCATTAACATTGCATTTTTAAAATAAGTGGTTGTGTTTGCTTTAAAAGAGAGGAGGACTGTGCCCATGCAAAGATTGAGTTTTACTTTTCCAGTGCATAAAGGAAAACTGTTTTGAGTAGTTCCTTATTGCTTGTTTAAAAGGCTAACATGGCGTTTGAACATGCTCTAGAGAATTGATTCTTCTGGAAGTTGTCCTACAATCTCTTTTCCAAAGGCTGATGATAGTAGTTATAAACACAAATATAATTGACTAGATTATGATATATTTTAAGGTTTTGGGGGTTTATATTTTCTTTTGTCTTTTCAACAGTAGCCAGTATATGCTTCTCTACTCAGTCTTCTCTTGAAATCGGTGGTACTGCTATTGACTCTATCAAATCAACACAGCAAATTAGTACTCACTTTATGTTGATCTTAGACAAAAACCATAATAAAAAAGGCTAGAATATGACCCTGGTATTGCAATGGAAGTTTTCAGCTAAAGCAAAACCCTCGGATCTATAATGTCACTGCTCACGTCCCTTCAATTTAACGTTAGTAAAACCACTGGTAATGCTCCTTAAAATTAAGTTAGCACTTCATAGTAAGTTCTTATTTGTTCAGTATTTTGAGCACAAGCAAAAAGAAAACCTTAGCATGCTTTCCTAAGTACCAATCAAATGACATACAGACAACAGAAGCTTGGGAATCTTTAATAAACTAGAAAATTCCTTTTTATAGATGCAATTGCTCCTCTCAGCCACTGAAGCATGGCTGCTTCAAACTCTCGTCTTCCAAACTTCTGTACAGAGTGATTTTCTCCAACTTTTGAGCTACATTCTTGCCGCATTTTGTATTTCAGGTTTGATTGGTGAAGAGGCTTAATGCATTGATATTGTTTCTACAAAGCATGTAAACTCCAAGTGGGTCTGCTTGTATTTCTTAAGTCTGTGCCACTCTGAGTAGATCCATCATCTATGCTCTGCTTTTCAGGTGTGAAGCTCTGTTGTTAATATCCAAATATCTGTGTTGGTGTGCCATGTACCCACTTGGTTTGGGAGATCTCACACCATGAGTTTGTCTCCTCAAAAAGGTGCTTCTTTGTGTTACCACCATGAAGAAGGCCATGCTAGTTCAGGCCTGCTTTACTGACCTTCTGAGCAAGCAAGCTCTCTAGAGCTGCTGTTCATGTAAAACTTTTATTTGCTTTTGTGGTAGCATTCTTTCACTAGGAGTCCTCATCTCTTCATGGCTGTACAGTGGTACAGTACCTTGGTTTATTTCCTTCTTGTAATCAAACATTTTGGGCCTAGTCCTGAATACATCAGATGAAATTACACTGGCTTTGGATAACTCTTAGACTAAGGATGTCAAAACTAGTTTGTGTATTAAGTACATTTATTCTGCATTCTAGATCCATACTACCCCAAAATCGCCATTGTTCATGGTGCCGTGAAGGCGTAATAGGAATTATACATAAACCCAGGCTGAATGAAGTCTGTACTGGATAGTCACAGTGTAGAATGTGTGTTATTTTTAGCTTCATTCACATCATATAGCAACAGAGCAGTCACTGGGAAGTACAGCAGGCTTTGGAAACCTGTTGCTTACAAAAAGTCATGTTAAATCAGAAAACTTCCACATACCTATTGGATCAATTCAACTTATACAGGCAAAATAAATTGACTCCCACCTTCTTATTCAATATTACCCTTTGTTTCTCCGATGAATGTAATACAAAGACACTAAAGGAAACCAGCACTTAAATACAATGGTTGCATTTCCCCCGGGTTGGGCAGATTTTGACCGTGAGCATGTTCGAGTCTTCTAATGATTGCCAGGGAAAGGAGGGGGTGGTCTTATGGGTAGAGTGCAGGACTGGAGCCTGAGCAGTCAGAGACCTTTCACTGGCCAGGCTCTGACACAAATTTGGGTCAAGACGTTTTATTTCTCTATGACTCAGTGATGGCAGTGGGGGGGGGGGAGGATAGGGAGGTGTTCTTTTCTCATTGGTAAATGTATTTTCCAATCATCTCTACAGAATAAAGGTTATTTTCTTTAGAAAACGTTTCAGAAGTGAGCAGGGAGATTGAGACTTCCTATATGTTTGGAAGTTCATTCAGAAATTTCCAGGCCACTCCAAACCCTTTTGCAGCTGGTAGTAATGGATGGTATTCTTTTCCCACTAGATTTCCAAAACAACAAGGGTATATTTTAAATATGCGTAGAATATTTAGGACAGAACTTTTTTTTTTTGCCAAGATATTTTAACTTCTGATTCTAGAACATGCAAGTGAAAACGGAGGAGTGGATTATAGGAAATTACACCATGTCTTTTATCCTTGAGATTAGTTTCATTTCAAATTTTATGCAGTGATTTTACTTGCTGTTCATTTTATCCATTGTAGCTTGTTCATCAGAGGTGGTTCTGCACTGGGGCAGCCAGTGCACTATTCCACTCAGATAATTGAGATAATTAAATCACAGAGAGATAATTTTATCTTCATTTAAATTCTCTGCATCACTCACAGATCTTAATTTAACAACACATGCAGATGAAAGATTTTTTTGCTTGAGTTATCTGTGATGATTTGAGGAATGGGAAATATTTCAGAATTCTTCATTTACTTTTGTATAACGTGGGTTTCTCACAAAGGCTGGCAGTAGAAAATCTTATGCACAGGGGCACTGTGCTCTAGACTTGTACGTTTCTCGAGGATGTAGCTGACTCTTTCACAACTGATTCTGGCACAGGAGGTTGACAGAGTTGTACTGGGTTGACGTGAGCAACTGCTTTTTACATTTTGAATTAATACAAATTCAGTTTTTGCATGCATGTTCTAATGCACAGTGACTTTTCATATTATTTAGCTGTACTATCACATTATAAAAGGCTGAAAAAGAAGTGAAGATAAACAGGGGGTGTTCAGACAGTGACACATCAGCATCTTTAGATGTCTTATAATTTAAATCTATACACTGATTATGGTAAGACTGGGAAATTTATGCACAAATGTGAATCTTATGCAACAGAATGCATTTTGTCATTAACTGAATGGACAATTTTCTCACTATGTGCGATTTCTGCTAAAAATAAATAAATCCATTTTGTAACTAAATGCATTTATTTAGAAACAAGGGACGTCTGTCTGATTGGGAGGGAGTGGGTGTTTTGAGAAAGAGGTGGCTTGTGAGTCAGAACTCCTTAGATCTATTCTTGGTTCTGCTTCTGGTTCATGATTGGTTGGATCCCAATCCAGTGGAAATTGGGCCAAACTTTCTATGACCTAAAACAGATCGCATCAAAGTAAAAGTCATGTATTAGGCAAAGAGTTTTTTAACCTGTCTTGCTTTCTGAAACACAAGAATTCTGAAGGGAGGACTATGAAGTACTTTTTCTCCAGTTCCTTGCCTTTGGATGTTTGATACAAGACATTGTGTTTCCCTGCAATATTTGGTCATTTTTCTCTCCTATTCTTTTGTCAACACGTTTTTTTTTCCTAAAAACTGGAACTCTAAATATCCTATGAGTATCAACACAAATTTATATATAGATAGCATCCTCAGTACAACTTTTCTTTTTTATTTTTATTTCAGAGAGCAACTCTGAAGCTGATGTCCATTTTTGCTTTGAATTCTGATTACTTTTTTTAATCATTGTTGAGGCTCCTTAGACAGCCAAAAGATTCCATGAGTAGTGAATGGAGGTAATAATTCTGTATACACATACGCTCTCTTACCCACTTTGACTGCAGCCATATTCACTGCCTTTCGTTTAGGATCGCAGAATACAAAAGAGCTTCCCCAGGCTATCAAATCCAGTCCCTAGTGTTCGCTGGAAATAATACAGTTAAATAACTGCTAAGAAAATTCAGTCTATTATCACAGTCCCCAGTAGGTTTCCCATACCAAAATTCTGACCTGTAGAGAAAACCCACAGCCAGAACTATACTGTGTGACAGCAGAAGAACAACAAAAAATTGAAGTGTTGCTAATGCCCAAGTTCCCTGCAAAAGGGGAGAATAAAGTTTTCATATGAAGTACTTATTTGGTAAATTTACATTCTTTGGGTGCTCTGTATAGAGCTGAAAAGAAGTAAGATAATTTACTACAGGGCAATCCTATTTCCAGAACACATGAAGAGCCTGTTCCCCAGCAGCAATGCAGGATTGAACATTTACCTTTCCTTCTCAAAAATACTTCCAGTGAGTGGGGGAGGGCAGTTTACTGTGGCATATATCCCTTTATTGAAGACTGGATTTTCTGTGTGTGAGTGTGTGTTTTTCAATTTGTACTCAACAGTATGGAGGAAACTCTCGAAGGGCACCATGTTCTTTTTGCATGTATAGCATAATGCTACTAAACATTAGAATAACTGAATCAATAGAATGTATAAATAGATATCTCCTTTACCCATCTGCACAGCTACAATGTGTTTAATGTATTAATTAAAACTTTCAGCGACAAGAAAAATGAAGCTTGAGCACTAATCTGAAAACATTCTTTTTTAACATGTCAGGAGTGTACTGTACAAAACAGCTTCCTTAACAACTTAATAAGTAAGTGAGAAATGTTGCTGCAGGTAGTGGATCTTCAGTGATAACAGCTATTGCAAATGATTGATTTTTAAAGAAAGACGTAGTTTAAATCTGTTAACTTATGAAGACTTTTACTTGTTGCTGAGTAAAGAGTAAGGATCTTGTACCTACTCTTGGTTCAGGAAGAGAGAGAAAAAGTTAGAACTACTTTTAGCTCTAACACAGAGTCAGGTGTCTATTTTCCCCTCAAAATTTGGAAGTAGTAATGGGGACTTCACATCCAAATCCTTTCTGTGTTCATCTGAGCATATATTTCACAAGACTGAAGATACCTTTAATTTGAGCTAGAGGAATCTAAAGGTATTTTAGAGAATTCTAATATGGTTATTTTTTAAAATTATATTCTCCATGGAATTCTGTACAGTGGGCAAAATTCCCCTTCCCACGAGTGTGAAAATGGGGATACTTCTCTTCTGCTGTGAGTAGACTTTATCTTAGTGTAAATCTGTAAAACAGTTTACTCCTGCACCAGAAGTTATTTTTTGTCCTTTAGAAGTTACCGTTCAGAGATGATAGCAGCTCACACCAGTGGTATTGTCTGTCATGAAATAAACTTCAGGGAGATCAGCTTGTTTCATATGTCTACAACTCCTTGGAGAATTAATTTGACACACAGAGTCCAAATGCTTTATTAGCTTTTGGGATTTTTCTGCATGGTTGTGGAGCTCCAGCAATGTATAACTCTACATTTTCTAGCTGACAACCTTTTTTCTCAACGGATTTTCAAAGCTGTGACTACTTCCAATTGCAAGTCCCATTCCTGGAACTAAATTTTTTAGCTGAGAACCTCCAATGAGGACATTAAAAGGCTATAAGTGGCATACCATGCTATTGTAATAGGCAGTGCAAAATGTATATGCTGTGTTAGGACAGGGCTGGATTGCAGGAGTTAGCTCTATATTCCATCCCAATTCTGGGACTGGGAATCCCAGGATAGAAAAACAGTAATGAGGTGCTCCTACTGTTGTGACGCAGAGGCAGAGATAAGCCCAGCAGCCTGCTCTGCTTTTCACCCTGCAATGCAGAACAATAATCCCTGGAGGGAAATAATTTCAAAGGTCCCCATACATTGTAGAGAAATCATAATGCTGACAAGTTGGGAACTAATTGAGGGCACAGGGCAAGAGAGAAAACCCCACTCTTTGAAATTCCACTATTTCATTCTTTCCCTGTAAATGAACATGATTTTCTACTACCATTGTATTATCTTTTTATTTTACATGAATTACTCAAATGGTATTGCACATCACAACTGCACTCTCTGGTTTCAGGTTCTCAGTATCTGGACAGTCCATGTCCAACACAAACTTGGTTGTGACAGTGACAAGTTAAAGCTGAATGTTTCTCATCAGGAATGGTCAGAACTGTCAGATCATGTACAGAGAAATTATGTATCCCTCCCTGCACTGTGGAAGCTTGCTGAAAAATAAGGAAATCTCAAAACGAAACTCCTGATTATAATGAACTTTCAGTTGTCTGTTGTGTGTTTTTTTGTTGTTGTAAATTGTAGTTCAAAAAAAAAACCAAAAAAAAACCAAACACTTTCTACAATCACAAGGGCTATGAATGTCTTTGAAAAATAATGAGCTAAGGTTCTCATGTAACTAGACAACTGGAGGAGTTGGGGATTTGTGAGGATCTCTAAACAACATGAGGTAGCAATCAGCACAAAAGATGAGGCAATTCTGATACTGTAGATGGTTAATAAGGTTTGATCTACTGCTGCTCTTGATATATTGCCACTTTAGTGGGACTTAGCTCAGCACTTCTAGACACTTAAGTGGTGGTTAACAACAAATAACTATGAATTTTCATATCCATCAACAGGCTGTAAAGGAAATGATCTGAAATTGATGCAGACAAGAAGCAGAGCACTATATTTAACTATTTCCATGTTACTTAAACCTTTAGTAAATTACCCAGCTAATCACATTGCCAGTGATAATCCTATAAAAATGGTTCATATGAGGGACTAAATAGCTGGTGACATTTCTTCTTTCCTCATACATTTTTTAATATTATTTTGTTTAATTACTGGAATAATTGTGTTTTTAATTTGTAGAACAAACATCTCTTATAGCTTTTTTTTTTTTTTGACCACAGTATGTTAAAGATGCTGGACTAAACCTTAAGCTGGTGTAGACTGATCTGGCTTCCAGCGAAGCCAATCTTTTAACTTTGTGAAGACTTTCAGTTGAACCCAAGAGAAGAGAGTCAGTGTAGACCTTGTACCTGTTCAGATCCATAGGTGCCCCTGAATGTATTAAAAATTCTTTTTTGGGTTTGAACAGCTTATGAAAAATGGGCATAGTGGACAGAGATTGTGTGTATGGTTGGGGGGTGGGTGGAGCTAAGCAAAAACATTTAAAAAGGGACCTTTAATTGAAACTAAGCAAACTAGAGAGGAAAATTATGTATCCAAACAAACTTTGTATCGTATAAAGATGTGGGTACATAGAGCATGCAAGCCCATTGCTTATTAGATTATTTCAGGCCTTCACAAGCTGTTTGCTTACTCCAATAGCAACTTGTTGATAATAGGAAGCCTTTTGTGAGAAATGGCCTGAAAAACAATGGAAAGCGTCAGATTTAGTAAAGTGTCTAAGGAAAGTCTTAAAATGACACCCACGCTACGAAGGGAAGACCAAATTTGCTTTTTCTGAAGGGAATTTGTGTTTGTCAGGAAGGGCTCCTGGCGGCTTTGTTTCCAGGCCTTGATGTGTGACCAGGAGCCTCCAGGCCTCCCATCACCCCTGGCCTTGTTCTGCCACCGTGCTGCCCACCCATACCGGCACTGCAGGGGGAAGGGTTTCAGAGGAGCTGGAATCAAAAGCGAAGGGAGGAAAAAAAGTGCTTTTCAGGGTCTGATGTGTGGGAATCAAATGAGAGGCCTAGCTCAAATCCGGTCGCCAGGCAACCATAGTGATATGCTGAGGGAATATCATTAAAGTTGGAAACTAAGCGGTCGCTCTGAATTAGCAAACCTGACCGCCGTGTGGACGATGCGCCAGAGCCACCTCAGCTCCCGAGCTCCATTTCTGCACGTAGAGAGGGGAAAAAAGCAGCTGATTTGTGGAGTTTTTCATAAAAAAAGACAATGGCTGTCCAGACATGGAGTTGGTAGTGAAATATGGTAACTGCCAGGCCTGCAGCTGGCCCTCTGACACAAGATTAATAAGTTGCCGTTTCCTAGCCGACCACAACCTAGTGGGAACTATCCAGCATTTTTCCATGAATTGTGGGTAACAGCCTTCCCGCAAGCTGGCCTACTTTACTGCTCTGTTTTTCGCAGCTCGCCTAAAGTGCAGTAAACATCTGTGGCTGCAGCGAGGTCACTGGAGATGGTGCCCGGCGGCCGCCACCTGGCCCGGCCTGGTCCCATGCACAAAACCAGGGGCTCGCTTCAAAGCACGGCACCTTTCTTCGAGGTGGAGGCCCTGGTCCTACGTTAAACGCTTCAGAAAGTTTTGCCGAGGCTGTGGCGGGGAGGGGGTAGTGGAGGACCAGGTTCGGAAATGACAATGTGACAAGAGAGCGGGAGCGAACCTATTGAATTAGATTTACGCTGTGCTGAATATTATCATCGAAACGAACAAGTGAAGCTTATCTGCTCTTTCCTTCTTGAAAGGTTGAATGAAATTGAATTGCCAACCTCTGTATTTTACCACCGTTTGGCTGCAATGGCTCAGAGGCATACATGATCGCTTAAAAGGAAGCCAGGTTGAGTTAAACTGCAGAGCGTATGTATACGTTTCTGACAGCAACATCTCAAACACAGTGTGACATGGCATAACATTTAGAGGTAATTTGATTACAGGCACTGTGTAATGCAAATCAGACTTTCCCAAACACATTAATTTTTTATCACAGTAGCTCACCAACATAGTCAAGTTTGCTTTATTATAAGGTATTTTCAAGCTACGTTTTTTTTAATTATTTTAAAGCATCATAATATCATTCTGTGCATTTGCACACAGATTATAAAGAGGTGAAAGATCACAGAATTTACTGGCTTCTGTCTTTCCAAGTTTATTTTTAAATGATGACATAATGAAAATCTTTTTTTAGTAGACATAGAAGAGAATTATTTGAATGTTTCTTTAGGTACAGATTCAGAAAGAAGTTACAATTCACATTATAGATGAATATGTGCAGAAAGAAAAGCTTGTGTATTTGTAAATGTTTTTGATGTTTCCCTATGGGCGATTTGTCCGTTCAGAGACACATGCAGCTGACTTGCAGTTAGTTTTTGATGTTCTGTTGGTATGTAGGTAGGACCTGTCACAATACCTCTGCATTCTCTGAATGTAAAAGTGTAATACTTGTGCTTTCTATTTCTGGATTTTCTTGTGTCATTCTGTACAATGTTAGTGAAACAGGCTCTTTCTTGTCTCAGTTTCCCCAGTTTAACACTATACGTTCAGATTCACAAATGAAAAAGATCACAAAGAAGCTAAGTTTGATACCAGCCTGGGGAGAACACTCTTAAATTCTGAGCTTCTGTGGAGCAGTATTATTCTGATGATTCAGAGCTAATGAAACTAAGTGGTGGGAGAGTCCTGCTGGCAGAGTCTATCCACCAAGCTGGGACACAGCATAACCCCTCATATCTCCAGTGGATGTCAGACACCAGCTCAGCGTTGGTGGGTGGTTGCCATCAGTGTGCTATGTAATTGGCACTGGAAATCAATCTAATTTGAGGCAGTATTGAAGTGCCTTACTTGGTGAGATAGAAGAAGCTGATGAGAAGTGGAGAGATGGTCTGGTGTGGTTAGCTGAAGTTTGATCAATCCAATGAGTGCCAAATGCAAACTCAGATTTGAAGTGAAACAGAGCTGAGTGCCAACAAAGAGAAGCCCAGATGATGAGAACCCCAGGTGAGAACAGTGTGAATATGTAGTCATCTGCCTTTCTTTGCTAAAAAGGGAAGGCCTGGGGAAAGAAGCGGTATATTATCTTGCATCTGTAGTATAGCTGGAAATAATGTTCAAGCAGCAGCCAGCCATGGTTGTTGCTTCCTGGTATACATGCCAAGGGCTCCTTTCTAACATGTGTAAACATGTAAATAAAGGAAATATCCCCCAGTCAGTATAAAAGAGGAACCCAAAACATAAACACAAGTGAAAGTTTATGTGTGGTAAACATTTCCTGTACATCAGCTGATCTACCAGGACCTTAAGTGCATGCTTTTAACTCATGAAGAATGCAAAGTAATTCATGTTGGCTTAGCCTTATGGTTTGAGTAAAAGAGAGGAATTAACTAATTCCAGTTACCTGAGCTGCTAGCTCAGAGCACATGCACAGACAGTTGCCATGAATCAGATGTCACGCAATAACCTCTTTGCATGTGAACATCCCAAGTTTATATGAACTGATCCCACTCAGTCATAATGAGAGAGTATAAGTTGCCTTCGGCGCTGCAGCCACAGAAACATTCCTGCTGGTTGCTGCTTCCATGCCTTTTTGGGTCAGTGTAGCTTTTGCTTTTTCTCTGGTTCTTCATTTAATCTCCAGCACTTTCAAAACACTCACATTTCTGTTGTGCGATTTGCCTGGAGTGAGGAGAGAAGCTTAACAACATGGGTCCCTTGTATTTATAAGAGCATTCCTCTTACAATCTCTGCCTGTCACAGACATGAGGATTAAGCATGACTCTGTTTCCAATATGCATTTTTCTCATATATCCCAGTGATTCTGGACCCTGCAGATACTTTGAAACCAGGTTTTCCAAGAATCTGAATATTGTAACTTTATGGTTACAGAAACACTCCTATTCTGACAATTAAGACTTGGGCTCTGGTTTGTGTTGTGAATTATTTGGAATTACCAGGTTTTAGGCAATTTAATGGTGAAATCAAGTAAGGAGATATTACTTTACACTTACAGCAGTAGTACTTCATATCTACCGTGCTGTGCATCTACTTTTGATCAAATTTGTTATCTACGAGAAAATATTTTTCTGATCCAATTTAGCATTACTGTATGTGTTCTTTTCCGTAAAGCCTCTCTGTTCAGTTCTATGGCGTATCTTCATCCTTACTGCTCCTTGACATAGTTGGTTCTTACTACAGCAGAAGCACTGCAAGGTGTTTTCCACTGGCCTCTGCAGCTTTTCTGGTTCTGCTTGTTCTTGCAGTCAGCTGGACTCTCTCTTTATGCGAGGAAGGTCTCACCTGACTTACTGTGGTCCTCTTGAAGAAACAGCTCACCTCAAATTGGGCTAAGAAGAAAACAGCAGCCTCATTTCCCTCTCAGCACCAGTCCTTCAGGTGTGAGGGCAGGGCTGGCTGTGCAGATGAGGAAGCAGCTTGCCCCAGTTATGAGATTTCTAACTACTGCAGTGTTAACTTGGACCGATTTTGTAGCTGCATGGCAGCCAGTTTCTTCTCTGCTTTAAAAATCCACCATCAGCTTGCATCTGTACCTGCCTAAGCTGCTGTATAGCAAAGGGAGAGGAAAGGGTGAGATGCAGAGAGCCTAGTGTTCTTGATGTTAATGAGAAGCTAGTGTGGTCTCCTGTGAGTGTTCTTCAATAAGTGATGAATGAGACATGTAAGCAGAAGAACATGACTTCTTGTTACCCATATGTACCTTTCTTGATATCAGATGTCTGTATTCTCCTTCCATTGTAACCCAGGACTGTGATTGTGAACTGAATGTTCTTTATCTTTTTAATAGTGATATAGAATTGAGCATCTGGAAAAGTAAAGTAGCCTGGTGAAGAAACATAATTCTCGTGTAATCCCGAACTGATGGTGTTCATCTGCTTGATCTGAATTTATATTGTTTCTATCTCTTAAAGAATCATACCACTGCTTTAGGTACTGTCCTTACTCTGCAGGAGGAGCAGAGAGTGCCAGTTTAGGGACTGTATGAAATAGAATTCACATCTGATCAGGTACTCTCTGATAGACAATAAGTATCCATTGGTTTTTGTTAAGTCTAAGAGTTTCCTGTGTTCAGCGTAGGAAATCAGGTGCAAAATATCGAAGTCTCCTGGCTGTAATGACAGTACCACAGTTTTCTATGGCATTAAAGTGTACAGCTATTTAGTCTGGAACTGGGAAGTTCAACAAGTATTTTGTTCAGATTTTCAAGCGCCATGTAAAAACGTAATAGATTAGGGAAAAAAAAAAAGGCTAAAGCTGTTATCAGCAACTCAAGTCCTCACTTCGTTAGAAGTGTGTTCATTCTGCTAAAGCTAACTTCTGAGACAAAGAGAGTAGATATTAGGCAAAAGAAAGATGTTGAACTGACTGCTGAATTTTTACCTGTGAAGCACGTTTTTTTTTTTTAATTAAAACAAAATGAAGCTCTAGATCAAGTATATATCAAGAATGTGTGGTACTAGAGAACTACGCTGAGCTTCATAGGCAGTTTACTGGACCCCTAGTTGTGAGGAGTTACTCCATGATCAGCTTGACATTTTGCTCCTGCAAGTGTTACCGCAAATGGCAAATTCCCTGTACTCTTGCTTTCCTTGGCCACCCCTGCAGTATGCCTTGGGCCAGCAAGTTTGCACTGTAAGTAGATGTGATTTAACCCTTATGGTTCTCTTTCTTCTTGGCTGTCAGCTGGTGGCAAAGTGCCAAATGCTAACAACCATAATAACTGAGCAGCTGCGTCTCCATGTGTAGTGTCTTAAAAATTACTCAAATTTTGGCTCCTTCATCGTGATATGTTGATCTCCTCCTACTTGACTGAGGTGCTGGCAAAAGTGAGATGAGTATTCTGAGGAAACAGCCGGCACTGAAGTTTTATACTTCTCAGGGGAAAATACAACATTTTAATGCTTTAATGCTTAAGCAAGGTAACTGCTGAAGAGACCTTTCTTATTAATTCATAAATATTTGAGCAACTCTTTAATTATGCACTATGAAAGTCTGAAAGGATTTCTTCTAGTTATTACTCTCATCTATGATTTTCCTTTAAGGGATGGTAAAGTTCCCAAACTCTTCTCTGTCCTGGATAAACTGGCACTAAATTCTGCAGGTTGGATTCCAGTACATCATCATCAAAGGAATGAAATACATAGTTGCCTTTGAGGTAGTATTTAGGCCTGGTAAATTTGGTAACAAACTGGAGACAGAAATAACAGTGTAAAATGTAGTATTATGCTGATAAAACCACAATAACATCGGAAATTTGTTGTTGAGTTGGTAGTAAAGGAGCGAGAGTACTTTTGTAGAACAAAGGAATGTAATAAGGTAGCCTGCACAACTTTCCATAAGCAAGAAAAGAAATCCTTTTTGTTTCATTTTATTTTAGGCAAGCAAGTGGTTTTGCTGTCAGCACCACTTGTAACAGTATAATGAAACTGAATCATTTTAAACAAACCCTCAAATACTCTTTACTTTGTGTTAGGATTATGCAACTGAGAGAAAATAGTAACTTCTTAACAAAAAAGAAGCAATGTGTGACATTTTGTCTGTCAGCACTGGTGAAGTGGAATACACAAGCTTATTTAAAATTATTATTGCATTTTACTTCACAAAGTGATATAATAATAAGGGGAAAATAAATGGCTTATGGTATATAATGAACCAAAATCATAAACAGCAAGGGGGTATTATAGAATCAATAAGGAAGAATATGTGCAAGTAAACTGTGATGAATAATAAATCTTGATACTGAATTCCTGTAAATTTTTCTTGATACCGTGGTAATGGACACTGAGGAATAAAGACCAAGACCACTAAGCATATGACATTACTCAAATGTAAATTGGAAAGGATCGGGCCCTGTGTGGAGATGTGTAGTCCTTTTCCAGTTCCAAAGGATTAGCATTGCTAAATTTTAGCAGCACAGAGGAATTTTAAAAAACACTCAGTGTTAGCACTTCTGCTGACCTAAATGAGAGAAGAGCTTGGACAGCATTGGACTTTAGAAAATCCTACTAGTTTCTGTGTACATGTTCGCAAATCCTTAACCGCATGCTAAATCAGCCCTTCCAATTTTAAAAATGATTAATGGCTCACTTAGCAGACCAGACTGAAAACCCTTTGAAACCTGTGATGAGAATCCTGGTGATTTCAGAAAGGTTTTGGGATCGGTTTCAGAATTGATTTTGTTTTAGAAAACCTTGCATATTTTGTCCAAAAAAAAAAAATCAGGCTAAGGGGCAATAGAACTGGGGCTGCTGCGTGCCAGTTACACTTTTTTTTTCTTTTCTTTTACCTTTGGAGCATGCAGTGTGGAATTTCCATTGCTTTGAAATGTAAAGTAACAGAGATTTTTCTGAGTTATAGGTACAACTTAGATTTGACATTGTTTCACTGCATGTAGTCTTTATAATTTATTTCACTATTACTGATATTCTCGAGGGACATGCAGTCTTACGGATAAATTCCGTCAGGTAGATATCATTGAGGCTAAACTAGAAGCTAACTTCAGGCAATGCATTCTTCAGGTAGCCTCGGGTCAGCATGGTGTAATTCAGTGCAACACAGCTGGCTATAACTTGATCTCTTCCCCTGCTTCTTTTGAGTTTCATTGTGCTAGGTTGTGATGTGGGAAGGGGGAGGAGAGAGCAGGCGAAAGCCCTTCCTTGAAGTGTTCGGTAACGCGGCGTGCAGCCGTCACCCTCTCTGCAGGGTGAGTCCCAGGCCTGCCCTCGGCCTCATGGGGCTCTTCCAAAATGATACAAGCAAACCTGTTGTTGTACTCTGTTTTGCTGCCTGTGAAATTTGATATCGAGCTGGATAAGATCCAGTTTCACCTAATCCTGCAGGTAAACGGTAATGCTACTTCAGTGAACTTTGCGAAACTCTACGGATAGAACCAGGGACTGTCAAAAACCTCTCCCCTCTCTGATCTCTGTGGCTAAAGAAAGAAATTCCGTACTGGTGCCCTGCAGCAGGCTTGGTACTCCTTGGCAAGCTCAGCAAGGAGAGGTGCTTAATATTGACCAGATGCATTTGTTTGTATTGGAATTATGTTACTGTGTGTTTGTGCAACTCCTCCAGAAGAGAGACATTTTCCTATTTCTGTTTGTTTAAGAATTTTTCAGTTAGTAATCTCATAGTACTCTTAACAAAAAGCAATAACTCCGTAGAAAAATAGATAGACACAGCCTGGAGATACCATGTCTTATGTGAGGGCTGGCTCTTCATTAGTGCCATAGTAGAATTCAGTACTGCTAACAAAGCAGAATATGCCCACTATATTACCATAGTGTGATTGAGCACTCAGTGGTGGAATAATTCATAGACACTAACAAGGCTTTGGCTGAGCTGTGCTCACCTTTTTAAAGGAAGGTAGGGCTGTTGTTTTGGGGTTCAGGACTGGCCCCTCTGAAGGCTCGAGGGTAGCATTGTCCCTTTGAGGTGTGCGACAATGAGAGCACTGCCTCTTCCTGACAGGCCCTGCGCTGCGCCTCTCTGAGGAAACAGCTCAGAGGTCTACCAAAAAGCCCACTGTGCCTGGAAATATCAGACAAGGAAAAACGGAATTAATAGAATCTGATGTATTTTTACTGTAGCAGCATGTTTTTCCTTGCTTAAATATATTTTTCTGTCCCTCATCAACAGATTACTTGATGATCTTTTCAGAAACAGAGAAGTTGCAAAAAAGAAAAATAGATATATATATATATATAGGGGGCAAAGGTGGGTTTTTTTCCTTTCTGTGTTAAAAAAAAACCCACAACATACAACACAAAACGTCAGTCAGCAGTCTGAAGCACTGCTGGCAGAGCTAAGAATGTGATCATCTGATAAAAGAAGCTGAGTTGTCTTTGACTATCCACTTGAACATGCAGACCTAGCTGCAAGCCCAAACTAGAATTCTTGCCCAAATTTTGGGAGTGTTTGGATTCTGCTTTTTGGTTTGATCTTGTATTTACACAAGAATTAGTAACTAAATTTGTACCTACATCTGTCTTTTCACATGAAGTTCCTGGGTTGCTTGAAGCTACAGTTTTGATCTTGTAGCTAGCTGGGATCGCAAAGTATAGAACTTGTACATGATAGACAGTGGTTAGGTTTCTTATTCCAGCAAAACACATGCCCAGCTGTGCGCTCAGTTGCTGGGTCTGAAGTCTCCATTTTGAGAAGCAGTCCCATGCAAAGGGAATTTACTCAGTTTTCAGCCTGTACTGTCTCAGGTAAAACTCCAAATCCCCTGACATCCACTAATGTTTGGCTGTTGGCTTCAGGATGGCTCAGGTTTTTCCTGTCTGGTGTTCCAGTGTTGCCCAAACAGGTGCTTGTGTGGAAAAGGAGCCAAAGGCTCCCTTTCATGTTTTGGATTCTGTGCATTTCCAAGGCGTGTTCTCAGTCTGGATTAAGCGAGTTACAAACTGTCGTACAATGAAGAATGTTTGTAGTACCAGGTATGGAGGATCTGTTCCTCGCATGTCCTCCTTTCCATCTCCAGCAGCCCCTTGCAACATGAGGCTGGATGCCAAGCAACATACACCAGTCGGATCAGACGGGGAATCCTGTAGCAATAGCAGTAGTAGAACAATTATGGTAAGCCTTTAACTAGCTACACAGTGAACATTTTACATTCCTAAATCTGTCTGCCATCATGCAAAATAATCTGTTTATGTTAGAGAAGACATTGCATTCTGCTAACTCATCCCTTCCCAGGCTTGTCTGCACAGGGCTAGGTTTCCATAACCCATAATAAGGGAAAGATACAATTGCCCAAACCATTGAACTTGACTTCTTTTTTATTATTTTATTTTTTTTGTTTTAGTGTTGCCCCAGTTGCACTTCACAGCCAAAGGGTCTGTTGTTGCTCCTGTAATGAGGAGGTAGAGTGAGAGGTATAGAGCTTGGTTCTTGTCCTATAAGCACAAGCTTCCCTCTCAGCTGCTGGACTGTCTTTCCAGTTATTACATCTGCCCTTGAAGTTATTTTCCTCAGCAGTACTTGGTAGAGTTAAGACATGCTGACTCCATTGGCAGCCCTTTAAGCCTGTACTGCTACTGTTTTGTTTATGGGCAATTTTTGTTGATGTCCATTGCTTTCTGACAGAGGAGGTTCCCAAGTCAGAAAAGCCTCCGCTTGTGTCCCACCCTGGTTTAAATGAGACCGTTTTAGTAGGCTCCCATTCTATCTGATGGATGCCTTTTAGCAGGTCAGCTTTAATTATTTCAAAAAACCGATTTTTAAATTTAGCAATAACATTTCACTTAAAAAGGACCCATAGAGTTTTAAGCACAGTACCAGAATTTAGGATCTCTGCTTACTGGGGCTATGTAATTGCTCTAGCTGCAATTATAAATGGCTGAAATTCTTATCTGGTTAAAGTGTTGGA
The DNA here is from genome assembly GCF_002078875.1 of Numida meleagris. Taxonomy (NCBI): domain Eukaryota; kingdom Metazoa; phylum Chordata; class Aves; order Galliformes; family Numididae; genus Numida; species Numida meleagris. Next base: position 7,530,402 of record NC_034412.1, read on the forward strand.
CTGAGCCCTAAGTGAGGTAGCAAGTTTCAAGAGCTTTAAGAAATAAGGTTTAGATCAGATGAAAGCTTTAGAGGCTAGATGTTTGGATGAAGCATTGGCTACAGGAAAAAAAATAAGTTTTGCTTCCTGATAATTTTCTATGATAACAAATGCACTGCTTGCAGTCTCCTCTGTGGAGCACGGTAATCAACGCATGAATAACTCTAAGCCAGTGACTAGCTCCATTGAAGGGTTAAATTTTTGCGCATTGTTAAGTTCTCTCTATGCGATTGCCATTCCGGAGCCCAAACCCACATTCCTCAGCAGCCAAATTTCCCCTGGAAGTCAGTGGGAAGTTTTCAGGTGCATAGCAATGGACTACAAAGCGGAGAGTTTCTGGAGAAACAGGGGACCCACCATTTTCAAACTGAACATTAGTCACCTTAAAAGTGACCTCCGCACTCTCTCTCAGCCAGAAGCCTAGAAAGAAAGCCTTCATTTGTTTTTATCCTCTGTCACTGAGCGGAACAAGCATTGCATACTCATCAAAGAAAACACTTCTTTTTTTTTTTTTTCTAACTGAACATGAAACATTTACAGCTTTTTGCGCCTTCCTTTCAGTGAGATGCTTATTTATTTTAATAAATGCAGTTAGGCAATTATCGCATGATGTTGCAAGTGGCATTTTTGGGAAAAAGCACAATTCCCTTTTATTTCCTTCCCTCTTTCCTCCCTTGTGATTTCCAGTTTCGGCTCTTCCCCTAACCTTGACTGGGCAGGGTGCCTGTGAACAGCACAGAATACAAGGAAAGGAAGCAGCCCAAGTGTAAGTTTCCTTTGCCTTATGCCCCATATTATTCCTTATTTGTTGTGCTAATTCAGCGGTGTAATTCCCAAATACAGCCTCCTTGAATTGTTTTGGTGAGAACTGCTAACTCAGTGCAGACTATTTTTAACAAGCTCTAGAGACTAAAGAGCCAGAATTATTTGGTAGGGGGGCTCCAAGCACTGTTTAATGATACGGCCGATTACTGAAGTCTCACTACCATGAAAAAAATATATCCTTTATGCGATGTGATTAAAATTTGTTTCTCAAGCCATAAGGCAGCCCGGGCAGTGTGCAAGTTAAACAACCAGGCCACTTGTCCTTTGTCCTTGGGGCCTTTTGGTGATGATGTGGTAGTGCCCTCTAGTGAAAAATCGTGACAAGTGTTTTGCAGAGCACAACGCAGGACTTTGTTCCAGTTTCTGACAATTCTTTCTGTTGGACTCTATTTTGGGACAAAACTGATTTATGTCTAAATATTTCCAAAGCCAGCAGCTAGTAAAGGCATTACACTAAAAAAGCTAATACCTGTTTCCATACTTTACAGAATCAGTGGGTGTTTTGTCACCTTTCAACTACTGTCTTAGCAAATGAGCCACGGTTAAACATTTCAAAGAAGCAGAATTTTTATTTTTGCTCTGATGCATTATTGTGCCAGCAGGGTTTTGCATGGATGAAGCCTTACAAAGTTTATAGTTGAAGGCTCTGCCTGGTTCCCAGGAAATGCAGTACCCGCGCTCTCATTAGACTTCCACAGGAGCAGGATTGGGTTCACTGAATAGTCATACAGTATTAAAAGACAAACAGCCAGCGTGAAGTGTTACCAAAACTTTTAGCTTCCTCTGCTCGGGAAAGAGAAGCATTCAGAAATATTTAGAGGAGAAAAAAAACACCCCAAAAAACCCAGAGTTGTATTCTAGTTGTAGAAAATTTTTGGAATGTGCACAAGATACAAACCTTTGTTGCTCTTGAAGAATATTTTCTCTGTATCCTCCGTCCCACATGTCTTATTGTTTCCCTGTGATCATAACGGTAACATATCAGACTATGACCAAACCAGTGATCTACTGTGCTCAGACACTCAGTAGCTTTTTGATGTTTTCCATAGCAGTGAAACTGGGGAACTGTTATTTACCTGTTTTGTAGTTATTGGTTTTTATGCCTGCTGTAGTGTACGCTGTTGATATGGCATAGTATGTCCACGTGCACTGTGATGTGACTAGATCTGCCATTGTTAACCCTGTAGTCTGTGGTCAGAGTAGTGCTGTTACTGTTAATGGTAGTGAACTAGCACCACTAGAGCCAAGTGTGGTTGGCACTGCACAAATTTGAGAAAAGGCAGAGCCTGTCAAGTCTGTGTCTCTACAGAATATTTTGTTTCATTTAAATAACCAAACTTTCTGCGTCATAAACAAACAAAACGGCATCATGCTAACAGATGCATTAAAGAGGTCAGATTCTGTATTCCTTCTGTGATGGGGAGGGGGGCAAAAGGGGAAGTCATGCTATTGACCTATATAAGTGCTATTCAAAGTGAGCAAAAGTTAGCCTAAGAAAAGCTGAAATGTTCTGCGTGATCCTCTTCACATGAAAAGGTCAGGAGGTGGGGAGAGAAAATCAGGAGAAAAAGATGTGATTAAAATGAGGTTTTATTTTTGTTTCAGGTTAGGGGTGTGGAAGCTGATTGAACATTTTAGACATGAGAGCAGAGTAAGAGACATATCCCTCAGTGCCAGGGTTATCCATGTAACCCGAAGGCCCTTTTTATTTAAAAAGCTATTGCTTGTGATCTTTTCCAAAGAGGGAATCAATAAATGTCCACCAAAGTTGCTCTTTTGGTCAAAATGATAAATGAACACCGAAGTGCTATGAATTGGTAGCAACCAGTGTAGAGATCCTGAAATTCAGCAAGAAAGCCAGTAAGAGCAAAGTGATGCTGATTTCTCACCAGCTCTGCAGTGGTTGCTGACATTCCCAGAAATGACCCAAATATTTGGTATGGAACTTTTAAAATTAATTGTTTTTCTTTGCCTTGTGTTTCCTTTGAACTTAATTTTTAAAAAATAACAATCCTCTGATTCTCTCAGTGCCTAGTTGATATCTCCGGTGAGCCATTGCCAGGTTCGCCAGCCTGCCGTCAGCCCTGGTCACACCTGCACTGCGGGCTGTCTGTCGCACAGGAGCAGGCACCTACCCACGCTCAGCCAGCTCTGCTGAGGCTCAAACTCTGCTCCTGAGCTAGAATTAGGAATGGACTGTTGCTCCATGGAACCCAAAGCCTGTGCTGCCAGCAAATCCAGCAAAGGCGAGGGAACGCGCTTCATTTTCCTGTGTGCCACTAACCAATGGAATAAGCACAAACTCATGTGTTTCCTTGGGTATAATTCCTGTGGGTTGCAATACCTTAGCTGACCTCTGCTGAAAACATACTGATTTTTATACTGAGGTTGTAGACCCCAAAATGACATAAGTTGCTCTTTATTCCTTTACTCTTTTAACTTCTTTAAAAAGCAATCTGTATTTCCAGCCAGGCTTTCATTTAAAATAACCCTCTGATTCAAAACCTCACCTGTAATTTTATCCCAGTGGTAACTCTTACCTGCCATACTAGCCCTAGGCTGTTGTAGCACTTGACATCATCTTTTGGACAGGTTACAGAGGCTATTGAGGCAGTTGTTAGAAGCAGATTTACTCCGTAATGTGGAGCCAACCACAGAAGAAAATTAGTGCATTTATCTGTCAGCGTTAGGCTAGATTATCAATCCAGTGCACTAGTCACAGGATCTGGTTTTTCTTTCTCTGGGGAAGTGAAATTGATATACTGGTAGGCAGTAAAGGTGTCAGTTATAAACAGGACATTAGCATGAGAAAGTAGGCAAATGACTAGTTTTAGGCAACTGTTCTTTTTCAAGGTTAGGTATAGGCTTGAAAAGTAGATTTTCCTTCCTTGTAAATGGACTTTCTAAAAAGAATGTGAAAACTCTCTCCTTCAAACCTGTTCGGTGTCTCTTACCTTCAAGGAAAATGGTTGATTCTGGAAGAAAACAAAAAGAAAAAGAAAAAGACCCCCCTAATAAATAAACAACTTGTGCTAGTGAATTTGAAAATTTTGCAAAGACCACAAGATGTTACCAGTATTCAAAAGTTTTAACAGGCAAGCCCATATATGTCACTGAGTAAACAATTTACAGTAAATTATTTGCTGTGAAAAGTAGCTTTCCTTCTCACGCTTAGGGCATGAGCAGGTTGGCAGATCACAGCTTTTCCAGCCAGTAAGGCTGCAGTAGAACCCAGACATCCCCCCAGATCACTGTCCTGGTTTGTACTGAACAAATACCCTTCTTTCAGTAGTTCTTCCAGTACGTATTCATGCAGGTGCCAAACCTGGTAACTTCTTAATTCTCTGTGTGGCTTATAAAGACTTCCTTCTGAGGAGCAACAAGCTGACTTGATAATTGCTGTGGTTTTGGGTTTTTTTTGCCATACCTGCAAAGTACTGTCTTACTAAGCCCAGCCAACCGATCGCTATTCCTGTTATCCACCTGCGCATAAATATGCCTCATGGAAAATAAGACTGTTGCTCCCTGCAATTACATTCCATTGTATATGGATGAATATGAACTGTATGAGCATGGATTTTACATAAACATGTAACAAATAATAATCTTTTGTCCCTAAAAAGGGTCCTCAGGCCCTTTTAGGGTTTTGGACTATCATATATAGGATTTGGTTTTGTTTTTGTAACCCTTGATAGAGTGACTGCCTACAAGGGCTACCAACCAGCAATGCTGCTGAAAAGGCAGATTACCTTGAATTGAGAGGGGCTGCAGGAGTTGGCTGCTGTTGGAGGCTACGGCAGACCCTTGTACAGGCAAGTGTGCCCTGCTGCCTCTCGTGTGCTGCAGGAACCTCTCCTGTGTGCAGAGGGCTTCAGCAGAAATAGATGTTTTGTCACACAGGCAAGGTGGTTTTGGAGGCCTCGCTGTATTCCTGGTACAAGAGGAAGAAGGCAGAGTTTGTAAATGAGCCTTTGTTTTTCAAAATAGATTTTAAAAAAACAATCCTCAGCATCTGAAAAAAAAACCATGAAGACATTTCCAAGTGTGAGTGCTGAGTGCCTTTGCTCCTTATGTCTTTTTTCTTTATCTAATTTCATAGGAAAGCTGAAGTTTGCGCTTAAATTTCTGTTTTTTCAGTTCAGAAAGGCTCTGTCTGACAGTTGTTGCTACAGTTCTGACTAAAATGTGAACCTTGAGAAATACCACTTGTTCTCAACAATAAATATATTATAGGAAATTCTTTTCCACTGCTGGCTTATGTACTTCAGGACTTTCTTGTACAGAACTTTGCAGTCCCCATCCATGTAAATTTTTTGCACAGCATTACCACAGTAGGAGGTCAAAATTTACCTCCCAAGAATTCCTGAGTGTTGCCTGCTCTCTCCTCCAATCATGCCACAAAAATATATTTTTGAGTCCTGTGTTCTGCTATTCTCCTGACAGAGAAGAGAGCAGAATGCAGGTGTGCTTTCAGGGGGAATGCTCTTTCTGTGCGGCCGTGTGCCCGCTGCACAGGCTGCTGTGTGCTAAACACCTGCACTCTGCCTTCCCAGCAATTAAATGAGAACTGCTGGTAAATTGCCTCTGGTGCAGAGTCAGAACTTTCCACCCCACTGCTGTGTGTTGTGTGCAAGTATTGTTTTATGGGTGGATCATCTTTTTCCCTCTGCCCCAGAAGGTGAGTTGGGCTGTGTTTGGAGAAGCTTAGGTCAGCGCTACTCCATCTGGAGCCATAATTTCTTGTTTGTGGGTCTGTTCCATGTGCCCTAAAATTGCCACTGCTGAAGGATTAGTAGAAAGATTGAACTGACTCCCCATCCGAGGCAGGTTCCTTGGCCTGCAACAACTTGCTGGCCCTTAGCATCTCGCTTCAGTGGAGGTTTTCTGCATATCCTTGTTATGCTCCTGTTTTGAAGGCTCCCCCAGTTCAGGTGTATGCCCCTGCAGAGATAAAGCTATTGGTACTGGGTAATAGCTGGAGGCAAACAATGGATCTTTACCTATTTCTGTTGTAAAATCTTATTTCTGTGTGAAATTCCCTGTCTCTGTTATCGCTCTCCTGAGCTCAGGAGTGAGCTACGTATGTGGTAGGGCAGAGGCAGAGATTCAAACTTTTACTTTCAGGGACTCAGGAAATCTTCTGAATGTCAGCAGGCTCCAACAGATTGTCAAAGGGCCTCTTAAGGTTCATTTCTGTGCAAGGAGTAGTATTCGGTGCTACCAGGGTTTTCATAAACCTTCAGTCAGAAAGGGCAGTGCTTTGAAGGAAGGGCTATCTCTGCTATTAAAATTATCCTAGACAGGTGAATTTGGTGGAAAGCCATGGCAAGTGAAAGACTGCAGCTGGTAAAGAGTAACAAGATCCCTGCTTCTAGCCTAATACAGCTACAGTAAAACATAGGAAGGGGAAGCTGAGTGGATTGGGCACAGTGGACCTTGTCTGTGCAGAGCTGCCTGTGGGAAATGTTTCCACCTTGTTGCCCAGGGTTTTTACTTTTGTTTTGAATGAGAGAAAGGAAACCCTATGGAAACAGCTTGAGAAGAGTCTGTTCAGAGATCTTAGATTCTGTCCCTCACCTGGTCAATGTGCTCAGCATCTTTCACTGCCCCAGCAGCAAAATGATGGTTGGAAAGCAAAGAAAGGATTGTGGCAGCTTCACCCTCATCAGTAATAACGAGCCAGCAAATAGAGTTGGTCCAAACTCTTCATATAAAAATTACTGCATTTTTATTGTCCTACATTGTGCTCTTCTTTAGTAACAAATATATATATTTCACAGCATCATTAGATAGGGAGAAAAACCAGAGTGATTCTGTGCTGTCTTTTCCTCAATTCAAGATGACTGGTGAAATCAAGAGTCCAGGGACTTCTTGCTGCAGTACAGAATTGCTATGCAGTGAGTCACTGCCATCCATCGATCTGTGCCCCTCAATCTCATACAATTCTGAAAGTGTTCTTTAATTTGTTTTTACTTGTTTTTCTTCATTAAGCAGTGAAAAGCAAGCTAGATCTGTACCAGGAATAGATTCAGGGAATTCTCATCCAACTTGGCAAATTCTTTGCACACATCCTCTTCAATGAAGCTATTTCCATTAGAAAGGACTACTTGTGTGCGTAAGCTTTGCTCAAATGTAGTACCAGCATTCATCATTTCAATCTATAAATCTGAGTAAGAAACATTTCATGTATTGCATCTGCTAAAGCACTATCTGGAGTTTCTGGATAGTTGGAAAATTAAGCTGAAAAACTTCAGCATGTAGATGCAAAATTGTCTGTTGAACGCAAAGCATAAATTTAAGAGATTGATTATAATGTGATTGCAAAGGGCAGATCTGATGACCTAGAATTTTAAGGCATGGGTGAATTACTAAGGACAGAAAAGAGCACAAAAAGTAGGCAGAGCTCTAAGATACTGAATCATCTTTACTGAGGATGTTATGAGCTTCTGTTTTATCTGCTGATGGGCCACTTATGGTTTCAGTTTTCCCACAGTCCTCTTTTGGACTCTTGCAAACTGGATTGCTAGAGCTAATTGAAAACTGTTTTAGGGAATTAGCAAAAATGTCTTTCATTGCTAGGGATGGAGGGGGATCAGGCTACAAAAGAGTAAAGTTTCCTCTGCATCCAGCTTTCTAGTTGGGCAAAAGTAACATGGAAGGTTGCATATTTATTAACAAGTTTTTCTCCCTTTCTTTCAACTTGAATTTTGTACAGCAGACATGGTAGGACAGCTCACTGGTCTGTAGATGCAACGGAGAAAGGAGAGAAATGTATCACAGCAGAAGAGCCCTGAGAAAGGCTATCAGAAGGGAGAATATCACCTGTTCCTTCATCCTCAAAGGAGGGAATACCTTATTCTGAATTGAAATACAGGCAGTCATGCCAATGATAGAGGCTACAATGTTTTGCTGTATAATATTACCCACCAAATGTCTGTAGATATATAAATAGGATAAATGTTGACTCAAAATAGTGAATGGATGAATTTCAGTAGTTTCCCTAGTTTTGGCAAAGTTGGTAGTCCTGGTCTTTGTGATGGATTTTGATTTATTTTACTAAGAGAGTCTATGAGCATTATATCAGAGGTAAAATGTAGTGAAAGGGCTGATTGCAGTAAAGATGGTGAGAGCAAATTCATGGAGAAAGGAAGGAATCAGCTTCTTCCACTTGCTGTATTTTTTTCTTTTCTTTCTTTCTTTTTCTTTTTCTTTTTCTTTTTTTTTTTGCTATTTTTCTTTAGTGTAGACGACAGGCAATCATTTACATGAATCTCTCCATTATAGACCAAAATAACAGTGCAGTTTTCATTAACAAAAAGACTACCTTGTTCTTCTTCGTTTGTGTTGTCAAGATACTTTAGCTGAAACATACAGTGATTTCCAACACTTACCCTAGTTGTCACACTGAGAGCGAAATAATGGCTGACATTAGGAAGATTATTTCTCAGCAATAAAATTACCTTTCACAACATATTTCTATCTAAGTGGAAATGATGGAAAATCATAGATTCTATTTTCAAATTGAGAGAGAGAAAGATGAAAATGAAATCAACAGGATTTTCTTCCAGTCACACAAGCAGAGAATGCAGGCAAGCCAAGGATGCTGCCAAAAATCCAGTGGGAGGATCTTCCCAGACCTGTTTTTATTAATTGAGCTAGTTGACTGAGACAAGTAGAATTGTGTGGAATGTTTTCTGCACAGTGTAAAATGTGGAGGTTAATTAACTGGGATCCCAATCCTGCTGCCTCTGCTGTCAGCAATGCGACTCGTGGATATCATTAAGAGCCAAGACTCAGCTTTTGCTCAGATTTGTTAAGGAGTTTGTGAACTTTTTTGATGAACCTGTAGCCAGATTTGACAGAAATGGGGTCAGTTTAAGGTTTTCTTTAGAAACTGTGATGTTCCAGAAATGTATGATTTCAGTCACAGTCCTGGTGAAACCTGGCTTCTCTGTGCATGGAGTTGAATTCGAATGGAGCTGAGGGCAGTTTGAAACTATGTGAATCAAAAGAAAAACACTCATGTGATCCCCTCTGAAGTGCAACTGCCAAATCAAGATCTCCTATAAAAATGATTTTCTAAAAGTTAAGTGATCTGTATGTTGCCTTTATCAATACAACTGCATCTTCTGTCAGAAGACAGACATCCAGCAGAATACTGGCTTGGGTAATACACTGAATAACTGTAAATGGAAATAAATAAAAAGAAAGCTTTGGTCACACCCCGTGTGTGCCATGAGGGCAGAATCAGGCCTTCAGGCATTATTCATCCAGCCTAAGGCAAAAATATGGTGAGTTCTTACTTTGCAGAAAATAATCTGAAGGCAGTCAAACAATGCTTTCTGTAAACATTTTCCTCTTGATTTTAGCCCTCCAAAGACCTATTTTTAGATCTCTATTTCCTGCCAGCCTCGCTCCAAGCCATTGTTCCCCCAAGCCGTCGATGGCGAAGCAGCTGGCAGTGAATTGTGGCCGGGTTGGAAGTGCACACAAACACAGTCGTCTACAAAGAGATTTTAGTTCTCATAGTGTTAACTGCCCCTTCCCTGCACTCCTCTCCCCCGCGCCGCACCCCCGCCTGCCACAAGCACGACCCAGATCACATTAGAGTCCCAGAGCACAGGGAACGGTTCTCATCTATCCGTCACCAAGGAGGCAGACAGGACAAGGAAACAAGAAGTCATTTGTACCTGATGAGGAGGACACTCCTGGGAAACAAACAGATGAGCCACCACATGAATCCGAGCTATTCTCCGAGGTAAACAGAACTGCATGAGAAACACACAAATTATCAGGGGCATCATGCTTAACTCCCTCGCTCCAGGCTGCTGAGTGGACCGCAGGCCTGAAATTCTAGATTGTCCCAATATCCGATTGTGAGAAAGTTAACCCTCTAAAAGCAGTCAGGGAGAGGGTGGAAATCCCAGAGCCCAGGCCTCTGGAAGGATATTGTTCACCCCACAGCCACGGCTCACCTTCAGTTCTGCAAAGCACCACAAATGGTCCTGGGAGGCAGCCCCATGTCACCTGTGTAGGGCATGGCCTACAGCAGCAGTATAGTTTGTGATGATAGAGATTTCCCCTTTGGGCCCCACTGTACAGGGTAGCTAGTAGCCATGCAAGCCTTTGTGGCATGTCCACCCAGATAACGCTTCAGGGCTAGCTGAAGATTAGAGCCTGCCTTAATCCAAATGCCTCTTGAATGCTGCCAGGCCTGGGGCATCAACCACCCTACTAGAAAGCTGTTCCAGTGTTTGACCACTGTCACGGTAAAGAAATTGAAGTAGAGAGAAATTTGATAAGTGATTTCTCTGAAATTATCCTAGGAACCTGTGTGAAAGTGAGGAATTAAACCCAGATTTTTGAATCCTAGTCCAGTCACTTTAATCACAAGGTCATTCTGAAAGATATCAAAGCAAGAGTTTTAATTTCGTGCTGGATATTTTTAAAAGAGAAGGCTATGAATCCCAACTGAGGAGACAAACAAGTATAGTGGTTAAAACAAACTGGAGAAAGAAAAGATACTCCGCTGGATTTGAGTTCAGAAGTCTGGCACGAAGAAGGGTCTTGTGATTAAGCATGACTTTGAATGTAGGTCACTTTGGACAGCCAGGTGATTTCTGAACACAACACTTAGCAAAAGTCCCTCTGCTCTTGGTGGATTTAGAGCTGTACAACTCAGAGGAGATAAAGGCTCTAATTTTGACATTTTCTTTCTTATTTTTTTCTCCAGTGACAAGTATTGTTCCTTTCCTTTTCTTTCTATCTTTTCCCTTTTTCCTTCTTCTTCCATTGTGAAAGTGATTATCCCCTGTGGTGAAGTGATTACTGATAACAAGTGATGCTCTTTGAGTAATATGCTAGGAATACCTTTTCACACTCGTGAATTATAAGATGGAAGGGTTATAGTATGTTGTCATTGTACCTTAACATTTTCACTTATGAATTCCCAGTGAATGCCCCACATTATTTCTAATTTTGCTCTAAAGACTGAAACAGTATAGAAACGTATAATTCCATTGAGAAATGCAACAATGTATGTTAAAGAATTAAAAATGCTGATTCAAGAGCTAAAAATTGTGTTGAAGACAGATCTTCAATTTTGTGCTATGATATCAACCCATGATGTTTCTGAGAATGAATAAGGACACTTTGAGCAAGTAGAGAGCCACATGCAGCTGGTTCCCTCTAGGAGTCTGCAGGTGTGACTCCACTGTCTTTATCTGAATAGATTCTTGAATAACAGGGAAAAATTTGGCTTTTAATGTAAAAACAACCATATTAGCGACTAAATTTTCTCTGTGAAGCGTGTTGTTAAGCTTCTCCTTTTTACATACTACATTACTAAATCACTTATCTCCCTGACATAACAAACACGTCTTATAATTAAATTTAATGAAAACATTTTCCATTAATTACTTCCATATTCTCAGCAGTTAACTCCTGAATATATCCCCATGAATGTTATCAGTGTTGCTTTACGCCAGCCTAATGAATGCTATTTTGTGTGCATGGTCCAGACTATAAAATTATTCTTCATAGTGGAAGTAGTAGTGTTTTGGTGAACAGAAGCACATATTGGTTTATCATCAGTTTAGAAGGTAGTTGAATGGAAGAGGGCTTTATGTGTCTTCTTTCCTAATTTGAAAAAATAGAGGATGGGATGGCAGTTTCTGTGGTTGTAGTTTGAGGGTGTCATCATAGTTACAGGAAATAAGGTATCAGTCAAAATGATAGTGTAATAGTTATTTTAGACAAAGACTTAGCTCCTTAAAAAGAGCAGTTGCATAAAATTCTCCGTTTTTGCATCATCAAGACTAAATGCTCCAGAACTGACTTCTCTTAATCCCACAATCATGTTTTAGAACCTGTTTCTGCTAGTCGGTGTACCTCCTTGTCATGCTGTTCTACTCTTGGTGCACTTAATGGTATGATTCCCATTGATTTTTCTTAACAAATAATGCTTTCTTCAACATGTTCTCAATGAATTGGAGGTGTGTTTCTAATAGGATGGAGTATTAGTCAGTATGCATGATGGAAACCACTACACAATAGGGGAAAAAGCTGGTTTGTTTAGTCCTCTTTCAAAGTTGTGCTTCTCTCTGATGCCACCTTTCCTGTCTGAGTCAGGGCATTGTCTCTCTTGCCTGTAAACTGTAGGGTCAAGTTGAGGTAAAACTCAGATGTGACACAAAAGGGCAGTTCAGCTATGTGGTGGGAACCTCTGTACAGCATCCCTGAGTGATCCTGTTTTTCACCCCGTCAGATTTTCATAGGTGGCTTCATTAAAAATTGAGCTTCAACCACATTACGAAACAGAGCGGCAGGCTGCTTGAAGCTTGTATCAACAGTGTATCAGCTCATCTGTTCTGATTTCTTCCAAATACGCCCTTTGTGACTTTTAGAACAAAAGAGAGCACAAGCTCTGTAAGGGGGGAGAAAACCTCACTCATTGCCACGCTTAGCTAAACAGCGTCAAACATGAAGCAGCCTTTTACGCACATAGAGCTTTTTAACCAAAGGTTTCCATTCCATGAATACTAGTTTTTGTAGCAGCCTAGATGAACAGTTTCTGAAAGCCCTCATTAACCAGCAAGAGACATAGCTGCATTCAAGTACCCCTCCAAAGCACTAGTCATGTCGGTAACATGGCTAACGCTTCCTTGATGTTAGCTTATGCACAAAACACCCAGTAGTGGTCATGCTCACTGTGCTTGAGAGATTGCCAGGAAAGAGCATGGTTTAGAAGGCACAGTAATTCCCCGTGCTCCTCAAAGTACATATAGAAATACTTTCCTGTTTTAACATCCATTTCATTTCAGCCAGCTTAGAGACAGGCCTGACACATGACTTGTTGCTTTCAGGATAATTTGTTTTGCGGAGAAAGCAAAGGCTTTGGTCGCTTCTTTATGCAGGTTGTGTCAGCGCACAGTGACCGTACGAGGGCAGGTGGAGGGCTGTGGGATTCAGGAGAGGAAGAACAATTCAGTGCTAAAGGCATGGCTGTTGATCTCCAAGCGGTAGCACTGTCAGCACTGCAGCAGTTTTGCCATAACCTCAGACTTATTGTTGGACTTTTTGTCTGCAGTATGAATTTCCCCCTTTCCACGTCCTGCTCACTGTGATCCAGTGACCTGACTGGAAACAGTCAGAGGACAAAAATGTTTTGTTTCTTTTTGTTATGGATTTCTTCTGATACGTCTCTGCTGCAATGCATGTCGGCAAACCTGAGCATTACAATGGAGATCTCCGTTCTGCAGTCTGTTGAGTATTGGATCTCTCTGAGAAAGTTTTTTTCAGTGCTGGCTGATGAGAGGAGATGTATGTTTCTTTCTTTGCGAACTATACCAGGTTCTCTGCACACTGTGAAGTTCTGTAACCAGAGAGCTCTTCATCTTAACTTGTAGCAAAAGCTGGGACAGATCTTGGAATGAAGAAGTTCTTGTCTGTGGAACAGACAGAGCAATAGCTACTAAAATAGCTACTGGGAGTAAAAGTGAAACCATTTTATAAACTAAATAGCAAGCAACAAAAACTGTGAAGCTATCATGTTTAGAATTAATAGTTCTGACAACCCCTTCCTGTAAGTAACTTACCTGGAGGTGGAATTTGTACCCTAGCTTTAGGCACCGGGCTGCCTATGTTAGTAACTTTATATCTCCTTTGCAGTCAGAGACGAGAAGTTTACTTTGGCTGACCATACAGAGCAGGATTTGTGCCTTGATTGTTTTATGGAGAGTGCCTTGATGTATTCTGTACCCACTGGCTCTCATCATGGCACTAGGCACTGCTGAGAAGAGCCTGGCTCTATTTTCTTTGCATCCTCCCTTCAGGTATTTATGGACATTGATGATATCCCTCTGAGCCTCCTCTTCTCCAGGCTGAACCATGCGCTCATCACCTTGGTGGTCCTTCATTGGAAATTCTTGTACCACTGTTGCCTGTGATGTGCATGATTGGAAGGCTGTTTGGTTTTACTCACAAGATCAACTTCTTTCTGTGAACAAGGGTGAAATCATGTATCCACAAATGCAGCTGATAAATCTACATGGTGCTACCTGCCTGGTCTTTACATGTTGTGTTTTCTCTGCAGCATTGAATTCTGCATGGCTCAATTAGTCCCATCACTATTTTGGAGGAAAACTGTTGTTTTCTTTACTGTTGCTATTTTACACATATTTTTATGCTCAGGGTAAATGCTTGTAGACCAAACATCAATGAAAGAAAAGTTTCTTTCATTGCAAGAATATTTCCCTCACCTCTTTTGGCTGTTTGTGTCTGTATCGCTGTTGCCTGACTTTGCACTTCTGTAATGAAATGTTTCTGAAGCTCTAGGCAATCAGTCAGGGAACTCCAATATGCACCTACAATGATTTTTCAAAGAGTTGATGCCAAAACCTTCTGAGCTGAGCTCACAGACCAGGCAATTGAGCGCCAGGTGAATTCTCAAAGGGTAGGGCAGCCACATGTTTTCTTTGTTTAATTCTTTGCTGATTTTCCTTGTCTGTTTGTTTTTCCATTTGGGTTTCCTGTCCTGCTCCTGAGTCACATAGTTATCTTCCCTGTTTGTTCTCTCTCTCTTGTTTCCTTCTGCTTGTTGCTTGTCACTGTGAATTGGAAGGCTATTTGTGATGTATAACCTTGCAACTCTTAATTTCAGAAGGTTTTGTTGTGTTAATGCAACGTTAGAATTCCAACAAGCATGTCGGTAAAATAAACAGATCAAACCACATTTTTTGTTTTAAAGGAAGCAGGGCTATTCTGTAAATGTACTTAAGGATGTTCTTCAGATAGTTATCCTCTGTGGGGAAATGAGTATGAACTACTCTGTTACACCATTAGAAGCTTAGGTATTTGAGTAGGTATGATGAAAGTTGAATTGTCTGAAGGGTAGCATCTTTGTTATGCTGTTAGAGTAAGATTATTAGAAAAGCAATCCATTTAGAGAGGGCTAACACTTTTGATCAGATCAGATAGAGCAGCTAGTTTCTGTTGCTTTCAGAAACACAGGTCCTTCACACAGTAATATGACTGCCTTAATTCTCTCTCCAGTCTCAGATGTGTTGTCTATAACTAGCAATATAAATGATGATAAATAATGATATTTTAAATTCTGAAGAGTTGAATGAACTGAGAGGAAGCTGGCAGAGAGATCTTCCTCACCATGTAGGTCAGCACATGTGCACAGAAAAACAGAGGAAATAACTTGAACTTGGTTTATAAATTTTAGGTGTTTCATTACATGCTCAAGTTACAGACTGTTTGTCTTTGTTATATCAATGTCTAGGTAAATGTGAGACAATAATTTTAAATATCATGTGCAGTTTGAAAAGCAGTAAGTTGTATCTTGATGCTCTGAAGAATTTACACACTAAATTACAATCAGCAAGGTGGGAAGCACAGTGGGACAGAAATCAGCATGAAGATTAACTTCAAAACTTTTTGATCTTGTTAAGTTTCTTACTGCTGCTTTAGGGAAAGTGTTTACTTATTTCTCCTATTTCGAAGATAGAAGTTTGATCATTTGTGGGAAGCTGGAGAGAAAAATATCGTGCACTAGCAGTTCTTATCATCCAAAAACGTCACCTAAGAAGTTAACTTCATGAACTAACAGACAATGAATGCTTCTTTCCTTCAGAGAGGGATTAACAATGTAATTTATAAATCTCTTCCAGCACAAACAATATCAAACACAATGTTTATCTGCACTGAGCCTGACAGCTTTGCAAATGAGTTTCAAAAGCCATTCAGAAGAACTGCAAATACAGATCCTGCAGACGAATCACCTGTTTATTCCTAATGAAACAAATGCCTATCAGTACATTAATCAATCTAATCACAGGGAGAAATCATTCACTAAGGAAGTAGTTCTGTAACTATTTGGTCTCCTCGTGCCTGGTTGGCACGAGCCTTTGCTGTATTCTCACAGGTCTCCAGCAGTAGGGGAGCTGCTTAATCAAGGAAGTCAATGTGAAAATTTGATGTGATTGGTTCCCTGAGGAAAAGGGGTCAGAATAGCTCTGTGGCTTTCATTTTCTGGAGTGTTGTTTTGTTTTTATTTCCCCCATCACAGGGAAAGTTACGGAACTGCTGAGAGATGACTCCTCTCAGATGGCAGAGCTGTGATTTTCCTATCAGCTTGCCATTTCAGCAGGCAAGAAGTAGTCTCACTCAGCACCTTCTGCACGCATCCCCCTTGGGCCACATGGGGAAGGCTGTGAGCTGCTGGTGATGCTCACAGGACCACAAAATCTTTCCCCTTCAGAGTGACTGCAGACTTAATAAGTGCATAGTGAATATCTAACTCCAGAGTGATTGTGTGCAGGACCTGGCAATTCTGATGTGTGACACCTGTGGTTGGACACCTCCATTTGCTTTTCTGACATCAGTGAAGGAAAGAGGTGTGTTCTTGTCTTTGGATTGGTATCTGCTTAGTAATGACTCACTGTAATAGTGCCAGAGACGACATGAAGCTGCCCAGATCTTCACAGGGAGCTCAGTGTGATCTCAGAAATGAACCTTTGGTGATGTTCAAAAAGTTCCGTTAACTTTTTAAAAAATTATTTTGCTCTTCCCTGGGTGGAAAGTCAGCCGTGCTTCAGTGTGTGTGAAGTCAATTCTCCTTTAGTTCTAGTGCCTGGAGGTCCTTTTGAAGTAGTAGGGTCTGAGCTTTTGCCAGCTTATGTTTCCGAAATCCTGGGTAGTCTCAGTGTGCAGTGTAGTGACGGCTGTGAAATGCTGGGAGGCTGTGGTTCTATTACAGTCTGTCTGATACAACACCTTTGCCACAATGAATTGACTGGGGGGTGTCCTCTGGAAAATGGCTGAGGAGTCAGTCCAATCAGGCCACAAGCTTGTTTTCTCCCTCAGAATCCAAGTGACTGTATTATTTCACCAGAGCAGACCCAAACCTGACTACTTCTTGTATTTGTATATCTATATGGGAAATAAGCAGCACAATAGTCAGTAAGACAAGTTAAACACAAATGGCAGTGAAAAAAGTGTGCTATGAAATGGGTGGGCTGTGAAGTCAGTGGTCTATTTCTTGCTCATCTTGAACATACCTTCTCTTCATCAGGACAGTCAGTGCTTGGAATCTGCATCAGTTTACTAGAAGTCAGTTCAGGTAAAACAAAGCAGCTTTTGTGGATGTAACATCTTATAGCAGTTTAATGTTAGCTATGTAATTTCTGCAGCAGTGTCCTATAACATCACTTTAGGCACAACTGATGTGATCAAAAAGTTTTCCCTGCAAGATGCTCAACAAATTTGACAAGGCAAAAGGGTTTGCGTTACATGATCATTGCATTTCTGATCCGATTACAAAATAAACTTCAGTGTCTACAAAAGTTAATTGACGCAAATTGGCTATTAAACTGATAGTGTATTGAGTATCAGTTTTGGGGAATTCTGATAATTCTAAATGTCCCATTTGACCACTGCCCAGTGTTATAGTGTTCAATAGATGCAACTTTGTAATTGTCTTAGCCATCACATAAATACCTAATTTAAACACAGCAGTAGACGGAAATGAAGACATAGTATTTAAGACATAGTATCAGGTCCTGATGCAACGAGACATGTGATTAACTGAATGAATGTGGGTACAGTACTTGCTCTACCAACGTCAGGGGTTCACTTTGCTTGGACAGCGAATTGTATGGCACGTGGTTAGAGCCTTCCTGAATCAAGGCCTAAAAAAGGGGTTTTTCTGGTGAACAAGAGTTGGGCTGTTGGTGGGGCTACAAAAGATGCAAATTTTGTCTGTAAGTTGTTCCTTCTTTTCCCTGCTTGAGAGCATAATTTCATTTTTTCTTTAATTCAGAAATAAAGGTCTCAAACATAGTGATGAAATTAACCAGTCAAACCCAGAAAAAATTCAATCTCAACATTCTCCTGACCTGAACATACATCTTAGATAGATTTTATAAAAATATGTAATGTATTTGGAGAGAATGAAAACACCTGTACTTACAAGTGTTATGACAGTCAGGCATGTTAATAACTATGTTCAGGACTTATTTGGAGAAACCTCTGCACTACCTTTACAAGTATACATGAGATTTCTTTAGGCAATTTACAACCTATGGAGGCAGATGGATAAGTAGCTGTGTCTTCATCCTGGGAAGTCTCTGTCTGAATGTGCCTGACACCATATTACATGTCCATAGATGTGAGGATGGACAGAGCAGCGCTAGAACAGCTTTTCCTCATCATCTCGCAGGGAGCAAGGATTTACCAGCATGGTAACCTGATGTAAAATGAAAATGTGGGGAAATATGGCAGGAAACAACAGATCTGTGTGGAAGTCTTGTTCTTAAACTTCCGTCCCTGAAGACAAACATTAGGGAATCCGGAGTAGGTCCTGAGAGTGGCTTTAATACAGAACTCTGATTTTGTCTCTCCTTTTTGGGTTGCCATCTGCTTTATCACTTAAAGAATGTTAACATTCTTTAAAAATGGGCAGATGGACCTCATTCAAGTTCTGACAGTAACTCTTTGTTATTGGTACAAATAGCTGCAGAGGTATTTAATTACCATTAGTAGTCATCAGTTTGCTGCGAGCTGGTGACATTCAGAATAGTGAGCAGGCTGCATTCTTTGTGTCCAGTGAGTTCATAGAAAGTTAAACCTACTTTTGACAACAGCCTCAAGCTTAGCTACCATTAACCCCTCTTCAGTTACTGGATGATGTGTTTGAACAGTATGAATGATTAATGAAGGTTAAATAGTCCAGTTTCTATCTTAAAACCTTTTGTTATTGGCAAAGGGCAGGTCAATTGCCAAGGTGAGCAGAAATTCAAGTGTTTGGTTTTCACCAAATAGTTCTTGGCAAATTTAAATTATTATGAGGTGGTAAATTCAGAAGGAAATGAAGGGCTGTGGCCAAACAAGGTAATTCTTGAAGGCTTGGTAAATTAATCCAATCTTGTGTCTGAAATTAATGTTACTTATCTTTTCCTCAACAAATGCTGCAAAGTATTGGAGTATGTAGAAATAACCAGCCCAGTAAAAGAATAACATCTGGAGTTACTCTTTGTCCCTTTCTTAGGCGAGACAAATGAAAGGAAAGAAAACTCTTTGTAGCTCCTTTTTACTTACTCTGGCCTAATTCCTGCTCAGAGCATGGCCATCTGCAGTTTTGAAGAAGTAAGATTCACTTTTGATACCATAATTTTTCCTTATGAATCCATGGGTAAAGTTTGGCAATTGTGCATGAAAGGGTAGTCCTAGAAGCCTCAGAAGTTAGAGGGAAAAGGTGGGTCAGTGCTTTGGGGTTTCCTTTCACCTCTGGCAGTGCAGAATTTCTCTGTGTTATCTTTATAGCTACAACTACGCAGCCAAAGCCTGAATGCTAGAAAAGGCAAATGTGCTGTGATATTCAAACTGTGATGGGCTGAATTTTTATTTCTTTCTTGCACATTGTCATTGTGATAAAAGCTAACTTCCGCTAACTTCTATAACAAATGCCCTTTGATGACATCTCAGAAGCTTTATTGACTGTTGGAGCCTCCAAGAGTAGTGACTGACTGATGAGCAATTCCAACAGTTTTTACTGAAGAGTTCTGGTCAAGTTCCTTGTTTGCAGTCAGGAAGCCCAACTGCAGTAAAATTTCACTTCTTTTATTTTACCTTTTCAAGGAGAATTTTCCTTCGACACATTCTGATCATGCTCCCTATTCTTCATTTAAATCTGATTTCTACATTGCATGACTGTTGACAACGCTCCAGAGATCCTTGCTTGCCATTCTTGAGCAATCCTCATGGGTATGGTTCAGAACAGGCTTTCTTTGCTTTTAGCCCAGCATTATGCTTTTTTCTGTTTTATCAGGTTTTACAGAGCTCTAAACCCAGATTAGCACTGCCACTTGGGGACTAGGAAGGATTTTAGGACTCCTCTTTAATTTGAGCTGTGGTTGCTTCTCAAATGGTTACGGTTGAACTAGATGACCTTAGAGGTCTTTTCCAGCTGTTATGATTCTATGTTGCTAGTAAGAGAGTCATGGAGAGTCCCAGAAGGAAGAGCTGTAATGTGAATGTGTATGAAAGACAATGTTACAATAGGATCTTAATACTAAAAGCACATTTAGTGAAATAAACCTGTGTATATTGCATAGTAAGAGAAAGTCATCTTATATATGTGCATGAATCCTAGTCAAAGCCAAAGGCTTCTGCAGCAGTGGTGCAGCAGCATTTTTCTACGTGGCCACAGCCCCATCTTCCAACTGGAAAGTCCCTCATCCTAGCTCCCAACATCTCGGCCTGTAACAAAACTACATATCTCAAAGCAAAGAATTGGTCCTTGATTTCATCTCAATTTCTGTCCAGTGTGAGAGCTGCAAACAACTGGCTGAATAAAATGGCCAATGACAAGACTGTGCTGGCATTGAAGAAAGAAGTTAGTTAATTGACTACAAATTTGCAGAGACATCATTGAGATATGGGTCACAAATGACTGCTGGGTCATGCTCATTAGGAGCAGCACGGACACATGTTGAGCCCATACATCCTGATAAACTGCAGGGCACTGTAATTGCTTAGAAAGGTTGTTTCAGCAGCTCTGGTGTAGGGGGGAAACAATTTTGTGAAAAAATCTGTCATGTATGTATACTCTCCAGATATTGTGGGTAACATCTGGACTTGCTTGGGTAATGCCTCTTGCATTGTTTTCTATTTTCCAAAGCAATCCAGTGCCTACCCTAGGTAGTGCACTAATTATTGGTTAGGAGAGAATTAGAAAGGCACAGCTGTCCCTGATGTGACTCCCATATTCCTATTGTAGTGGTACACACCGATCTAAGGCAACCTTTTTGCCTTAATGAAGTCTCTAACCCTGGGAAGTATTCCTTCCTCACAGTAAAATGGGAAGGTAGCTTAGGCGGAAGCAAGGGCTGACATGTGATTGCTCCATTTGAGTTCAGGAGCCCTTCCTCTGCAGTTTGTTCTGCTTTGTCATGAAACACTTATGCATCTTGTTTCCTAAGATTTGTACTGCATGGGAGCAGTCTGTGAGTCAGACCACCCTGGTGTTTGAAAGGTACCGTGTCTAACAATTTAGGAAGTCAAAGTGTTTAGATGCAAATTGACGTCCAAATTTTCTATTTTCCTGATATGTTGTACCTTCCTGTAGAGCTGTTGCAGCAGGAGGTGTGCCATGCGGTATGTGGAGACAATCTGCTCAC
Organism: Numida meleagris; assembly: GCF_002078875.1. Taxonomy (NCBI): domain Eukaryota; kingdom Metazoa; phylum Chordata; class Aves; order Galliformes; family Numididae; genus Numida; species Numida meleagris. The sequence goes on from NC_034412.1 coordinate 7,551,449, forward strand.
TCCGGAGGAAGAGGTCTGAGTGAGGTGCTTCCCAGCAGGCTCCTTGCACTGCAGTGCCCATTGTGAGGACATATCTGAAATGCAGATTGGCATGGTGGGGAGCTCCTGCCCTAACATAGAGTCCTAGAGAGACAGTGACCCTCTGACAGTGACCAATATGGGTGCTGCAGAATGAAGGCCAGCTGAATGAATGTGGGAAATGTGGCATCACGACCCTCAAGCATGGCTGATCTGGTCGTAACAACCTTTGTACCTGAAGCTGGGCAATCTAACTCTTTTTAAATCCAGCCCCTCCTGAGCAGTCTGGGGTGGATTACCACACTACTGACCAAACAGATTTTGATAACTAAGTTGAAATCACTTTCAGCTGTTCAGCAAGTAGAGGGGTCCGCGTGGATTCACCCCTACCACTACAGTTCAGTGCTTTTCAGATGCTCTGGCCTACGTGAGGCCACAGGATTAAAGAAAAGCCAAGCAAACTGTTTCCAGTCAGTTCCTCCAGTTTTCTTAACTCTGTTCTTCTCTTCTGTAACTTTTCTAGAATGTGGCATGCTTTTTCTGAATTTCTAGGTAACCGTTAATTCTTCCCTTTTCTGACTCACGTGCTGCTAATAGTTGAGAGTTAGACCTTTAAAAAAAAGAAACAACAAACAATTGAATCTAGAGATCAATATGGTGGCTATCTGAAGCTTATAATGGTTGCATTTAACCTTAATGATGTCACCACTATGAGAGCATTATGTGAAACAATTCGCCAATGAATATTCTGTAATTTAATGTAGGAACTGTGCAATGAATCACTACAAAGCGTCTTCATATGTTGCCATGAAGAGTGTAAGAAATGTTCTTGTTGCTATGTTTTAGAATACTTTTATTTATAAATGTGGTTTACAAGGTAAAACCCTTGCAACTTGATGGCAGTCTGTATGTCCGGCTTGCCCAAATAGAAAATATGGAAGCAAACATACCTCTGATGCTTGCTTTACTTGAACAGTAAACAACGCTAAGTAGTTCAGGATAGTTAGAAACATTTAAGTGAATACTGACAAACATTTTACAGAAATGTATTTTGCTCTTAAAAATATGAGTATCCAAAGGTTAAAAAATCCATTGATAGGGCATTGCAGCACTGCCCGCCCTTTTATGATACAACTTTTCAATATCCGTGTATGAGACACAGATAGGGAATGGAAGAACAGAAACTGTGATTCTTCCAAGTTCACAAAGGGTGTTTGTGGCAGACAGTAACAGCCAAAGAAATACTCTTACCTCCATGTTTTCATAGATGTCTGGGAAATTTTTCAGAGTTATGTGATATGATATGTATGCCCAGGTTTAACAGCCATCAAGATTTGCAAAGAGAAAATAATGCAGAAGTCTACCCCCAAAAATGCTGGCTTAAAATTACTTCCGTGTTGCTTTTTTTTTTTTGGTTGTTTTTTTAATTCTTTTTGTCAAGGCCAGTTAATTCAGTCTTACTGAGATTCAAGAAGATGGAGAAATTGTAAGCAAGTATTCAAAAATAGATAGAGTCCTGTTTGCTGTTCAGGCCAAATTATGGCTGGCTCTTAGAAATAGGGAAAAATGTCCTTAAGTTTGGAAAGAATGAAATTCATCCCATTATATAAAGAAGGAAATGAACCACATACTGTGTAAAATATTTTAAAGAATGATTAGGAGGGCTGAATCATGCTTCAGCAGCCATTTTTGTGGGGAGTAGTAGAATTTTAATTAGCTTCATATTCATTACTCACCTGATACATAGTCTCTAATTGCACCTTCAGTGTATTTTGCTGTCTGTCACTGGAGCTCACTTTTATTAACTATAATCATTGAAGGTTTTATGAAGCCTATCCATGGTATATGAATACCACGGTGCAAATGAATCACTCAGCCTTACAAAACTGTTGTCAACGTTTGCTAGTAGGTAGGAAGATTTTTCACTTGCACTGGCATGATAGTTGTGAGAGGTTGAAAGAAAAAGTGATTTATCTGACCACCAAGGAAAAGCCTGGTAATAGAATAGGTAAATCTTGCAAGCTTAAAAAAAAATGTTTAGGAAACCAGCTCTGCAGTTTTTTAAAATTCCATTTCTTCTTTTTGTTCATTAATTTATATCCCTTTTGATCAGCACAGGATAAAAAAAAAAGTGCTTTTAATAAACTTTTTTCATCTTTTAATAATATAGCTGGTACTTACATAAAAATAAAATGATATGTGAAAAAATGAGTTATCGGAGGACTCTGCTTGAAGTGCTGACCTTATCTTTCTTCAGCCAAATTCCCAGTAATAAAGATGAAAGATATACTTGAACTGGGATTAAGGATATCAGCTCTCAGTGACTTTTGCCTGTGAAGTAATTCCACTAGATGCTTCTGTCCTATAGAAATGATAATAAGGAAGTAATTAGTGTTTGCAGTATTAATCTTAGGCAGGAATTCCATCAGAGATCATGATTTTTCTTTAATTTCTCAGTTGGCCATTAAAGAATTGTGAACCGGTATTGTATGTCTTTCTCCCACTCATAAAATATCAATCAGATAAAAGACTAAAGTAAGTAAGTTGTGCTGATGTGCCTACAAAAGGAAGAAGCAGATGGAAGAGCAATTTGGTCTTAATTTTTTTTTCTCTGCTGATATAGAATCACCAAGGTTGGAAAAGATCATCCAGTCCAACCTTCCATCTACCACCAATATTTCCCCACTAAACCACGTCCCTTAGTACAACATCTAAATATTTTCTGAACACCTCCAGAGATGGTGACTCAACCACCTCCCTGGGCAGCCCATTCCAGCACCTGACCACTCTTTCAGAGAAGAAATTTTTCCTAATGTACAATCTGTCACCTGCAGAAATGAAGTAGAAAGTAATATCAGACACCAAGCTGTTCTTCAGTGCTTCTAACGAAGTTGCAGTAAAATCTGTAGAAAAATTTCTGAAGGGAATTGGTTTGGATCTGAAATTACTTAAGTGGCTTTCAGAAGTTTATAATAAATATATGAGGAAAAGTACGTGACTGTTTTCACTGTTGGCCAAAAAATCCTCCAGGCCTTTAAATCTTTGCTGTTGACTCTCAACTGAGTTTGGCTTTTTGATAAAATGATACAAGGAAAAAGTGATTGTAATTCCAGAATATGTTGAGGCAAATTAAACCTGAGTCCAGCTCTGTATACTGAAATCACACCCCAGAAGACATCACTGTACCATGATGCCAAAAGGCCTTCAGTTTGGCATTAAACCACACGAAGGGGATGGAAAATTTATCAGATTTCTCCTCATTGGCTTTTCCTTGAAGACCTCATCATTGTTTTTCTCTTCTATCATTGTTGTGTTAAAACCCTGTCCCTGTTGAGATAAGTGGCAAAATTGCCTCTGAGTGAAGTTGGACTGGTGTGAGGATCTGAGGATGTTTGAGTGACAAGTGGTCACTGTGATGGATCACAAATGCTACTGATAGTGTTGATAGACACAGGATTGGGTGCTACCACCAGGGCCTCCATTTGCTTGGAGCTTCTCTGCTAGCTGCTATTGCTATCACAGCTCTGTTAATGTAGATGCTGATTTTTTGCAAAAACATCAACCATCAGGATATATTTCTGGAAATAATATACCCTGTCTTAAAATAAGTAAATGACAGTCAATCATCCTTGTAATACTCTCAGATAATTAGCCATTGGGCCTGTCTAATTACTTCCATGAAACATGAGTTGTCTTTCTTAGATTTCTGCAATATGGTCTGGGATGTCTCGAGTAACACAGCAGTTACCACTGACTGGCCCTCGGTGACGACTAATAAAGTTTATTAGTTGTAGTTGAATGAGGGATAGTAAAATATGGATATGCTCCTTACTTTCAAATTATTTATTAATTATTTTATGTTACTTCTTTCCACAGTAGTGATTACATTGTTTTAATAATATATAAATCTGATCATGTATACATGAAAAAAATATACGGGTTCACTTTGCATGAGTGTAGGAATTCAAAACAAACAAGTCTGTAGCAAAAAATAGCAAGTACGGGTCGGAAAATGTGGCGACTACACTTTCCTTAGAGTTTGTATCTCTTGACTGAACCAACTTTTCTTGGTGAAAAGGGACTGAAGCATAAGTTTTGGTGATTTTTTCTATTTATGTAATCCAGTCTTCAGCTGTACCTGATTTCTTTTGCATTGTATGCATCTGTCTTTTGCCAATATCCTACAGAATATGAAGAGATTCAAAATTCTTATTCTCTATGAAATTCTAAGTTGTATAAAATATTGATTTCAAAACAATCCAAAAGAAAATTTGGAAAAAAAATATATATATTGGAGCAGTTAAAGACCTCAATTCGACATTTCAAAATATTTTTTTTTTAATCCTATTCTGCATGACTGAATGCGTTCTGCATGACTTGTTGTCATGAACCTCCGCCACCGAGGTGTGCCATGTCACGGGATTGTGTTTGTAAGCCTGAATCACGATGGCCTGATCTCTCCCATGCACCCATTTCTTCCTGAGGGGGCTTTTGTGAATCTCAGTAGGTGACCGTCTGCCTTGAGGAGTTCCTAGAGGCTTTTTCAGGTCTGGTTTTAAGCCCTCAGAGGGCAAAGAGCTGCACAGATCCCACATTCCTTGTTGGGATGGTTAGCTTTACAAAAGTTACCGAGGCAGAAAACAGGCTGGAGGTCTGCAGCAGGGGGAACAGCCCCAGCAGCCTGTTCTTGGGGATGTGTCCATGTGCAAGACTCACCTGGGATGGCAGGACCCAGTGGCCAGGTGCTCCGTGGTGCCGTGCTGACTCTGTTGGTTGTCTGCAGCTCCCAAGGTGTGGCACAGCTAATCCTCTTTGCTTTTTAATGAAATAATTCTCCTGATTCCTTTGTTGAGGAAATCTTTAGCTTGTGCTTGGATCTGGGACCTTAGAGCAGAAGGTGCCTGTTCTCCTTGACATTTGTTCTACCTTACTGACTGTGTAGTCAGTCTACCCAGAGTGTGGGCTTCGTTTTCCATCAGCAGATTTGCATCTCTGAACACAGCTTTATGATTTGTGTTCCACGCTTGAAAGCTCCAAGCTAAGCACAGATCAGTAATACTTTTGCTGAAATCATTACATATTTTGTCATATTCTTGTGTTGGCTCTTAAATTCAGGTGCTGATCTGGAATGTTTGTTTTGGCCACAGGGGCCAAGGGATGGTATCACAAAGAGAAATGCAGAGAAAATGGGATAGCCATCAGCAGCTAGAGAGCTTGCAAGAGGCTGTGTCCCTCCACAAGCTCTCAGTAAGCTCCTTTTAACTGCACAGCTCTATGAAAAATTATGGAAAATAAGTGGAAAATTGCACACAATTATTCATTGCTCTACGAATATGCTTTAAATACTTGAAATGCAACAAATGTGTAGTTCCAAGTCACCAATCTCTTGTTGTAGCTTCAGGTAATTCTGGTAATTGATTGTCAGCCTCTGTTACAGGATAAATCATTGCTTGAGGATATTCTCAATTCTTCTTGGAAATCACGGGAGAAATCCTGGCATCAGTGGGCTTTTGCAACGTATTTCAGTGGGAGTAAACATTTTGGTTCACACTTTTCCTTACTCTGTTACAGCTGAAGAGGTTTGCATGAAAAGAACAAAGAGTCCTAGAAGGCATGGCAGATCTCCATAGATGCTCTGCAGCCTTTATTCTCTTGTGCCCCTGGAGAATCCCTCTCTATGGGTAAAGGCAAACCCTTCTACAAATTGCTCTTTTTGTGTGAAAAAATTGGCTCACCAGCCCTGAAATCAGGGAAATGGATTAGTCAAAAGAATTCATGCTCATGTGCAATGAATATGTTTAAGATCCACTATGGCATTCAGCTCCAACTGTGTACTGGGATCAGGCCAAAACTACACCTTTCCCATGGCAGCTTCAGGAGACAACGAATGAATCAGGGGTGGATTTCTGCATAGGTAAAGTAGGTCATTGCCTACTTTGCAGGGAAACTGAAGACAACAAATAACATGTTTCGTATGAAGTAATTGTTATTCACAGACAATAATTACTTCCTATTAAAGTTGGTAAGGGTTACAAGTCAGGTTTTCTTGGTATCCTGTAGAGCTGAAATGTTCACAGGGAAATGCAGTATTCTGTTGGGGTTTTTTTTGGTGTTTTGTTGTGTTTTTTTTTTAAAAGGAAATAAGACCACATTTTGCAGTTTGGTGCAATGCCAAGTTGTGAGGCTCTGGTACGCAGCTGTTCTTTCCAAGTGCAGGAGGTTTGAACCTACAGTCCAGGTCGATCCCTACTTTCAATCTATTACACATCTTAAGATAAACTCCCTGATAAAAAAATGCTGTTTGTACGTGACATTTGTGACTGTGTTCACCTAGGGAGGTTTGGTGTGCTGACTAACTGATGCTGTCCAGTTTGTGCTTTGAATGCAATGACGTGATAATGAAATACAACGGACAACCTACACTGAGCTTTCGAGTGGGAGCTTCACCACCTCAGCCATGCAATTCATTTTAACCACATATGAATTGCTGATATACTGAAAACAACTGGAGAGTCCTGTCCCTCCAGCTGTCCCTGCAAACCATCTCCCCTCACATTCTAGCTCAGAGCTATATGTAAGCAGAAATGTGGCATTTGGTTTAATCCCCTGCTGCAGGCAGGTCGGGCACTCCCACTGTGTTAAGTACTAATGCTCGTAGCGTTAGTGCTTAGTGTCAGGAAATTCCCCGATTGCTGGAGCCATGGGTAGCGTGTTCAGATGTGCAAATGTATTTATACATTACTGGAAAACTGGCATTTTTAAAGCAAGCATTTCAGGTGATACTTTACGGACTTTTTGTTAATTTTTAGAATGATAAACATGGAAGAATAGCTCTGTGGGGCTATATAACCCTGGGATATAAGCATAAGAGAAAACCTCATAAATAAGGCAGAATAGCTGAGATGCTCCTCTGATAAGTCTGGTACTGAGAATTGGTATTTTTAGCCAAGAAATTCAAATACTAGTTATTTTATGGCATGAAATCTCTTTGAGTAAACTATATAGCATTCATGCAGTGTACAGTCTGGAGAAAACTCTGCTTAGACTTCAGAGGTGAGAAGACCTCAGAATGCTCAAGTGATAGTTTACTTAGAAGCAAGTGGGAAAGTGCTAGCAATGTTATGATGGCTATGCTTCTAGTCTGCTGTGTTTCAATATTTCTGCATCTGTAGTTGTGGTGCTGCCACCTCAGAACCAGCCAGGCATACCTAGGAAGTTTCAGACTCTCCCATGCCTCTGGACAAGTGAGCTGCTCTTTGTTCTCTCTTTGTCTGCGTGCAGGGTGCTGCTGCCAGGTGCTCTGGCCATTCCCACCTCTCCCAGGTTGGCAGTCAGAGCTCTGTGTAGGCTCATTTCTCTGAGTTAAGTGTCCAAAGAGGGAACTACTAACTTAAGATTATCCCGAGCATTTGGGAAGATAAAGATGATGCTTTTGCTTATGGACTGTTATCAATGAGGTTTGGTGCTAGATTAATGGTCTAGGAGTCAGGAGTGGTAATGATCTCATCTCTGGAACTACCTCTTGCATTACTTAGGTCAACTCCTTTCATTTCTCCATTCTTTTCAGCTTCCAGCAGAGATAATTCTAGAGACTTGCTTTTGTATTAAAAATCTTTGACACGGATAGATGCAAATTATGAAACAAATAGTATTATTATTGTAAATTCAGTCAGGAACTTTAACCTTCTGAACCATCCAATATCCAAAGAACCAGTGCTGAAAAAGTTTTTATGCATTATTGAAATAGCATCAATATTACTACCCTCCTCCTTGAAATTATAAAGAATAATTGGAAGCTCTTCCTAGCACTGGGCAGGAATTGGGCAAATGAACAGATGCCTCTGGAAATCAAATCCAGGCAGGAGGGAAAATACTCCCTTGTTGTACAGAAAGGAACTGATGCTCATATGTTTGGGAATTTACACAGATCCTCATTCAGAAAGGCACAGCGGCGGGAGCCACCTGCGGATACGGCTGGGGGCACACAAGAGGATGGGTATATCCTCCACATACCAGCTGTCCCTTGCGAACCAGTCTCCTCTTCACCCTCCTCTGAATGCCACAAGCTAGCTTTTTAGTTTAATGATCTTTAAAAAAAAATGGTTTATTTAAAAGAGAAAAACTTCCTGCAAATAATTAACTGCCAAAAATGACCACTTGAGAGTTTTATATTGATTTATTTCTCTCTCCACCAAATGCTTCTGTTCTGTATCTTCCTCTTACTACATTATCACACGTCTATTTTGCATATTGGGGTTACGAATTTGCCTTTTCAGCTGTCTTAGGCTATTTGTGTATCTCGATGGTTGATAAAAATATGACAAATTGTTCTTGGCAATGGGAGGGGAAGAGTGTTAATGATAAATGGGCTTTGCACTGCAAGCGTATATTCCTCACTTCCTATGAATGCCATCTCCTGGAAAGCTCACTGCAGTCTGACAAAACATTTTTCTGGATTTAGACTTAAATGAAAATTCAATAGCCACATTAAATAGCAAAGGCTCCTTTCCCTTTCCCTTTTTCTTTCCTTTTTTTTTTTTTTTTTTTTTTGGCCCCCAGCACGAGGTGCGAATTCCAAACAACCTAGAGGCGCAGGGGCAAAGCACAGATATTATCATTTGAACATTTAAAGCATGAACCTACTTTACATTTTTTTTCTTTTTTTTTTTTTTTTTTTTTTTGGCAGTTTTTCTAATCACTTATCTTTCTTCAAGAGCTTTCTTTGACAACAGGACAGTGCCCCAGATTTCCCAAATCTTAGAAAGCCTGGAAGAGGTTAATTGGAAAAGTCAGGGTTGCAGCTGGATAGTTAGTGCAGCTGGATTCTCTGTGCCGCTTGTTAGGATTTTCTTGGTGCCTCAAGGCCCCACAACTCAGTGTCACTGCTGTCGCCAGTGCCCTGGCTGCGAGTCCACTCCCCAGCCTCACTGGCTCCTCGTTTCTATACACTTCACTTTGCTGAGCCACTGCGAGCTGGCGTCATCCATCCAGTCACAGCTCTCTAAGTTTGCCATGTGCACTGACCCCATGCTGACCCTGAACCATGATACAAACTATGGGATTGTAATTAATCTCTAATTACCCACAATACCTCGCTGGGTATTCAGCCTGCTGTTCAGTTGTATTCCCAACCAATTCAGTCATCAGTGGAGCATTCAAATTTGGCGCAGCTCAGTGTTTAGAACCCGAGGGCTCCACTAATGGTGAGTGGCTACTCGGAGGGCTGCGTCTACCTCGCTCTGCTCTGCTCCGGCAGTGCTCCGTTCCCACGCGGCTGTCAGGCTCCAGCTGTAGCTTGACCAATTGACGGTGTGATGCTTGTGTTCATGATTCACCCCTTCAAAAGACAACTGAGCAGGCTGCGTGTGACACCAGTCATTTATCTCTATTAGCTCTTGCTTTCACACAGCTCGTGTATTTCTCCTACCGGGGGCAGGAGGAGCCGATCATCGACTCAGCAGATCCAGCTTGAATGCATTGCTTCTCTTTCAGTTTGAGTTGTGCTACTACTTCTGTAAAAAATAATGAGATCTGGTGTGGGCAGTCCCGGGAAAGATGCCCTGAGGAGAACTTGTGCTGGGTTGTGACGTGGTTCTGCTCCTGAACTCCCAGTTAAATCAAACCCTTAAGGGGAGAGACTTAATTTGGGTATGACTGTAAGGGCTGCTACAGATAGTTAGGACATTGCACTCTGGTCATCCCACAGGCATAGGACATTCCACTCCTTTTGTGTACAGCAAATGTAAAGATGTCATACAGCAGCCTTTGAATGGTAGATGGAGCACTCAGGAATGGAAGCACCATGTAAGAAAAGAAGAAAACCTTCCCTCCTCAATTCCCATTACTTCAGCTGCCAAACACTTTTATCAAGAGAGCTACACTTGGGGTCTTCTCATCTCTCAACTGGTTTTCCTTTCTCTCTCTTCCATCCTCACACTTCCAGCTTTCTCCTGTCCTGAAGTGTCTCACCAGGCATTTACTTCCATCTCCTCACCCACCACCCCATTTGTCCTCCAGCCCAGTATCTCTTCAGAGTTTCAGAGAGTCTTTCTTGGAGCTGGGAGAGAATATTTTGATATGACGTTGTTTGAACAGGACACGCACGTACGGTACACTTGCCAAATCATACCAACTTCCAGTGCAAACTGGTGTGGCTCACAGAAGCCAACCAGTAGTAGATGCTAGCTCTGATATCCTGGAGTGGAGCTGGGACTTTTGGGCCTGCTCTAGCTCCTTCTTGTGCAGCTGATATCCCTGAGCTTCTGGTTTTCTCACTGGCTGCAGCCCTCTACCTCACCTTGTAGAGATTTTCTGGGATGCCCTGGGCACCGCGGAATTAACACCAAAGAAATGAAAAGGATAGACACTAGAAAACTAGAAATGGAAAAACAAGGTCATAGAAAAAGTTCACATTTGTTTTTTAGTAGAAAATTTCTGACTTTAAAAAGAAAACTAATACATGCATCAGTCTTCATTTCAAACTACTTAGGCTCATTCTTTCCTGTATTTGCACTGGGAAACTCACAAAATCATACTGCCTTGAGGAAGCCTTCTGATTTTCAGCCTAAAGTATTTAATATTTTACCTGCTTTGTACCTAGTGAATATAATATTTGTATATTCTGACACAAAGGTTAGAACATTCATTGTGGCAAACATAATTGTGTTAAAAATCTTATCGCTTTTATATTTTATGGCCTAATACCTGGCGTTAGAGGCTGTGTTTCTCTATGCCCAGTACCCAGCAGCTGCCTCAGCTCTCTGATGTAACAGTTGTTGTGGTGACTGTTTTGCTCTTAAGTAGTCACGATATATAAAATGACCACATTAAAAGCTGCCTAACTTGTTTGAATATTACATATATTAAACCTCTTATTTGCTGGTGATAGTGTGGCACTTCTTGTCTTCGCCAGCTCGCACTCAGTGGAAATGGCATTTTTGTTCCAAATGTACTCCATTTATGCCATTTGAGTTGTTTTAACTTGGGAGATTTATTTCTTGAGAGTTTAACAGGGGCATTTGAGGGAAGGAAAAAGGGGTTGTCAGCAATCCCACAAAGCCTTCAGCTCGGTTCTGTGACACACACTCCCGGGGCGAGATGCTGTCACCCAGTCAATCAGCCATTAGGCATGTAATTATGGCAACCAGTCATGAGACAGTTCCTAATTAACACTTATTTTTCTCAGCAAACTCGAGTTCCCAGGATCCGAGGCAAAATAGATAATTAAGACATTGCCTCCATCTACCTAGGGCACCCATCAGTTGTCTGTTGTCCTGCACTCAGCTCTAACACCCTGGTGTACCTGCTGGCACAGCTTGTCCCCACACTGTCTGCTCTTCTCCTTGTAGTTATCTGCTTCCCACAGCAGGTGCAGGCAGCATTCCCACCCACAGGACACAGCAAATGTTAATGAAGACTCCCTGAACTTGTTCATTGTGCATCTTTTAGACTTTCTGTCTATATGAAGTCTTAATATTTCTTAAGAATTTTCTGTAGAGGCTGTTGGATTAACCTAGTTGGATTAATGGAAAAAACCTGCTTGCCTTTACTTGGTTAAATGTTGAAGTCCAAGGCATGTGGTATGAAGTGACAGTCATGTCACAACAGTAATTGTTTTTGTAGTGACTTTCAAATTCTGGAAAATAGATGAGCTTTACCCAGGACCAAAGTGGCTGTGTGTTACATGTCAACCTTTGCTGCATTTAAAGAACATTTCTCTTATTCCCAAGCCAAATCCTAAAAGAATGTGGATAGCACTATTAAATAATCCACCCATTTATCATGTACAAATAAATGTTTCTTTCTTTCATTATTTAAAATGACAGCTGACTCAGATTATTCTACTGATGTGCTGTGAAGACTCCGAAAGAAAGAATTAAGCAAAAAACCAACACCCAGTGTTTTTCAGCACCTGGTAATGCAAGCATCCGATAAAAACTCATGGAGCTGTGATTCATATTTCGCCTGCTTTTGACCCCTGAACTTTGTACAGTGATGAAATTTGAACAGAAATATTTGCATATTTAAACATTTGGTTTTGAAAAGCCACATGAGATGTAGTTTGCACCACCTTGTTTTTTCTTTTTTTAATCTTTCTCTTTTCTTTTTCTTGTTCATGCATTTCTTTTTCTTTTTTCTGTTTAACAGATTAGACTTCTGTTATCACACATTGAGGGGCTTTTGAGTGGCAGTGAGAGTTGTATTCTATCCTTTAATACTTTACCAGATGTATGACCCTGGGCAGTAAGGGAGAAGTTACTTCACCTGTGTTAGAAATGGGCATAAAAATGAGGTAAGTCCCAGTATGGAGGCTGTGTGATGAGGTAATTGCCTGCAGGCATAAGCGGGGGTTTGTGGATCAGAGGGGTAATTCTGGTGTTACTGAATAGACGGGAATTATTCCACTGATACACAATAGACCTTATTGTAAATCTGCTTGTTTTGTATGTAAGTTCCTCATGTGCAGGTACAGTGGTAGGTGGTAGATTATTGCTGAGAAGCAATATTGTGAATTCTTTCACTCTGTTTAAAAACAAAGCATTTCAGTTAAAGCTTCTCACTTTCTTTTTTTTTCTAAATGGCAAGCAGAGGTGGTTCCAGGTCTTAGGTCTGTGAGCAACTTACACATAAATTTGGTTACATTCATTGTTCAGGAGCAATCTCTAGTATTCATGATTATTTTCTAAACATTTCAATAGCGCTTTGATAGACCTATTTGGGAGGAAGTAAGCAACAAATAGGATCCATCTTACTTCTGCAAAAAAAAATTCCTCCTTTTTCCTGTTGAGCCAACTAGTTGTTATTTATGGCCCGTACTGAAAGGTCAGTTCTCTGTCCAGAGACACCAATTCCTTCTCAGTTATTCCATCTTTTTATTACGTTAAGAAGTTCTCAACTCTGGAAAGGCGAGTTCAAAATCTGTTCTCTAGATTTTATGAGAATCATAGAATCATAGAATTAGCTAGGTTGGAAGAGACCTACAAGATCACCTAGTCCAACCATCCACCTACCACCAATAACGCCACTAAATCATGTCTCTCAATGCTATATCTAAACGTTTCTTGAACACCTCCAGGGACGGTGACTCCACCACCTCCCTGAGCAGCCCGTTCCAGCGCCTGACCACTCTTTCAGAAAAGTAGTATTTCCTAATGTCCAGCCTAAATCTCCCCTGGCGCAACTTGAAGCCATTCCCCCTCGTCCTGTCACTAGTTACAAGAGAGAAGAGGCCGACCCCCAGCTCACACAACCTCCCTTCAGGTAGTTATAGAGAGTGATAAGGTCCCCCCTGAGCCTCCTCTTCTCCAGACTGAACAGACTGCTCCCTCAGCCGTTCCTCATAAGGCCTGTGCTCCAGACCCCTCATGAGCTTCGTCGCCCTCCTCTGAACACGCTCCAGGGCCTCAGTGTCTTTTTTGCAGTGAGGGGCAATGAGCTCTTCTCAAATGCTTATGTCCATGTTCAGCTTTTCTGAAGTTAGTTGTCCTGTTAGAATGGAGCTTCTAGGTCTTCAGCAGTGTTTTGGCAGGCAGGGGGAGCAGGAGGGGATTTTTGTGACTGTGCTCAGAAGTGCAAAGATAATCAATTTTTCAGTCGAATGCTTGAAAAATGATCAATCTTAGGAAGGTTTGCCTTTCCTGGACTTGCAAACAGAGGTGGGAGCTAGGAACATGGGTACATTGGTCTGTTTATTTTGATTACTGTAGCAGTAACTTCTTGGTGAACCTCAGATGCCTTGAGTTTGAAAAAAGACCTTGATGGCCAGCAGAAAACAAGTGGCAAATTCCTACACATTAAGAAAGAAATTTTTCTCCATGACGTAATGAAAGATATTTTACATTTCCTGTAGCCAGTGGGGAAAAGATTAAGACAGATCTGGAGGGAAAAGGGAAATGCGCCAGCTGGCTGCAGATGGCAGGTACACAAAGCCTCATCTCTCAGCAGAGAGGTGCTCTATTTAGGGGTACAGACTTGTAGCTAGAGCCTGTACAGCAGGGTTCAATGAAGCTCAAACCAAAGGAACCTACAAAGGTTTCCTAGAGTGTGACTCTCAGATGCACAGAGAGCAGAACTTGTCTATTAAAGATAAATATGAATGCAGGAAAGGGTGACTGGAGTAAGCCTTTCCACTGAACTTTATTGTTTGACAAGGCTGCAAGGAACCAGATATTATCCTTTGGACAATTTGACTGGAGTTTGGGGCTAAATATGGTCTATCCCAACAGAGAAACTGGGGTAAAACTGAAGAGCATAAAGGAAAAACAAGCAGAAGTTTACTCTGGGGCCAGAAGCATCAGTGAAAAACCTACGGTGACCTAAAAAAAATTCAGCTCTAGTGATGGAATAGATAGAGACAGGGACAAATATAGTTCAAAACAAAGGGAAAAAAATCTCTTTTGTTGTTTTTACAGAGTATTTCTGTTGCCAGCATGGAAATTTTAGGTTGCTCCCCATAGTCACCCATGTGTCATTTTATATACCCATCGAAAGGCTCTTTGCCATATTTTCCTTTATTTTTTTTCTTTATTGATTTTTCTCTTTAAGACTTTAATTCACTCTTTTTCAGTTGCTACAGTTGAGAGAGAGATTCTGTAGATCACATAGAGATAACATTCCAACCTACGCTGGGTCACTCACACCTCACATAAGAATACAAGCTTCCTGCAGACACCTAGTCCTTTCCTGCTTTTCAGGCCTTTTTGCTCCATCTTTTCATTTTTTTTTTCTCCCTTAGTATTTGGGTCTTAATCTTTCTTTAGACTTATCCTTCATGCTGTGCTCATCTGAAATGTACCAATAATTGCTGCTACCTATATGTGGTTTGATCATTCTGTGCATTCCTTGCTGAAACTATCAGTGAAACAAGACATCTAAAATATGATTCTGCACAGTTAAGGTAATATTTTGAGTGTCTGAAATCTCTTATAAATCATTCTGTAGACAGTCTGTTTTTTAAAAGAAAAAATGACAGCAACAAGCCAACCCTAATGACATATTTCAGTGTAATGCTGTAATTTTAGCCCCTGCCACGAACTATTGCTGTTGTACAGTAAAGTATTTTGCTAGTAAACGGTGAAGTGATTTCTAGTAAGGCTTTTTCCCTTTATTCCATCTTTCATCGACAAAATTCACATCTCACCAACTCCAATGTATTAAAAAGAAAATACTCATCTGAAGCACATTAGACACCGTGTGAGTGCCATACAGAGAGTAAAGACAAGCTGTTGTAGGTTCACCTGGTTTATCTTTGGATGTCTTTGAAAAGGCAGAAGATGAAGGTGCTTCTTGCCTTGAAGTGGATGAAGTATATCAAGTGCACGATCTGTTTATTGGTGTCAGTGTTTTTACCTTGTTTCTGGATATATGCACAATACTGGGAAACGCATGTAACTGCCTCTGCACTAAGAAGTTGTTTTTTTTCCCAGGAGGTCCAATATCCCTTTAATAAATCTTTTTAAAAATTATTCTCTTTCTACTGTTTCCCGCTTCTTGGAAATTTCCTGCTTAAATGATCTTTCAGTTCTCTGTCATCATTGCAATTAATTTTCTATCAGTTTAATTATTAACTGGAGGGTGACTTTGTGTCCAACCATCTTCACAGACAGTTGCCACCAGCTGACTGCCATGAAAGAATTTGTCAACAGGGAGGTGGTCAGTGGCTACCTTAATGATTGGGCTGGGACCTGGGAAGCAGGACCTCAGATCTCTGCACCGTTGCAGACTCAGGCACTGAAGGGAAGGGCAAATACCACCCTGTCAAGTCCAGGACTTGGGTGGCCTCCGCTTCTGAACTTGGGATGCATGAATCAGAATTGAGCTCTAAGCCACAGAGCTTCCATGGCTGGCAAGTGTAGGGCCGGAAATTCAGATGAATAGAGCCCTAAATGTTTTTTTTGTTTGACGCTCATGTTTAACAGAAAATGATGAATCCATTAGCAACTCCTGCTGCTGCCAAAAGAAACAGACTTGCACTTGTAGATTGCTTTCATTCTATGCTATCAAGCCACTGCATGCTCAGTTTTTGCAAAGCTGACAGTCGTCTATCACTTAAAAGTGGTTTTTAGAGGTACAGTCATCTTTGTCTTAAGTGAGTGTATGTCTGCTGAAAGTGGCTCATTAAAGTATACTGACCTGGTTGAGCACCTCAAACAAAATCCATAGTGGAAAATGTCTTATTTTATGCTTGTTTTTTTTTTTTAATTTTATTTCAGAGTTCTTAATTAATTTCACATGACAGAGGAGCTTTGGGGGTGATTTTTGTCTGTGATGATGTGTCAAAGGGACTATCTGGTCTTATACATTGCATAAAAAAACATGTCAGTGGAGATTGGGCTGGGGCAGTTCTCATTTTGTAAAGGGGCAAGAACATTTCTGAGTCTGACCGTGTCTACTCAGGCCAAACGTCCTGCCTCCCTAAGTATCCTGCTGAAAGCCGAGGGACTCCTGAATATGTAAAGGATCCAGGATCAGATGAGTAATGTCTCTAGAAAAAAAAAAGTTCTGAACTAAATATTTTTTTTTTCTCCATGAGATACATTATCCAGCATAGTAAAAACATGTGTATTTATAGCCTAGATTATGCTTTGTTTTGTGAGATGAAAAAACACATTTTAGAGTTGGCCCCTTTCCTGAACAGATGTTACTGGCCTGGGTGAATAACTTATTCAAGCATACGATTTAACAGGATTGGAAGAGAATTTTTGCCAAACTCAATTCTGAGTAGAACTGAAATCTTTCACCACTTCTCTCTTTTCTGCCATATAGGTCTGCAGTTCAGCTCAGCCCCCGTCTCTGTCTTCTGGCTCTGTCTGTTCAGGGGTTACATCAGCCTCCTTGCTTTCAGTCTTGTGTTATTGCCATGCAAGAAAATCGCTAAGTGATTTTTTTTTTTTTCATTAAAGTATGTTTCTGCCCTGAAAAAATTACTGCCAGGGTAACATCAGGGGCTTCAGTGTTTGTCTCTCATTGATTTCTCACATCGCACGTGTTCATTTTGCTGGTGCAAAGATGTTTCTTTCTAATTGCCAATGCTTTTAGCTCCAGCTTGGCTTCTTTCTTTTTGCACATTATCACCAGTATTTAAGGTTTTGCAGGTCAAATTAGACCTGTAGTGACATCTGTGCCACCTATTGCTTTCAGAGACTGCCCAGGTGTGCTTGAATGCAGTCAGATGCACAGTCCTCCCTGCAAGAGGGGACAGGCTTGATCTCCTTCTCTCCAGATTTTGATGGGTCTGTGGTCTAATAAAGTCTAAAAAGTAAAGAAACAAAATTGTCATCCAAGGCTACACTGCACTAGAAGCAAGGAGTGGGTTTTTAAATTGAAAATGTGAGTGTTTATACAGCAATATCACAGAGTTTGAGCAAGTACCAAAACCAGCTTGGTGAGGAAAGGGACCTGGGGTATTGTAACCCCCTCCTTACGTCACTCCAGTGTACTAACCCAGGGCTGTAATGCATCATTGATTCTGAAGCTGTATCTGAGGTAAATCCTGTAGAGAGGTGTAGCAGAAATGCTAAGTCACAGCTTGAACCAGTGATTGAGCATCTGGTGGGAAGGCAGGGCCAACCCAGGGGAGCTCAGGCACGTGCAATGCACCTGAGTGACCAGAAGGGGTGGAGCCAGGATGCACCCCTTTCCAGACCTCATTTAAGGGTTGGCAGTGGAGGTGAGGGTGTCTTGCTGGAGATGCCTGCTCACCTGAGGCCTTCCAAAGGTAAGCAGCTTTTTTTCCTTCATTTCTGCATCCAGGGCTGCTGCATTTGGGCTTGTCCTCATTCACTGCAGCCGAAGACTTTGCCACCCTGCTATTTTCATGGTACTTTCCATCACATTATAGGGTTACAAGACGAAAAGATTCCTTTTCCCCTCATGGGATGTCCTGAATGTTACAGTCTCTGTCAAATTGTAGGGAGGCAGATTCTTCCTGCCACTGCCATGCTCATCATTGGAGGAGTCATGGGCACTGTATGTAAGTAAGAGTTGAGCATAAATGCATTAAGCATTATGTTCCCAGAAAACACAGCTGTTTGATGGCATAGTGATGCCATTGTCAATGGTGCCTTTCCAACAGCTGAGGTTGCCCACCCAAGAAACCTTCTAGGAAATTGGTTAAGGGTGCATGGCATCCTTGACCAAACCTGGTGCTGCAGAGGGTATGTTTGCTCTTCTGGAGGAACTTGAGGTATCCTTTTGTGTTCCTTGTTTCCCATAAAGGTAGGCAGATTGGGAATAGCTTAGTGAGTGTTTACACAATTCCCTATGAAATCTTTGGGCACAAAGATGTGAATCAGAATATATATGTGACATAGTCATGTATTTACTGTTAGAGGTTGGAGCCTTGAGTTACAGGAAAATACAGAGAAACAGCTAAGTTACATACAGAACATACAATATATTAGAAGTCAGTGTGATTTAAGCATCTCAAATCAGGAATGCAGCTGGTTTTATAAACTGTTTCACATTTACCTCCTGACAAGCTTGACCTCTGTAATCCTGATTTCAGTAAATAGCAATGCTGTTTTGTGTATTGCTAACTCACCGTTTGCCCAGTGGTTATGCCTGCCCTTGACAGACTTCTAGATAATCATCTTAAATAAGAATGAAAACACTTAAACTATGATTTTTCTTATCCATGCCCTAGCCTTAAGTTTTACTCAGTATTTTCCATGGTCAAGTCCCTTTTGTCTAGCTCATGTATCTTTGCAGGCAGTGCAATTGCATCTCCTTCTTGTGGCTACTAAGGTAGCAAACGTGGCTGCTCTGTTCATAAAAGCATATTAGTAAAAGCAGTTGAGAATACCAGCGCTGATTTTTTTTTTTCTCTTGCTTTCTCTTTTATATGTTAGGAAACATACTTTGTAAATCTCATGTTTTAATTCCTCTTTGGAGCACAGTTTAATGCCTAAAGAAGAATTTGCCTGCCTACATTGTTACAAAAGCATCCCATTCTTGAAAGACAACATGGAAAGTTGACGTTTAAGGCATTTGAAGGAGTTATGTTCTTAAGATATTAAGTCCATGCATTAAAGGTGTACAAGCAGATTTTCAGAAGCAATCACACACTCAGTTTGGCAAGAGGATCATCTATATGAGCAGTTCATTGTTTTCATTTCTGAGATTTGTACAGGTCATTACAGCACAGACTTAAACTAGAAATAATTGAAAATTTTTCACAAATGCTTCAGAGCTCAGGGGATAGATTCTAATTCACTCACTCTAGTCCTGTGCCCAGAGAGCTGCTGTTGCTTCAGTAGAGTAATCCTGCTTTAAAATGAGAGAGTGCAGGGGAGCAGGAGAATTGCATTCTCATGTGTTCCATTAAGATATTTTAAATATGCCATCAGCTGTTATATGTTATGTTGAAAGTCTTGTCTCCTATGATGGTCTGTGGCACTGATCCTGCTCAGCAGATCTTGGAAGAGTCCCAGACCACTCACTGGAACTACATGGGATAGTAGGCATCACTGCCTGGTGCATTCTGTTTCAGGTTGTCATTAAATGTGCCTGTTAAATGCAAGTTTGTAAGGACTATTTTGTAAGCGTGCCCTGGATGAACCAATAGAGCTTAGAGACTTTATTGGGTCCACTCCTGCTGTGATCCTCTTTATACTTACTGACATGTCATTTCCCTTGGAAAAATAAGCACATTTAGCCTTTGCTGATAAGCTATACAAAGCAATGTAGTTCTCCATCAAAAGAGGTCATACGTTTGTTTGTCACTTGCTGTGTTCAGGGTGCTCTGCTTGGGACTCGGTTGGGTCTGTTCCCACTGACCTTGCTGGGCCTGGCTCCCTTTGCACTGAGTTTAGTGTGGGGTTCCTCCTGTCGACCCCCCCTCAAAGCTGACTACGGAGTCTGAGCTAGTTGGTGAGGTTGTTTTCTTATTGATGAAGAGGAACAGACCCCTTCCCAGGGAGCTGCATCTCATCCTAAGGCACATGCCTAAATAGCTGGGATGAGCTGCCCTCTCCAAGGCTTTCTCTCTACAACAACAAATTATAAATGGAGCAGAGCCGCTTAGACTACTTGCTGATAAGAGGAAAGATGGTTCCATGCACAGGTAGTGTGCAGCAGCAAAAAGCCTGTAAGGCAAGATGGCAGAATTTTATATCCATACTATAAATATGTAGATAGCTGGGAGGGTTTCGCATCCTGATTTGGCAGATAAGGAGCAGAAAGACCAGGAAGCAAGAGTCAGGAAGCAGCAAGATCATAATTAGAGCTACCTTCTGCTTGTTCTACATCTGTGCTCACTTCATTTGACCACATCAGTAAATTGAAGGCAAACTCCTCACTTTTCCTCCAGGGTCAATAAAGTCATACGTGGCCGTCCCAGTAGCATAGCTGCTGAAATGGAGTGCAGCAAAGAACAGACTCTCCACTCATCCTGGAAAGAGCAGGTCAGATGCGTGGCATCGGGCAGTTTGGCACCTGCTAGTACCTGTAGTACTGATGTCAGGAATCTTACTTGTTTCTCAATCATTTTGCTGACTCTTAATACATTTTTGTACTCTCTTGGGTGATAAAGCCAGGTTGTTTTCTCTCTCTTTTTTTTTTTTGTCCTTTGTTGTTTCCCTGTCACAAACAGCTGCAAAATGTGAGCTGCCACATCACCAGGAAATCTTTCCTTTTTAAAATTAGCATTTCCAAAAGAATTTTAAGAAACAAAATATCTCAGATAATTATTTCTGAGGGCTTTGTACTTGTGCAGATGGCTAAACGTTCAGCCAAAATGAAGTTAAAGGTGTTGTATTGGCATTTTAGCTGAATAATATCAGATCTGAGCTGTCTTCTAATTTAGAAAAGCATCTTCTTAGAAACACTATGCCTTGAACCAAGGAAATTTACATTCATAGGATATTCTGGAAGATTTTCTTCATGGTTTGTGGCTAAGCATCAACTTCTGTCTGATTCAAAAAAAAATTAGACGTGTGCCATATTTGTTCTAGTCTCATTTTACCCCTTTGCTCATTTCCAGCCTGTTACTAAATTACGAAGCACCGGAGTGATGCATTAAATAGTGCCTACAGATGCTGTTAACGTAATGAAACCAAGCCTTCATCTACTTAAAACATCTTGAGTCAGCTTGGAAAAAAACAGGTGACTTTCTTTTTTTACGCCCAAAAGTTGGCACCATGTTAACTACTTAAAGTTCTGAATTTATGAAAACAAGATCTACACAAGAAGTAAGTACCTTGCATGGAGATTACAACTAGTTGTACTTAGCAAATCTGAATTTGTTAGCAAATTATAAATTCTCCTTGCTGCTTTACTGGTCATTACATCTGTTAAGCAATTTTAGTGTTTTTTAAGTATTTCAGTAGGTATGTTCTGTGTGTATGTCATATCATATATGTGTACACTTACAGCTGCTATTGAGAAACTCTACCTGTAAGACTGTTCCTTTGAACTGGAAGAAACTAAGGATATGAATCTGTTACTGCTGGCAGTACTGTACACTTAATTTTTTTTTTGGGGGGGTGGGTCTGGAGCAGGCACTTTCTAAAAAGAGCTAAGATTATTTTTTTGTTGGTTAAATAGAGCATTTGTCTCTGAGTTGCACAAGCAAATTAGATTAAGTATTTTTAAATAGAGCAACAATTGCAGCACTATAGTGTAAAGCTGAAAGGACGGTCTTTGGAGCTGAGTGTTGAGAGAGTGAAGAGTATTGCTTGGGTGCTGCAGCACTGTGTGCAGTGACAGACTTGCTGCTGCTGGCTCAGAGCCCCCAGGAGTGCCATCACCTCCAGGAATGACAGAAATTATTGAAAGAAGCATTATTCCAAGGAGCGTTTCCTCACTTGATAAAAATGTTAAGATTTAGCATTACTGTTACCCTACCCTGACACAGACTCTTATATGTGGCCTGACACTTACATCAGGCATTATGCTTGCAAGGAATCCTCAGTACACCCTCTGCACTGGCACTGCAAGTCCCTTTTACTCCTTCTCTTTGGTGCAAAGGGGCAAGGTGAGGGTCTCATCCGGATACCTCTGCATTGTACTCCTGTTTTCTGAAAACTTCTGCCATATGTAGCACAAGTTCCTGAATTTATTACTTGCATGAAGTCATGTTTGGCTACAAGTTGAGAGGTTATATATATATGAATTGCCTTTTGATAATGTTATTCCACGCCATCTGTAGAATATTATCAAGTGGTAGGAGGCTGACTAGTAAGACCTTCCATAATGTCAGCAGAAATTCAGCTCCTTAATACACTGATCTTATACCATTTCCCCAGCTTGAAAACCCAGTACTAAGCCTTTAAAATGATACCATAAGCTACAGACTTTTGTTTAAAATTAAGGTGCCAGAAAATACCTATAAATGTAGGTTTGTTTTTAGTCTTATATTGCAACCTTGTATGTAATTCTGGTGTATTTGCACCAGCTTCTTTTGACTGTCATTTTTAATGTATAATGTTTTTACCAGGTGGGCTACAGAACAGTGTTATCACTACAGTAAAAAGTCCACATGTACCATGTTACAAAGTGCAGAACGTACCAGATATAGCTTCCACACTGGGTTTAGAGATCAGACATCAACATAGTTTTGGTCCAGATGCAAGATATGGACAGCAGAGGCATGTTTTGTTACAGCTTTTACTAATGCAGATTTAAAGTAACGTGACTGAAGTTCTAAATTGACATGACAGTTGCACCTTTTCTGGATGAAAGAACTGGCTGCAATGTTATGCCTGGTTTTAAAACCAATAGAAATGATCTGAACCAGATTTTTTCATCACGGTTTTGAAAGTTTCCTTTCAGACAGAGGAAGTATTCAGGAGCATTTCAAAGACATGTAAATATGCACTTAGACCTAATAACTTGTGTCCGGACTAAATTTCAGCTGGAGTATTTATTATTTTCTATCTCCTTTCAAGATTTCCATTGTGCTTTCCTTTACTTTATTCTCCTTAAACATCTATGCTGGTGCAGCGTAGCTACACATAGTTGATGAGCATGGCTCATTCCTCTGGTATTCAGCACCGAGCAAATAATGCCAACTGGATGTGTGGCTGCAGGAAAAATGGCACCACAACCTGTCAAAGGGTGGGAGCAATATGTAGTTTGGCTGGAGAGATCAAATTATTCCTTCTGATGCGTGTGAGGATGTCTCTCCTGAACTTAGCATTCAAAAGGGAATGTAAACTGAGGCTGTCCTTGGCAATGCTTTGCAGTCAATGTGTTAGAAGCAGATCCAAGGAAGTTCTGACAGGGAGGTATAGAAATAATTGCTGATGATGAGAGCTCATGGCTGTTTTATGTCCATAAATATCACATATCAGAGGATGCTCATTGCTTGTTTGTGGTACTATATAAACTTTCCTCTATGCTTTTTTGGCATAATTTTCTCCTGTGCAAACATTTTACAAACTGTGACATGAAGCAACTCGTTTTGCCTACAGCACCAACGTTGTGGTGTCTTGCATCTCATAGTCACTCATGCTTTTCTTCGCGTTTTTGTTCCCTCACCGTAAGACAGCATATTATGGCTCATAGCTGATTAAGTTTTCTGAGGGCACTGATTTCCTCTTGGTTGAAAGGAGCCTATGAGCAAACATTAAGATGAGCAGAGATGGATAAATAATTTATGTTCAGGATAATGGTAATTGCATTATTTTCTCTCTAAAATCAGAAGTTCTTAATGCTTTAGTTGAACTCTTCAGGATAAGGCTTGTGGTTCTGTAGATCTGCCTACAAAAATCCTGCCCGGCAAGGGCTTTGCAGAGTAATGCAGCAGGAACAAACATACTGGATACCAGTCATGGACCTGTATCTCCCAGAAGCTGAGAGTCATCTGTGTGCAAGCCATTGAACAGCACTCCTTTAGGCAGCTGACAGAAACTGCTCATTATGGGCCATGTGCTAAGTCAGGCTTGTGTCCTTATTGAAAGTGCTGGAAGAACATGCTAAGGTGTGACTCTTTTTTTCCCTGTGTGGAATTTGCAGCATTGCCCATGCAACACTCTTTTTGAGATGGCTTGAAAGTGATCTTGCAAGAGGTCCCATACTCTGAGTTAGAGGAAACAGAAAAAGGCAAGAATAGCTTTTATTTTTGTCTGCAATTCCAGAATGAAGAGCAAGAAGGAAACAGATGCAGTTTTAGGGCCTGTTCAGTTTGTTCCATTCTTCAGCACTGTGTACTTCATATTTACAGAACTCCTGCATATTAGTGTGTTGTTGAGCTTTTCATTGAGGATGGGTCTCTTGACTTATACCGTGCTGTTCAATAAACTGAACTGCTTGAATGAAAGAAAGTAAAGAGGAAAATGGTGACCACAGCTCAGCCTGGAATCTGTAAGTTTTTCAATTTCAGCAGATGGATTCTCGTATTTCACTTTGTGCTATGAACTTTTGGTGAGACTCCAACTCAATGATTTCATGTAAAACAGTAATATTGAACCACTGCAATGGAACTCCCATAACAGCAACATTCCTGAAACATTTTTAGAATTTGAAGAAATAACTTCACATACAAAGCTTAAATTTTGACACTGCGAACCCCAAGTCTGACTACATAACTCCGATGTGTCTCATAAAATTTCAAATTAAGCCCAATTCAAACCTAAGCAAAATCTCTGCTCATGCTCTCTTCGGTGAAATCCTTTGCTGGTTCCCTCTCCATCTACACCAGAAGGTGAATGGAGCAGTCCTCGCCCCGCAGGCACTGAGCAACCCCACCCAAAAAAAGCATTACCTTATCAAGTGCTATGTGCGATTTGCTTTTTTGCTACATATGAATCATAGACAACAAATGAAACAACACTTGCATTACTATTTTAATCTGCACCATTGTTTATGAGGGTTCTCAAACTCCTTGTAACCCTCAGGAAAATATTTTAGCGTAGGCCACTATTATTACCTGCTTGAGTTCCAAATGAGACCCAAAGATGGAGCAGCCGGAATTTTCCAAAGTAACTACTGGCTGGGGCAGAGAAAGGGCATCTCATATTCTGAGTAGCCAGCCTGGGTGATGCCGGGCTTTATTATAAGAGGTGACCTCACATGCCATTGAGAGGTACAAGTGTTCCGCATCTCTGAAAATTAAATATTCTGGTAGCTTAGGTTTTGTGTAGCAAATAAGTAAAAGCTCCAGAAAAGAGAAATTCAGACTGCATTGCCGGACAGCTGCTGTGATTTTTCATGTGCAGGCGTTCACTGACAGTCAAGTGCCCAGGTAGTTAGTCGGGCTGCAGAGCAATTCTGTGCAACTTCTTCCCTTTAAGTAACTTTGACAAAGTCAGGCTCATATATATGCTGTGTTCCCTGCCTCAGAGCCGCTCAGGAACATTCTTCAAAAGGCATTTTTGTGTCTTTATAATTGAATTGATTCTTAAGTTGTACCACAGGTGTACACCTTATCAAAGAAGAGCTAGCACTCCATTTGTTCATAATGCCCTCTAGGAGGAGGTTTAACATGCAATGTTTGTTGTTTCTAGCAGGTCTCTCTGCAGAGAGAGAGGTCGCTACTCAGGGAGGCACTTTCCTCCTTGGAAACAAGAAAAGAAATCCCCGGGAAGGAGGAGAAAATGCATCTGGGTAACAGGAGGGGATCTTGTCAATCTTCAAGTCACTAGAAAATGATCATGAAAGTCTTTTGTTAGAGAAGCCTATAATGGTACTATTGCTTGTCTATTGTGGCCACTAACAGCAAATAGCCTGTAAGGGCAGGGGAGATGTAGGATTAGACAAATTGTGTAGAGGGGCTCTGGATGCTTGAAAAGTGCATTCCTGCTCACCAAGGTCAGAGGGGTCAAAATAGTGTCATCATTCATTCTCAACGGAAGAATTTCTATAAACAAATTGACCTTTGAAAACATCTATGGCATATATGGAATAATGCTAATGATGTACTATTGGATTTCTTCCACAAGTGCGAACAGAAAAGCAATTGTAATTCACTTAAGTTGGAGACTGTGTTGTATGGTACTTCTACTGCTAGGATCTTTAGCTATCCTATAAAAAAGTTTCTAGACAGCTTAATTAGCATCATAATTTTTGGTGCATTTTAAGAATAAGTCCAGTCAGCAAATTTTTACAGAAGTCTCATATATGTGTATTTCTGAAGGTGATGCTGTACATGTTCGTCACACATAGGGGAAAAAGGTGGACTGGATCTTCTCTGACTGAAGTGGAATGAGTATCAACTTTATCTGTCCATGTAGGAACTGCACTTGTTCTCAGTTGTGCTTCCAAGCAGGGGTCCTTGCCTGGTCTATCTGGTGACTTCAGTACCCATCAGGACTATTGCTTAAATAATTTTATCAGAGTATGCTCATCAATAAGGAAATTCCTCTTCTATAGTGCACTTGAATTGTATGAAAAGATCTCCAAGAAATGATCACAGGCATTGATGTTATGCTGAGTGGCAGCAGATAAATATCTGTGAAGTAACTTTGTATGGTAATGCTATAGGCAAATTAAATGCTCATTTTAAGCCTTAATTAAAGTTACCTAAGTAAAATTTTCAAAAGATCAGAATTACCTACTTCATTTTCCTCCCTTCATTTGCAGCCAGGAGTATGTTTTCTTTACCTAATGTGCATGTATAGCATCCACTTTATTAGTTCTCAAGCTCACAGTACGTAATGAGGGACCACAGATGAGAAAACCGCCCTTGACAGTGGCTGTCTACTCTGCAAAGCAGCATTGTTTCTAAACGCCTGAATAAAAGCATGTTAACAGCAGGAGTCAACAAAGGTAGTTTTATGATTTTTATTTTTAAAGAAAGACTTTAAAAGTGTCCCTGATACTTTTTTAGAATCTTTTTCAACTGGATTTTTCTTGAACAATACTTACAACATCCTGATCTTTGGGGTCAAATCATTCTCTCAGTTGCATGCTGTGCAGTTCTGAAAATTTGGAACAAGTTTAAAAGTTTGAAGGACTGACTATAACCACTAGGCTTACACATAGATTCAGGCATTCCCTGGGTCCTCCAAAGCATAGCTCTTTGCACAGGTTTCCATTGTTTTTTTGGAGGTATTATGGTCTCTACAAAATGGGGGGAAAAAAAATGAAAACCAACTTTTTCTGTTCAATACCTAACAAAATCTGAGTGCACACGTAACTGCTGCCAGAAAAGCCCTGTAATTTCAAACTGCTTTAAGATATTCATGTAGTTAAGG
This sequence comes from Numida meleagris, assembly GCF_002078875.1. Classification (NCBI taxonomy): domain Eukaryota; kingdom Metazoa; phylum Chordata; class Aves; order Galliformes; family Numididae; genus Numida; species Numida meleagris. The sequence goes on from NC_034412.1 coordinate 7,578,601, forward strand.
TATTGGAGAGACTCTTAGAAGATCTGGCACTGGTTTTCTGGTTTAACACCTATATATAACCTTGGGAAAGTGATCTTACAGTAAAATTGAGATAAAATCACCTCCTCTCTCACGCTCTTTCTCCTGCTCACTTAAAGACCTTTTAGGCCAAGGACTGGGAAAGGACAAGAAAGGGGATTGTAATGTAACTTGGTAGTTTGAAACGAAATGAGGATGTTCTTAATCCTTTCACAGACAATTAAGTAAACAGAATATGAAATTCAAACCAAAGAGGATGTTACAAAATTACATGAATTTTGGCATTTGCAGGAAGACTTCTCAACCAGAAATCAATGAGTTAGTTCTCCTCCTGTAATATTCATATGCTTTCCATTTTGTCAGTGGTTTAAAGTAATAAACTCTTGAAAGAGTGCATGGCTTTTAAAAATAATTATTAAAAAAAACACCTAACGAGAATGAACAGTAGTTTAAATATCACTAATGCAGAGCATCTGAAAGTTAAGTCTTTCCACTGACTTTTGTAAGTTTTTGAGAGAGTTCAAAGTTGCATTTAGCTGGCAGGGGACCACCTTTGAAGGCACATGGAAGCAGCGAGTGAAGAGAGATTTGAAGGAAGAGAGGGAACATTAAACTGAAGAGGTGGTTTCAGGAGCTTCGAATCAGGAAATGAAGTGTATGCTGGAGTCTCACGTATCCATAAGCTAACAGCAAAATGGGAAATTTTTAAACAGCTGGGGCAACCTTTTCAGGCGGGCCTTATGTATTTAAGGGGTTAGCACCTAAATACAAATACATGCACGTAAAACAGTGACTTGATTTGCATGTCAACTGCTGGAATTTCTCACCTCTGACTGTGGGCCTCATCTTAAAAGTCTGAGAGTCTATGTTTTAATTATAAAATAGGTCATCCAGGATTCAAGTTTCTGACACTAAACTCTCCCTTTGAAGATGATGTGCTAATTCAAATTCAACAGTAGTTTAGAGAAATTAAAAGCAAAAGTCTCCAGCAACAGTGGGAAATCTTGCACACTCGGTGCTATTCAACCTGCAGGGTTATGGGGTGGAACTGGGGCTCCAAGCCCATCTCCATTCCGAAATTTCTTTGGGATGCTTGTCACAAGGTTTGAAGAAGACAAAATGTGAGCAGAAGTGAAAGGGGCTGTTCAGAGGAGGAGGCTTGTTGGTAGGTACCATTGGAGCCTGAGCCAAGAGAGCCTTTTGCATCCCAGGCCCCTTCACAAAGCGCTGCAGACTAAGTGCAACACTGCAAACCCACCCCAAGTGCCAGCTCTAGAGGTGGCCTAAATGTGACCCTGCAGCTAAAGAAGTCATCCACCCAGCTTTACCTGAGGATTCGGATGAAACGGTTTTCCTTTCAGAACGTTAGTATTATTAACTGTTATTATTTCTTTAGATTTTATACAACAATGAAAGGGAGGCTTCTGTTCATGGCTGCAGCAACCCATCCCATGGATCAAAAGAATATGAGTTTCATTTTGAAAAGACTGAAGAAATGTGCCCTGAATACAGGGGGATGTGGATTCCAAACACCCTGAAGTCTTAGAAGCAAACAATTGTTCTTTCTTTCATTTGATTCATCCTCAAAGTTTCAATATAGGTATCTCACAAAGTCTTGGGTGGCTTTCACATCCAGGACTTTGTTTCAGGGGAAGGTGTTGAAAGGTGCCATAGGAACAATGAAACAGAAAGCATAACCAAGGGATTTGGATGTTGGCTTTCAGGAAGAGCTGGTAAATCTGGGAGGTCTAATTCTGAGTTATATCTCAATGACGTGGTTTTCAGAGTGTTAGATCCTCTGTGCTTTCTGAAAGTCAGATCCTGCGAAGGGGTCTTGGGCTAGTTACCAGAAATCAGGATCCTGCTGCCAGTTGTTCAGGTACGAGAGTCCTAACCTGCACAGTGTCTCTGCTTCTGGACTCTGTGTTTGTCGGGCTGAGGATTGCCCCGAAATTTGTTTGAATGGTTAAGTTTGTTACTTTAGTGAAGGTCTTGATTTTGCTTTGAACCGGAGGTTTTTTAGTCTTCGTAGGTACTTTACAGTTAATGAGGATAATTCTTTAGTAGACCAAGCTGTCAGTAAAAAGCCAGAAAAAGTACAAAATAGTAACATGAGCTCTGGTCTTGTAAATACTGTGGACAAAAAACCAACTTCATGGTTATATCTAGGGTGGATTTGTTTCCCGTGGGCCAGTCTGAGAGCCATAGAACAGAAACCCACTCCTCTTCTCCAACTTTTTGACTTCTGTTAGAAACCGGAGTAGGACTGAGCCTTTGTGCCCCCTTTGAAATGCAAATCCCCAGCAGCCTGGGAAGGAACAGGTTAATATTTTGTCCCCAAGCAGCAAAGCTACCACAGGTGTTTGCCCTCATTCAGGGATTACCAGAGCCCAGGCATGGCAGGGCTCAGCTGGAGCGTATTACTCTGTCAGCAGGGGCTATAAAAGGAAGAAGAGACCAAGTGGTGGGTCAGGCATGCCGGGCGAAGGAGACTTTAATTCCTCTTTTTTAGATGCCCAGTTATGTGAAACCTTTTTAATTTCCCAAAGTAGCCCTCTCCCCCTCAACCCATGAGGTTTTTTCAGTGTCCTTCCCTGACCTGTCACACTTCCCACAATCGTTTCATCTCATAGTTTCCATCCTGTTTTACGTGTTTTAGTATGTCCCATTATTTCCATATCGGAAGCTTTAAAGTTAACAGACACAGCAGGCTTGCAAAGGCTATTAGACACAAATTATCTTTTTTTTTTCTGTTGCCTTTGCACGTAAAATACAAGTCCATTCCATTGCAAGGAAATACAGTTAAAAATTGACCTACATTTCTATTGAGCTATGTCTCATGTTGCACAGTGCTCAGTTTTATGGAAAGATAGGGCTGTTCAGGATGTAGCAAGTTATTCTGAGAAGGGAAAAGTGTGAAGAATATGTAGTCAAAAATACAACAGACCCCTAAATATAAAAAGTCTTGTTCCTTAGTTTAGGTGAGATTACAAGTAGAGGTAGGTAACACTTTAAGAGAGCTATTGTTCTTCTAGTTTTTTCTTTTTTTTTTTTTACGAGATAATTATAACTATTATACGCTGTTACATTTTGATTCATGCAAAAGACAAATAATTACATCAGTAAGAATCTTATTTTCATAATATTACGATATGTTTCTGCTTAGAAAATTAACTGACTTTTTTCTGTAATACTACAGATAATAAGATTTGATGGTTAAAAGAGTGGGCCTAACTACTAGGTATATTAGTAAAGATAATGACTCTGGATATTTCTAGGTCTGCAGTCACTGTTGTATCTCTGCAATTTATTCTCAGCATGATAGTTTATTCTTCCCGTTAACTGAGAAATTTAGGCATATATCTTCACATTTGTCTGGTTTCTTCATAGTGCAATTAATGAGGTAACCACTCTGCCTTTTTTTGAGCCAAAGAGATTCACTGATTTGTTTGAGGGAAAAGTGGGGATCTCTGACAGGTTGCCTGAATCGTAGCTTCCTTACTTGTCTCCTTTATGCGTTTTTTTTCTATCTGTCCTTGCCTGCTGAGTAATGGGCCTAATAGTGCAATAGGGAAATAGAGCTCTTCAGAGAGGGACTGTGAGGCTTAGTCAGTGTTTGCAAAGTATTTAAGAGTCCTAGGTAGAAAGAAAATGCACCTTGTAGCTACTGAGCAACATCACTGCTGAGAAATGACTGAAGCATTGTGTTGTCTTTGTAGTTTTAGAGTAATTCAATGAAAGATCCAGAAGTTGAAGTTTGCAAAGTTTTTGGAGGTGTTTTTTTTTTTTTTTTTGTCTTGCAAAAGACAGAGGAGAACCCCGGCATGGCAGCGTATGTACTTACTCCTTTTCTTTGTGTTTGGCTTAGGAATGTGTACAAGATACAATCTTCTGCAAATTTTGTAGGCATTTCAGTGGTTTAAGGACTTAAGTTTATTGTTGTCCAGGTTATTTTTTCTTCAGGCTTCTTTATTCTGTTTCCTTTATCAACCTTTTCATAAAAGGAGACGTGGCATTTTGTTCTGGCTCTGATTTGATTACGAAAACCACTGCTAACAAATACCAGCCAGTGTGCACTTAATCTCTTTTTAAGTATGGTATTAAAGCTTTCTCTCAATTCTGGGCACCTCTACACTCATGTTTTCAGAAAGACTTCATTTTCCATGCAGTTATATTTAAATAGCAACAAAGACCTGACCTCCTTGGTGTTCGAGTTCAAAATTTGCCTTGAACCTAATAGGACTAGAACTACCTCTTTCATCTCTGGGAGTTTCCAGGTAGTTTAATCAGCCCAAGGAGCCTTCATTCCTTGCTGGAGCCTCTTGAGGGATTTTGTAATGGAAATAGCTAGAAGCAGCATAGCACTAGATTCCCATGAACATATGTGCACAGGCTAGCAAAGTTTAAGCTATTGATGCTAGGGAATGGAAGAGCTTAAGGGATGGGATTTTTTGCCTAGTGGCATGCACTAGTACCTGCAGAATATTCAGCCCAGTAGTTCAGCATCCTTTGTTCCAGATGAGGTTAGGGATGGAAACAAGGCTGGACTTGGCACCCCAGTGCTTATAACTCATGTATACAGTTAATCAGCCAATTTGACTGTGCTGGCACTTAGAGCTGTTATTAGACCCATTATACTCATCTTTTACAGAGGCTGCTCTGCAGTGCTGTTTGGTCTCACCTCCTGCATTGAGTCACCCCTTCTGGAGGCTTTGCTTTCACAGCAATTGCAAGAGCTGTTTTCTGGAAGAAAAAGACGTATCAGTCAAATTACAGACAGATCTGTTAGGCTGGTTGTTGCTTCTTAATATGAAAATAATGGGCAAAAGGAAAAAAAGCAAGAAGCAGAAGGTGTTAAAGTGTGGGATGGAGATTTAAATACGGGGGGAGTGTAGAAGATGCAAATTCTAATTAAGTTTATAGAGTATGTCAGCACTCATTTAGATCGTGAGTTGTTTGATAAAACAAGTATGTGTCAGACTTCAGAGCAAAAATCCATCTTTTATATAGGTTATGAAAAACATTAATGTTTTGGTCAAACTATTGAATTCCTGCTCCTTCACATACACTGACAGGTATGTGCTTCACCTCCTGGTCGCTGTCCCTGCTATATATTGCTGGTGACTGTAGGCATCTACACCATGAAGAGGTTTTTTTTATTAGTTAATGTTTTAATTTTAGAAGAAAAGGTACAATGATATGTGGTTTGAAAATGAGAACCGAAGAAATTCAGAATAGAAACAAGGTGCATACTTAAAACAGATATAATTAACCTGTAACACCTGGAGATCTAATAGATTCTCTGCCATGGCAGCTTAAATCAAGTCTTCATATCTTTTTCTAATGTTATAGTACAAAAGACACTAGTAACAAAGTGAGATTATTGGCTTATATGGAAAAAAGTGATCGGGCTGTAAGAGACAGTACTCTGCCCTTATTTTAGCTAAGGGAATTTACTCTTCTGTTTCTAGCTATAAAATTACACAGGTTACCTCTGTCAGTCCCAGGTCTCAGTTCTCTATGGAAACCTGCTTGACTCCATATGCTCTGATCCATGTTTAAAACAAGCATGTGGTGGAAACGGTGTGCAAAAGAGGCTATAAAATATTTAATCAGAAGGGAAGAGATGATTGTTGCTAGTTGACGACTTTGAAACAGCGAGCCCAGGGAGAGGAATTAACTGATGATCACAAGGAGACCGGCTATTTTTAGATAAAGTGTCTACCTCAAAAGGTGCATGTTGACATTGGAGAAAGACAAGTTCCACAGCATATAAAGCTCAGTCCCAAGCTGACCTGCTGATCAACCTCCAATAGATAGACTCCTTGGAAATTATCTTTTGATGCAATACATTCTCTTTGTGCCATAGTTTGGCATTACCTCATCACATGCTCTGTGATATATATTGCAGAGTCAAGTCATACCACTGCAAAGTGATAACTTATGGATAAACGCTTGTTTGAAGGACTACGTTTGTGTAGTCTGCTTGCTGTCAGCTCTTGACTGCAGTTGTCAGTGTCTCTGCTTTACCAATTTTTTGGCTAGGAAGATTCTATTGGAAGGCTGGCATCTAAAGGTCATGAATTTGATACACAAGGAAAATTTTGGTCTCTTTTGCCTCCACGAATAAGCAGGTTTAACAAGTGTTGAAACAGTTAATCACCAGAATGTTCTCACCAAACCCTGTCATAATGGATGGAAACTTTAAATTGTTCTGTTTTTTCTTGCCCTTATCCGTAGTCCTTTCAATCACTTTTACTGTATCCTTAAAAAAAAAAAAATCAATCGAGATGGCGACTGAAATTCCAAGTAAAAGTCAGTATTTCTTAACGAAAGATAATAGCTGCTAGAAAAAAAGTAGAACATTCACGTTTTGACAAAGCAGCATACTGTACCCTGCATGTTTGCTTGTTTCTCCTCAGTGCTGTTTATAGTGGGTTATTTCCTTTTTATTTTCAATGTGTTCCAGTTGGAAATTCCTCATTCTGAGCATTTGCTACGATGAGAGTCATATAAATCTGGAAAAAGAAAAAAGATTACGTGTCAGAATGGGTAACTTAATCGCACCCAATGACAAAGTAAGGTGCTTGTCTCTGTATCTGTGAGCTTTATGAATGTGTATATCATTTGTCAGTGCTGACATATATATTTTTTCTGTTGCCATTATAGCTGGGATTTTGAAGGTGGGGAGACGTAAGGCTAGTGCAATCCTAGCTTTTTAGAAAAGCATTCATCCTATGAAGAATTGTACAAGTGTGTTCATACGTATTTTAGTTGGTAATGGGATTTGAAAATGTTACTTGTTGGAACTGAAATTCTTAACCATGTGACTGATTCAAAGTACAGTCCATGGTAGTATGCTCTTTGACTGGCTGAACACTTCTAGGAATTGGCTGGGACAAGGGCTTCCAGAAAAGGGAGGAGATGACAGTTCTCTTTTGAGACTCTCGAGAATAATTCTGGTATTGATGGTCCCATTTGGGCAACTGTCCATTAGGGTCTGGACAAGGATACCTGATGCGTTCCTTCCATACAGACTTCTGACAGCTGTCAAAAAGTAATGGTTTTCTGTTACTGCTGACACAGGCCAGATTCATACCAATGACTAAGAGAGGTGAAAGGCTCTGTATCCCATTAGCAATCCTCCTCTGTACATTTCTTCTATTGTTAATTTTTAGTATCCTTGAAAACTCACACTGCAGAACTTCACTGGCACCAATTGATCATAAAATAAGAAGTAAGAAATTTAAGCACATCTATTTTGGGGGTAAGGCTGATTCTTTCAGTCTGATATTTCATTTCTATGCTCAGCTATGCTGCATAATATTTTTTTGCCTGTTTTGATAAATGAGTGGTATATCATAGCCTTCAAGTTTTATTTCCTACTCAAAGTTTTTTTAGGCATACCAGAGGACACAATCCTAGAAGCTAGAATGTAATTGCAGATTTTGCTTCTCCTGTATGACCTGTCAGAGAGTCTGCTATCTCTTATAAAGCCATTCCAGCATATACTTAATGTCAATTTGATAGAAGTAACACTTTCATAGGTTCTCTTTGATTGACACATTTAAAATGACATCAGTTCCTAGTTTCAAAACCTATTGTTATTAAGTTTCTGTTGCTATTTATGTTAGAAATATGTGCATGTATGTCAAAACAATATATCAACTTTGCTGATTGGCTGTGCCTAGATTGTGTTGCCAAGGGAACAGAACAATTGCTTTTAATCTTTTCTAAACTGTCCTATTTGTTTGTTTCATATTTTATTTTCTAAAAGCAGAATTGGATGATTAATTTTTTTGACCACTGGTATGTTCAGTTTATTTAATGAAATGTTCATAGAAACACAGCTTTTGTCAAGATTAAAAAGTAAGCAACTATGGATTATTTCAGATAAATATCTATTACCGTGTTACTAGGAACACAGCTAGCTTTTGGTTTGGTGTATTTAAGAGTTGTTGGCTATATTTTAAGCAGCATATAGTGGGTTTATCTCTTTGCATTTAGCTTTTCTTAAATGGTAAGATCTTCTTCATGACAGTCAGTTCCAGCTTAAGTGGGCCTGGGCAAGAGGTGATTTCTACGCATGCTTTTTTTTCCAAATTGTTACATAACTTCAGAGTAAATCTTCCAGAAAACTTATTTTTCCTGAAAATAGGGAACTTAGGGTTGAAACATTCCTCTAGAAACTTGTCTAATGTGGTTTTGTGTCAAAAATTAACGTGTATGAAGATGAGTGTCCCAAGCTTTGCTGCTGGTTTGTCAGAGAAATTACAATATCCAGCAAAGAAAAAAGGTGGCACTATATCCAGGCATATTTCCAGCAAAATGATAGATTAGATCTGTTAGCTGATCACATCAAAGGGGTTATAAGTGTATGTGTTCTGGTTCTGGATGTATCATCATGCCTATTAGGATATATTCCAATATTCTTCAGGGCTTTTTTTCAGTTGATGGCAAAAGAAGATCAGAGAGATCTTACACCTGTAGGCTATTTTTAATTGATGGTAAAAGAAGATCAGAGAGGTCTTACACCTGTGCAATGTTTCATTGTCCTTTGCTATATTATACTGAAATGTTCTGTAACTGTAACCTCAATAACATGATAAATACTGCATGCACAGTCCAAAAGAGCATGCACTGCAAGAAATTTTATTACTAAAGTAAATAAAACATTGTTGATATGACTACAATGGAGAGATTTATGTTGGGAAAGATCAACAATGCAAATACAGACTCGCCAGGTTCTACTCAAAGAATGAGAACAAACATTATATTTCAGCAAAAAGGAAGAAATGCACTTAGAACTCTCCTGGCCAGTTCTTCAGTAATCAGTTTTCACAAGGATCACGGTTTGTGTTCCCAACCCACTCTTTGATGTTATCTAACCATTGTATCAACTGTTTTCCTATAATATTATTTTGAAATGCCTTCCAAGGGCTGGTATAAATGTAAACAGTTAGGCATTTCTCTGAGTTCATTATGCCTAAAATACATAAAACAATTGTCTTAGTTTATTGAATAAACTGCAATGTATTAGCACTTGCAGAGAATCAGATTAAGCAAAGTACCATGTGAAAATAATAAAAGCTCTTTAATTGATTTTACAAACTGCATCACCCACCTGAAAAATATGGGAAAACTGGAAGTTATTGATGTAGGATGGAGCATTATTTCATGTTGATAAGGTGGTCTACTTGATCAGGAGGTGTAACTGGAATGAAATTCTGTGCATGTTCATTAAAAGTATAGTGAAACTTTATAACAAAAGATGTATCCAGTGACAATGACAGTCATAGAAATATGGAGCTGAATATAGGCTCGAATGGAAGAAGGATAACACGATCTCAGGGGAATTTTTAGTAGAGCAAGAGCCCATAGGCCATGCCCTGTTAAGGAAAGAGCAAAAGAGGTGTCAGTGAAAAGAAAATACCAAGATCTTCTAGAGTAACCTGAGGGTTATTTCACCACCTGAATGAAAGTTTTAGATACTTTGGAACCCATGCTATTTGATTCCAAGGAGCAGGTGACACCTCCACCGAAGCCTGTGAAGTATTTTTTTTGCCGTTAATCCTAGCCATAAGACAAAGTGGCTCAGGTAGAATATAATGCTATTCCCACATCAGTGAATGCAGTGAGTGTGGAAAATGATACAAACCTATCCCTTTCATGTTATAATATTAGTCTGCACTGGCACAACATGAGTCCACTTTTACAACAAAGATTGGACAGAGAATGGGAAAGGAACACATGTCAGCTATTCTCACCACAAATCTAAATAATCTAATCTGGTGTGTGGTCGTTCTCAGAAGCTTGTCCAAGTGTGGTTACAAAATTACAGGGTTTGTTTTAGTGGTGGGATTTTTTGCTTGCTTGGTTGGTTTTGTTGTTTGTTTTTTGTTGTGGGTTTTTTTTTTTTTTTTTTTTTTTTTTTTTTTTTTTTTTTTTTTTTGGTGAAGATATACTTTCTATCTAAGAAAAGACTCAAGTTTGGAACAATTCAGTTCCTGTTAAGAATTTCAGTCAGAAGAACTCCTAACATTTTTGGGTGTCAGAATCTCTTTAATTGAAAGAACTTATAGCTACATTCTTTACTTGAGTGATGTAATTTTTTCCCATCCTTTAAATGTGCCAAGCACCAATCTTTAGCATACTGTGGGTTGGGCTGACTGGCATCTGAACACCCTTGCTGAGTACATGTTCTATACTTTAAAAAGCAGCCAATTCCACCCCCTTGCTGTCTGACTTCTTGCACTGAATACAACATACATGAGAGGGACCAGAACAACGCTCTCGGGAAACAACACCCTCGGGGCTCAGAGCGGCTGCAGAGCCGTGTGCCGGGCCTGCTGTGAGGGCACCGTGTCTGGTCTGGAAGAGCGGGAACAGCCAAGTGGGCACAGGCCTCTGCTTCCCACATTCTCAACACCTGCCATACAGTGCTGCACTTAGGCTCTGCCGCCCTTGAATCCAAAGTGGTGCGTAAAACTGCTCTGAGCCTCTTCATGACCTGCTGATTTCATGCCTGGATGAGGAGGTACTTTATCACTTGCTGAATCACTGCTTCCTGGCCTGCTCTGACACCACGGTGCGCCCCACAGCTTGCTGTGTGGTGGCACCACGACTGGCTGCCTTGTACTCAGTGCTGGTGGGGCCGCATCTCAAGCACTGTGTTCAGTTATGGGCTCTTCACTACAAGAAATACATTGAGGCCCTGGAGTGTGTCCAAAGAGGGGCAGTGAAGGGTGTGGAGCACAAATCTTGTGGGAAGCAGCTGAGGGAACTGGGATAGTTCAGTCTGGAGAAGAGGAGGCTGAGGGGAGACCTTATTGCTCTCTACAACTCCCCGAAAGGACGCTGTGGTGTGGTAGGGGTTGGCCTCTACTCCTAGGTAACAGCAATAGGACGAGAAGTAACAGTCTCAAGTTGCACCAGGGAGGTTCAGGTTGGATATTAGGAAAAAAGTCTTGTCAGAAAGAGCAGTAATGCATTGGCATGGGCTCCCCAGGGAGAGGTGGAGTCACTGTCCCTGCAGGTATTCAAGAACTGTGGAGTTGTGGCACTGAGGGACATAGTTTAGTGGGCATGATGGGGATGGGTTGATGGTTGGATTTGATGATCTTAGTGGTCTTTTCTGACCTTAATGATTCTGTGATGCTTGGTGTCTTACAAAGTTGCAGCCTGCTCAGGTGCCGCTGGTTGAATCACAGCTTTGTGACATGCCCAGATATGAGCTTGGGATACACCCACCACCTCTGAAGTGCATCTGGCTGCCAGCACTGCATGAGTTTAAGATTTTTGTCAAAAAGCATGGGAAGCATTACATTTATGTATTCAGATTGATGCTGAAGTGCAGAGTAGAGTACAAAGCCAACAGTCTATCTGCTACCAAGGGCAATGGATTGTCTATTTTTAACCTGGCATTTATTGTTTATCACTTGTCCTGCCTTCCAGTTGTTGCTGTCTTGCTGGGTTTTGTTTCTTTTTGTCCTTGTGCAATTTGTTTCTGAGCTGTTTCTATCAGATTTATAAAATTCAACATTACATTGAAACTTGGCCTTGTAACATCTCTTCTGCCTAAAATACCAAAGTCATCCCCATGTTGACAGCCGTGAAATACTGTCTGCTTACCACTAAAAGCTGAAGGTAAAGGTGCTTTCAAAAAGAACCATCCTCCACAGCACTTGCTTTCCAAGACTTTGTTGTTGTCTGATGGTTCTGGACCAGGACTAGGTTTCTCCCACATCAGGGACACATCTTACCATGCCATATAGCAGCTACTTGCTAATTCCTCATCGCAGATTCTACTGCTGAAGAAATCAGGCTGGTTGCCCACCTTCAGAAAACCTGCCCATCTTTTGTATGAGGTGCAGTGCCTTCAGGAAACAGAAAGCTCTGGGAGCTACTGGAAATTTGGTATAAAATCATGAGCTACTGTAGGATACTTCCTGTGGCCTGTTCACAGAAGGGATAAATATGTTTTGTTTTTGTTTTTTAATATACAAGTGATCTCAGTGTCCCTATGGAGCATAATGCCTCAGCTTTCATTCACTATAGATATCACAGTCTTCTATCCACTCCCTCCAGTCAGGCTATGCTAAACCAAAATCTACATTCTGTATTCTAGCAATACACAAGTTAAAGGATTCCCCAGAGTTAGCATGCTGAAAGGCAAGGTAAAGTACTGAAGCACCAGGATAGCTTTTGTGGTTTATAATATGTCAATTTGTACAGTAAATAGGGTCTGTGTTTAATGCTCCCCTGCAGCGATGACTATTAATAATAAAAGGCCTTGAAAGGAACTGAACTTTCATGATAAAGTATTTCTGACAGCTAGCTTCTCAGCACAACAACTGTTGTCCCCAGAGACTCATTCAACATTCATTTGAATCATGGAGAAAGAAGACCAGCTTGGAAGATGTTTTTCTGGAGAGCAGAGGGGCACTTTGATCCTAGCTCAGATAACAGCTGCTCTACCTGAGCGGATTTTCGGGTAGATGTGTCCTTCAGCCCAGGTAAGCCTCAGGGGAGGTGTCTGGTTGACCTCAAAGCTCAGGCAAGGCACCTGATACCTGAGGGAGGGTCTTTGAATGGGCAGGAGGACCTGGCATCACATTTTATCATTCTGTCAGTCTCGCGTTTCTGGCAAAAGACAGTGTACACAGGAACGGAACTCCTGAAGGGATTGAAGTCGCACCTTGAATTTTTTTTCCCATTGTAAAATAAAAAAGGAGGCAGAAAGCCAAAATACTTTGATTAGATTTTGTCTGTACTATTGTGTTTTCTCACTGCCCTTAGAGAGTACAAAGCACTTCATTTGAAATCTATGACCCTGATTTCCCGAAGCTGGAGCAAAAAGCAAACACCTGATACTGGATAAATTTCTCAGTGGAAAATGAAACAGTTCATATTGTGCCTGTAAGAGCTACAGTGATGGACATCGTGGAAATCTCTACAGTAAACATCCAGTGATGGTTCTTGCAAAATGTGGCACATTCTTTGGTGCTTAAGATGGCAAAAATATGACTGAAATTAATTGGATTAAAAAATTTAGTATCTTTTTCTGGATATGATCTAATAAAGATCACTGCATTTTCTTTTTTTTCCATCAACAGTATCTGTGATGGTTTATGTAAGTTAATGGACAAAACACTTTAACTTTTTTGACTTCAGAAAAAGTGACTGATTTTCAAAACTGATTTGTCTATAATCATTCTTTCTTCTTTCCCATACCTGTCTTTGTGACACCGGGATAAATCCAGAGAAACCTAGATAGAGATGGCACTTAAACTTTTCCTTTTTTTACCACAAGGTCATTTAGAAATACCTGCCTTAAAGCTGTTGCTCCATTATGATTCTGTTCATTCCTTTCCTCACTAAGGATATTTTATCACTCATTTGAAGAACATGAAGCTGGGGAAGCCTCAAGATATCCTTTGATCTGGAATTTCACATTATGTCCTTGATACCATAACTTTTTCAGCGATAAAAATAGTTGCTGAAGCCAGTATCTTGTAAGGCAGGAGATCAACTCCCTGTATTGGCTGCCTTCTAAACAGCTTCAGAAGATTTTCAAAAGAAATGAGAAACCTGCAGATCTCAGGCTTTCTGAGCTTGATTAAAATCCAGTGGTGATTCAGCACGAAAACGAATGAAACACCTGCCTAAAAAAAGGTGAAACTTTGGCTTTGTCACAGTGAGTGGTCAGAGTTGCACCTCAAAACTGCTGCCGGCTCTCCAGTCTGAGAGCACGTTGCTTGTTTTGTGGCATTCAAAGCAAAAACCTCTTACAGCCCCTCTCCGTTGGGATATGGCAGTTCTCCGGGCAATTGTGAGCAGTGGCTTGGAGGAATTATTTTAATTGCAGAGTGCATGAGATGAAGTATGGAGTATGGATGGGAGCTCTGCACAGGGGTAGCTTTTGGTGTTTCTGACAAAAAGCTACTTGTGAAAAAAAAAAAGAGACATGCACAAAGTCCAGCCCTGCAGCCAGTTTTCAGTGGCTTTAATGGGAGCTTTTCTGGCATAAAAACCAGGGACAAGTCAGCTGCAGTGCACACATACGGAGTCAACCTGTGGCTTCCCGTGGGACCGAGATGTGGCAGAGAGGCAGCAAGATATAACAGCCCCGCTTTGGAAAGTTTCACCTGCTGAAAGAGTCTACTGGGGGAGGTATTTGAGGATGAAGGATTTCTGCGGTGCTTTTGTATACAGTTTACACAGCCGACCTTTTAAACTGCTCACAGAGTACAGAGCCTAGAAACATTCACAGTCACTCCTAAGTTAAGGGTTTTGTCCTGTTGAGCCATTACATTATCTGAGTCTAAACCAAAGAGTTTTGGGCTCTGAATAATTTAGGTGAGAGAGCTAGCCCTAGGCCAGGTGCTCTACTTATGCAGATGGTGAAATAAATTATTCAGAAAAGGAGACAGGTAAAACAGATGGGAAAGGACGCCAAAACAAGACACCCAGAGGGCAGCTGTTTTACAGCTCCCCTGCCAAGCACCTTACTTACCGGGAGGGCTGTGGTAATGAGTGAAGTGGTGGTATTGAAAATGAACTTTGCCTTCTTAATTCATGTGGTGGTCACAGGGGATAATGCTGCTGATGCCTGGAAGCAATCACCAGTGTTTAAGCCTTCGCAACCTGTGCTTTAAAATTAGAAAGCACATTCTCAAAGGATTTCCCTTATCAATAGGACAGAGGTTCCTAAATTATTTGATTTTGAAAATGAACTTCAGTGAATGGGGAGAAATACACTTCTCAAAATATTGACTCAATCTGAACAATGACATTTTTCAAACAACTTATGCAGCCACATCACCCAGTTTTGTCTTGTCTTTCTGGGTATATAGATTTTTCATTTTGATTAAACTTGTGCAATTTGGAGTCGATTTTTCAAGGCAGTTTGGGATTCTTACTACTTCTGTTTATGGTCATATGCATCAATTTTTATAGAACCCATCATTTCAACTATGATAAATAAAGGCCTTTGATATTAAAAGTACTCATACAGTCCAGGAACTTCTGCCAAAGCAATGAAAAGTTCTAAATTATCTTGCCATTTTTACTGACAAGTGAATATTTTGCTGGCTTTTACTGTCAGTCAATGTTTAATTCTTTCGCTAATGACAATTGCTAACTTTACTGATGGTTGGCAATGAAAGGTAAGTGTCATCAATGTATACAAAAGCTGACACAGTTTTTTAGGAGGCTAAATAAATAAATTACTGCAGATTGGATTTTCGTAATTACATTCCCATAATAGAGACCCTACGTCACACAAATAATCTCTCTGGTTTTGAGGGAGTAAAGAAATTTGCCTGTGAAAGCATCAAATCAGATGTATAGTGAGCCATGCCTGTGTGTGCAGTTACACTTTCATGTCAGCAGGAGTTTGGTGCTTCACTGTGCACTGTTTCACAAGGGTAAGTTTTTATGAAGAAAAAATCTCTTGCTTGCTTCCCTTCCCTAGAAAATTAATACCCTTCCCTAGGGGTAAGTGGCAGAGGATACCAGCAGTGATAAAGAGGAAAGAAGGAAGGCAAAAGGAGAAACTTGAGCAAGAGAAAGGGAAACAGATGAAAGATTTGGCTACAGGAAAGCAGTGTGTGGAAAGAATGCTTGTGTGTCAAATACTGGGATATCCCTCTTGCATTTCCTCAGCCTAAATACCAGCATCAAAGTTCCCCTGTTAGAAAACTGCGTCGAAGTTGGCACATCCATGATATATTCCTGGAGAAACTGACTCACTGCAGGACCTTGAAAAGTTAATCTCTCTTTACTGTATCTCTTCTTTGTTGCATTACCTGGTGTGGCTGAGCCCTCTGAGGCAGAAGCAGTACGTCTGTATTTCATGTCTATGACACTTAGCATAATGACTCCTCAGCCTTACTGGGGGTCGGGTGTAAGTGCAGCACAGATAATGCTGCCACACATATTCTTCTTGCAGAAAACACACTTGAATGTAAATCCAGTGCAGCAACCCCCTCCTTATGATCTTTAGATTGTATTTCTGTGCAGAAATGGTTCCACGGAGAAAGCACATTCATATTGCAATATAGGTTATCATCATAATGATATCTCAGTTAAGGAATAATCTAAATCTGACAAAGACATTTTGAACTCAAAGAAGGCTCTTTCAGGTATGGATTCTTTTTTTTTTTTTTTTTCCTAAGTCATGCATTTACAATGTGTAATAAATTGGGTGAAAGTGAATTAACAGTAAAACTCAGAGTGGCTACAGTAAAAATTCAGGAAAAATGTTAGAAAAGTGAAACTCATTATTTGATGTCAAATATCTGTAAAGTTAGCACAGAAGAACACAAAGTTGCTCATTCAGAAAGTTAATATTTTTCCATTTTAGCTTTATTCCAGTGTAAAAGTTCTTCTCAAAGAACACTTCATGTAATCATTATTTCCGAATGTAGTGCAAAGCAGCCTTCTTTGTCATCCTAAGGAAGTTTCTTTTGTTGTCCAATACAAGCTTTAAAAAACATATTGTTATATATTCTTACAGTCTATGGGCTCTTCCCTGAGCTGACATTCTGCGTGTACTTATCCAAGGTATTATGTAAGACCAAGAATCTCACTTTCTGGTTAGACGAGTGTGTGTGTTAGCTAAGGATGACACTCAGTCAATAAATCTTTTCACTTTCTCTGTATTTCTTTTGATCTCCAAAGAGGATTTTGCCATCCTCTTCAAAGAAAACAATATCCGGTGATGTCCATCTTTTCTGATTCCCCCTTCATATCTTTCCTTCTTAGTGACCATCGTTGTGGCTTCTTGACTTCTTTCATTTGGTCGCTGACTGATACACTTGAAGTATTTGCTCTTCTTTCATGTCTCTGTTTTCTTGCCCAGCGTTTTAATTAGCCTTCTTTTCTGACTCTTTCTCCTAGAAATGCAGACGTTTTTAGTATCGTCTGTCCTCAGAGAGCTGTCCCCTAGTTCTACCGATCTCCAGCACCGCACCACTTTCTTCTGTTCCTCGACTGTGTCCTCTGCCATCATTAGCAAGGTTCCTTTATTCTAGTGGCATCTTAGATGCCCTTTGTTCTAGTCCTTTGCTGATCCACCTCATACAAAACATCTTCCTGGGCAAAACTCTGTCCCTCTTTCATGTCCTGAGTCTTTGTTTGTTTGTTTGTTTTTACCACTGTTGTTCATACCGATCTCTTCCTTCATTACTCTTTCCCTATGTTTACTACATTTTACTAACTTAATGATTATCTTTCTCATCTGCGTGCCTGTTACCTGTGCCACTTTTTTCTTCTGAATAAATCTTTGTAACACAGCAAAGATATCCTGTAAATACTACTTAGAAACTCTTTTCAAATCATGTAATCACTTTGCAATTCCCTCTATTCAGTCTAGTTCCTGTTTACTTTGAGTTCCAATCCGTAAGGAGAAATACATAGATATATCTGCATTAGCAGTGTGAGTTAAATTATCCAGTAGCTCAAGGAAAGGGATTATTGTTTCAGTTCATTAAAATGTTTTTCTCTTTTCTGATCAGGCTTTATAATCAGTAAATGAGAAAGATCACGAGTGTCATCTCCCAAGTCCCGGGGCAGTATGAGGCAAAACAAGAAAGCTATTCTGTTGGAAACAGCTTGCTATGTCAACGTAGATAAAGGAGTTTTCATTTAGTTTGTTGAAAAACTATCATCTACGTAGAAAAAAATAATGCAGCTAACAATTCTGAATTAGCAGAGACTATGGGAGAATGAGGATGTACCAGTAAACACTCACCTAGTTATCAGTTAAATAGAAAAACCCTGTTCTGTTGAGCTGAATTGTAATTAGTAACAGAACTGACAAAGGTGTACTTTAAATCTTGAGAAATCTGACCAGTATCTTGGAAGATTCTCCAGAAAAGCAGATAATGGATGACCTCACTGCACTGCAGGGTGTAGCTATCACCTACAATGACAAATACATTGTCATAGATATAAATTGAGCTTTTAAGATGGCTTCAGGTAGGTAAGGCATTACCTGTTCTCAAACCATCCTTAGTGTCTGATACAATGTTTACAGTAATATTTGTGGTGAAAAACTGTCTTATACATAATTTATGATCTTGATGTATTAATTTAATATGTTTTCAAGAGCCTGAAACTTTTGGCCTTCATCTGTGAAAGAGAAACTGTGATCTGATGCATGGCTTAATATCTTTTTCCAAATGTCTGGAAATTTAGAGGATCTGGTTTTCCATAAGTCACGAAAACAGAATTTTTTGGAATCTGTGTCTGTTAAGATGAGTGAAATTTATACAGCTGAAATCATGCTTAGGCTTAGAAGACCGGGTTATTTCACTAGTAAACTGTATAGTGAATCTTTAACAATATGATCAACAGTATTACCAACACAATTAATGATTTAGATTCTGGTTATCCCAGTGCAAGTGGTTATTATAAGTGCTTTGCACAACAGTAAAGTTCATCTTAAAATGTTACATTATAAACACTATATATATGCAAGGATTAATTACTGAAAGTCTGAATTTAGATGTTGAAATTTGAACTAAATCCTATTTCATGGGAAAGTTGGAAATTAGTATTCTTTCAAACCTTTGTTTTTTCCTTTTTTTCTTTTTTACAGAGATGGAAATGCACAAGAGCTTGGATATGCAAATAACGTTTCCCAGCCTTTTGTGGCACATTTCAAATTTGGTAAGTAAATTTGAATGAACGTATTTGTTCAAGTGAATCCCTTTGGCCAAGATCTTTGATTATGGTGTATTTCTCTCTTGAAGCCTCTCTTCGTGGATGAACAGCTTTGTACATTGCAAGCACCCATTTTTTTAATCAGCTAATATTCTTATCAGTTATTCCCTAATGTGGTATAGTATAATTGGTGTGAAAGACCAGGAAAAAAACAATCTCTTTGCTGGCAGCAGTAGGCAAGATTTACAAAGTAAACTCCAGCAAGCAGGTTAAAGGCCCCAGGTTTTGAAAGTGCTTCTGTGCATTAAATTATCTAAGATAAAATCCTATCTCATATAAGTCAATAGATACAATTCATATAGTGTTTGCATTCATGTTTTTGGCCTGAAATATGATTTTACTAAAGAAAACCTGGTATTTTTTAAAATGCAGCCACTGTTTTAAGCAGGCATGCATCAAAAATAAGACGAGAGGAGCACCAGACACCATACTAAATGTGTTTTAGAAGTGAAATGCTGGGTTTCCAGAGGACTGATCCAAATCACTGTGGTGGGTGGCCCAGCCCTTCTAAGGTGGTCACGTTTTCTCCAGGCAGGTCACTTCATGACTTACAATTGCATTTTTCTGCTACGGTAGTTGTCTTCTTTTGGTTCTTGACTAGAAATAACATGTGGGACGTGTGTTAGTCTCCTTGCAGTTAAGTTTATGCAAGGCTTTTGTAGGCAGACAGGCATAGTGGGCAGTTCATGTACAATGGACAAGTGTGTTCATATCATGTTCAAGGCACACACGCATTATAGGGCTTTTTTCTTTTCAGTCACGACTCTCCCTCTTCCTTTTGCACCTTCTTACTCAAGTTTCCAAGAATATCAAACTAATTCTTGACATCTTTCAATTTCAAGATTTGCACATTCAAACTAAAAAAAGTGCAAAGGTGACTGAAATGATAAAGAGGGATATTGGAGTAGTAGGATTATGGACAGGTTTTGTAAGAGTGTGTAACTATTATGTAGTCTGCTGATAAGCACCAATCTGTGGAATCAGACAAGGAAAAAAGCTGGCAAAGAGGCTATAAAATTGGCATCAAGAGAAGATGCGGTGTTACTGCCATGGTAGAGCTATACAGGTTTTAGCTCATGATGCAGGAAGAAGGGAAAGGAAAAAATCTTGTCTTTTTGATGCCTGTTCCCATGCAAAGTCTGGTAAACCAAATTCTGACTGGCCTTTTGCAAAATAAAATGTTAGAATTTCACCAAGCCATAAGGCATGAGCATTTATATCCACACGGGAGTGAATTTTGTCATGCAGCAAACTATGGTTGGTATCACTCATGAAGAAAGATGCAACTAAATGGAGGAATAAAACAAACAGAATAAGTGAAATATTTCCCACATGTTTTGTTTTGATGGAAAAACACAGTAACACTTAAAATCTAGTGAAATAAAAGGATGCAAATGTTTTAGCTTTTGTATATATATGTGTATATGCGGAAGCTATTATTAACGTGCACCTTACTGTAATGATTCATACAGACGTTAAGCAGGATTATGAGGTAAATAAAGGCACAACCATCCTCTTAAATCATGCTATGCTGATCAAACAGCTCTGTACAATACCATAGCTATTTACTTACAACAAGATAAAACATGATTAGTGCCCATTACCAGTGTGGTAAAATGAAAATAATCTCAAAGCACATATTACCCAAGCAAAGAGTACTGAACTGAAGTATAGCCAAGTAACAAATTTATACTCATCAAAGAAGTTATTAAAAAATTATGAATTTCATCAAATAACTAATGTATGCCTACATTTGCTGAATCAGCAATCCTCCAAACACCACTTGATTTTAAGCATGTAAATTAATACTTTTCAACCTGGGGTCTACAGGTCCCTGGGATTCAATAGGCTCCTCTTAAGAGCACCAATAGATATGAAAGAAAATTAAGCCTTTAAAAATCACTTTTCTTCTACTAAATTTACAAGAACAGCTTGTCCTAAAAGGGCAAGGACTGGTAATTTAATCTGACTTCTTGTCCATCCAAAAGCTTAAGTATATGAGATTATAGAATTACAGCACTGCACACAAACAATACATCCATTCAGTTTGCCATTATTACACATAATAATTTTACTGTTACGACAGTTAATCATTTAAATGTTGGCTGTATAAGTCTTTTTATTGCATACATTATTCAGAACAGAAGCAGAATACACCACAAAATACAAATAGGTAGCGGTTGGATTTTCAAGCTCACAGAACTCAGGCAAATAAAACCAGTTTCCTCCACAGTAAGACAAAGTGCTACTACCTCCGGTAAGATTATTTCCATGTTAAGATGGAATGGATCTATGTTGGCCGCAGTATTGTGAGAACTAAGGTCAAAATGTGTTTTTATATTTTGGAAACTGTGCTTTTCTCATTCACTCAGTGCTGTCAGAAATCTTTACGTTTGCATTTTCACAACAATAATAATAGTTTTGCTTTTAAATGGGAACTCAGCATAGCAATTATCAGCCCATACAAAAGGAATGTTTAAAAAAATTATCGTCTGAACCTAAGGTTTTATAATGCAAGATGCCTTATAATCTGAGAAGAAATCCTCACATTCTAATAAAATAAAGTAACTGGAGGCAGAGTGAAATTAATAGTCTGCAACCATAACAATACTCCTGTAATTAAATATTTCACATTTCAAGGATGCCTATTCACAAAACACTTAAATAGCTCATCAGTTTGGCCAGTCTGCCTTGGTTGTAAGGAAAGGAATGCATTCAGCCGAGTGGACATGCTTATTGTGCATCTTCTTTGGGGAAACAGTTTTTGACCACGGTTTTGCAATTAGACTGTCTCATGTCTATAAAATGCAATGAAATCAACCATCTACTGTATGCAGTCTAGGGGGAAAAAAAGTCACTTAAAGGCTTGGGTTCTCCTTAGGTGAAAGAGCAAAACACTTCACAGAATAGGTCAACTGGAAGACCAGGGCTATGAGAGAAGCTTCATAACTGATTAGCAGGCAAATTTCTCGAAGGGTTGTCAATCATGTTTTGCTTCCTCCAACATAAATGCCTGTTTATTTTTAGTCTCCTAAGGCTTTGCTAGCACTAGGCAGCAGGGCCAATGCGCAGCAGTGCAGAGCTCTCAGCTGCAGCAGGTCAGCTGGAAATTGGGAGAACTCAGCACTTCTCATGATTAGTCTCTAGACTGGGACAGGACAATGTCTGTCCTGAAAAGTAAGGCAGAAATTAAGGTGGCACCTCACTTTCCAGAAAAATGCTTTCGTGAGTGTCTTTGTATTTAGTCTGATAGGCTCAGCCCGCACAAGTGCAGAACCTGTTTGCATTCTGCCTCTAATGATGTCTCCTTCTGTAATGTATAGCTGCACACAGAAGCACGCATGAATATTTTTTCTAGATTTCAGCCTAACATTTAGCAAAAATAAAATAATGACTGTGACATTGCTCCTATTTTCTAAAAGTGATCTTGTTGAATGAGGTTCTCTCTACAGGTATGAAATGTCATTTAATATGTAAACTGTTTTCTAAAAATGTAATTATCTATATTGATATGTTTCTCTTTTACAGTAAAGAAATACTAAACAAACCTCTAACTCCACACATCCTTTATTGTTTTATTTTATAAATCTAAAGAAAAAATGGCTCACAGCAGTCTTGAGAAACAAGCTGCATCTGTTTAATATTAAAGTGCAAAAATAATAATAAAACCATTACTTTTGGAATATCCAAATAACCTGAGGAAAAATAGCATCCAGCTGGCCCTAGGTATAACTGGTTTTTACATCAGTTGGATGTTTCTGGGATTACCAGATTCAACACTTATCTTTAAGTAGAGTGAGTTTCTAAAGATGTAGCATCCAGAAACTTTTGAGTAATCTGTCTGCTTAGAAGTACAATATTGTGTTACCAGATCTGCTGAGCAAATGCACAATAAAGTTAATCCTTTGGTTCTGGAAAAGCTGTAGGCATTGCAATGGCAGATGTGCTGAAACAGAAGTGTTTACATTTGTTAGGGCTTGTGAAGCAGCAACTCCACCATCTCACAAGTATATGAATTTCCTGCAAGCATTTACCTAAGGGCTATCATGGGGAAGGAAAAGAGCTCAGAAGGAGTCTCTGAAGCCTGCTGGCAGACTGGCAAACCTCCGCTGGTTCTCTCATGCCTCTGAGCGTAGATATTATGGCACTAAAGTGCTTTTGGTATACAGGGGAAAGTATTACAAAGATCAATATGCAATTATATGTAACAGGTTTTCCAATTCTTCCTCCTTCTTATACCATATGGGAAGCAAGAAAAATCTTATTATTAAGGGGTTTGTACAATGGAGGTGTGACGTGATTTTGGTTTGGGTAGAGCTTTGAGGCAGAGCTGCCTCCTAGACCTTCTCTTACAGTGTGCTCCAGAGTAGACTGGGAGGCCTTAAGTTCAGACTAGGTTCTGTAGAACACAAATGTGTGGTGTAACATTTTCAGCAGAGAAAATGCAAAGTAGCTAGGCTAGGACTGAAATAAAAATGAGTCATATATGGCTCTGCCCTAGCCTACAAAATCCTTGAAGGCAAGTTCTTGTTTCCACGGCCAGTTGCAGGTGACCTGGTGACTCTGAGCCTTTAGTTTTCTAGCAGGCCCCTGAGACAGGGGCCATATTGCCCATAGTGAGCAGAAAGGAATTCATGTGGAAGGTCTCCGGGTGATTTATCGTACCTTGTATTGGACCATGCTAGGCAACGCACAGTTCTCTATTGCAGAGAATGACGACCAACAGAGGTACTGCAGAACAGAACGATGACTGCGCTATCTGCACAGGGGTACTTTGGTGGTCAGGTGTAAGGAGTTACAAGAAAAGGAATCAGAACAGAATTCATGGGGGTCGACAGTTGGCACGAAATGCAGGTGAAGGAAATCCTTAATAGTCGCAGAAACTGAGGAAAGATGACATCGGGTTGATTGTGTTTAGGTTGTAGATATTTGGCAAATCAGAAAGGAAGAGAATTAGGTGTTGGATCTAAAACTTGATCAACAAGAACCTGTGAGAGATTTTGTAGGCATCTTTAGTTGAAAGTACAAACATCAGATTCTGAAGTGCCTGGAATAAAAATAAAACAGACACGTAGGATAAACTCCATGCAGTGATTTGGATTCTGCGTTCACTGTTTCCATTGGAACAGGAGTGATCTCCTAGATTTCCAAATACATTCCTCTGCTGTTGTAAGCAACCATATCTTACAGTCTGTATATTTATTAAACTCCGTGTGAAAATTCTGTTTTTTTTCTTCCTAGTTTTAATGGGAGGCTGTTTCCAAACCAGTTTTCCAGTGATCAGAAACTTTAATTTCTGGGTTGAATTTATTCATTGCTCATTAGTAATCATTTGTCCTTGTGTCATCTTTGTCCATTTGCTTAAGTATCTTTTCTCTCGCTTTAGTGCCTAACCTGAATGTATTTATAGAGAGCAATTATATCCGCTCTCAGCATGAATGAGCTTAGAGATGAAAGGGAGAAGGAAGCAAACATGTTGCTTCAGCCTGGACCAGCTGGAACCTCTTTGTTCAAACTCATGTAAAATATTTTGCAGCAGCTGAATCTGGAAGCAGCATTTGTGCAGCTCATTGCAGTATGATAGAGATCTAGCCACCTCACAGCCTGATGAGATGGAAATGAACATTTCAAGCCACGGTTGCTATGAAATGGTGTATATCCATGGGTACTGTGGAGCTGAGAGCACTAAAACTACAGTCCAACTTGTTTGGAGAATAACGATCTGCATTTGATTGTGATAAACACCTATGGTGAATCACTGTGAACCTTTCCCACCATTATCGCTTGTATTTTTCTTGTATTGGGAGTTAGGTATTTGACTGTGTTGGATTATCACTAGCTGTGTAGTGTATTTGAGAAGGGAATCTATATGGCGTTATCTGCATGCTGGTAGACTCAGCAATTCTTTCTGTTATTCCCTAAGTTGTCTCCTAGACTTCATCACGCTAACATAGTCAGTGAAAAGCAGGAGTTGCCCATCACACCTCCTGGTCTTTGTGTGCAAATTTCTAATTGCAAAATGGAATCAATAATACAATAATAATACACTCCATTGTAGCAGGTATTTAGATAAGTGTTTTGAAAGAGAAATCCTTAGGTAAATGGCAATTGCAATAAACTACTGTTTTGCTTTGTGGCATTTCTTTGTCAGAAGCAGCCAGCGTAGCTGCTTCTGTATGGACTGCTCGATACTTTAAATATGTGATCGTGCATCATTTCTTTGTATGTATTTCTTATTGCTTGAGAGCACTTTGTTGTGAATCAATTTTTTAAAACACATTTTAATTTTTATATAGAAACTGCTTCTAGATCTAAAAATTTTTATTCTTCTTAAATGTGTTTGCACTTCCCACCACTCTTTTTTTTTTTTCCAATCAAAACGTTCTTGGAATTCCACAGACTGCAAAATCAATGAAAAATTAAAGGACCTTTAATTCAGAATATCATGCACTGTGTAACTAAAATCATAGAAGCAGAATGAGATGCTGGTTGTTGTATCTGCAAATGATTCATTAGTGGAGTAATGCATTTTATCAGCCCTTGTCTTCTGGAAGGTGGAGTTTTAGCCTAGGTTAAAGCTAAATCCAGCCCCCTCCTTGTGACTGACCTTTATGCTTTGTCATGCAATGGCAGAATTTGTGCAAATTCGAGCTCTCCTCACAGTTTGGTACAACTCATGTTGTCCTTGGGGGAGACAGAGATACAAGAATACTGTAGGTCAGGGTTGTGGTGCGTTGACAGAGCGACATAAGGAAGCTTAAACAATACCTGATAGAAGTGTGAGATTCCTATAGGGTGTTAAGAGAGGAAGAAAAACAATGTGGTTGTCCACAGCATTTCTCAAAGATGGTCTGTATTAAAAGTTCTGGAGACAGATTGGAGTTCACCTGCTCTCTTGCCCGTTGCTTGCCTGATCACAGTGCAGAAGGCCACATGGCAATCTAGAGAAGATCTGCACGTTGCAGTAACTAATCAAAAATTAATTTTGGCAGCCTACTCCATGGAAAGGAAGGAAAAAGCAGAGGTGACAGGACGTTTTTTTTAAAGCTTTAAGGAAGGGTGGTGGTTTTCTCCTGTAATTCACAGGAAGAGCAGCTAAACAAAAAGAGAATGAAAACAGAAAGGATGAAAGCCTGTTGGTTACTTATCTTTGCACAACAATTCTTTTCATCAAGAAAACAGGTTAAATACAACGGAAGTTGTGCAGCACTATTCCAGTTTGCTGGCAACACCCTCATCAGTCTTCTCAACATATTTGTCATTGATCCAGGTGTAAATTGTAAAAAGTATAATTAATAATCAGCAAAATGAAAATCACAAAAAAGTGGCCCTCATGGATGTGCTGACAGGGTGATGCTATCTACTCTGTGACTGCTCCATGCACATGCAAATGTAGAGGAGGAGGTGACTTCTTCTGCATGGACATATCCAGGGCAGGCGTGGTGACCAGGCACAAAAGGATGTACTTGCTTCAGAAGCACATACTATAATAAAACTGCCATCACAGGAGAGAATGGGACCTCAAAGAGGCATTTCCATGAATCCAATTTGGCCCACAGACCAGCAGCTGAATGAGATAGCTAAATAAATCTCTCTGTAGCAAAATTTGAAAACTTGAGGTAAAGCCTCCATGAAGTCTGTAGGCATCTATCCGATGTCACTGACTGTATGTCAAACGTGCTTAACACCATTAACAATGATCAGCAGCGTCAAACTCTCCAACTGATATGAAGCTTTACCTCCTTGAGACCTGCCTCTTTTGAATAGTGCCAGCTAGATGCTGGCATCAAGAAGTCACGGTCCAGGTCAAGGGCCACCGTGCTAGACACTGGATACAGCTGTCACGAAAAGAACATTTGGAGCCACACTGCAGCAATGTCGCATTGTTGTGGGATATTTTAGTTTTTAATTGGAAAAAAAAACAACGCTGCAGATATCTGATGCTCTAGGCAAATGTACAAAGCACTCTTAAGAATACAATAGCCTTTCAAACGGGAACATTATTAATTAAAACCCTCCACATACTGTACAAATGAAACGTTCTTCTCTCTACCTACTCAAGTCATTCATTCAGAAAAATCCTGGGAAAATAGTTAGGCTTTGCAATGTGCCCCATGGGTCAATGTATTCAGGCTCCAACAGACCAAGTAGGAGGAGTGAGTTCCAGAACAGGGAAATCTTCATTGCGAACTCCCTCTCAAAGAGAGTGCATTCAGAAATGTGCACAGCACGCTTACAGAAAAATGGCACTGGCCCTTTCCCCAGCTCAAATTTTAAATGAGTCCTTTAATATATGTATATCCAACTAAGGAAGGGATGCTGACCTATGCTCCTGTCTGAAGCACAGCAGTAGAAAGGACTTTGAAGCCCTGTAGGGTTTTCAGACCCACAGCTTGCCTGCTTTTTTTTTTTTTTTCCCTACTGTATATATCATTATGGTATGGATTTACACCACAACAACCCCTTTCCTCTATGCTTTATTATCCCATATCCCCTTTAATTAATGAAAGTGTCATTCTTGAGAGTCCAACAGTCCCTGGGCAGCTCATGTGTTTTATATGTTACAAAAATCTGTGAGTTCTGGTCTGACAACTGTTTACTTTTCCTATAGTCCCATATCAAAAGTCCTCTTGTCATATAGGAATGGGTCAAAGTCTGGCCAAACTTCCCTCATGCTTTCGAGTTCGATGTTGTATTTCTGATCCATCCCCTAAATCAGACTGCCTTTCAGTATTCTGATCAGAACAATCCCTATCTTATTTGCTTGCTGGCTGCAAAACAGTAGGAAGATTGTCAATACTCTGCCCACGCCCCAGTTAAAAATCCAAACTCAAATTTAGTATTTCAAACATTATTTAAAATATATTAAGATAGTCTATTACTGTTGCTCATTACTCTGCTGAAACCTAATATTAGTAACAGCATGTACAGAGGACCTGGAGCATGAATTAATAATGAAGTGCTTGTGCTGGAAAACATGCGGGAGCCTGGTTCCCCGGGCTGGCAGCCGGCCGGCACAGACTGGTTTGCTTTTCTCTACACAGTGATCGAATCATCTGCTCGACAAAATCATCAGGATGGAAAGTATTTCTGATTAGTTTTCTTCCTCTGACGATCATTTACCAAATGCAATGAAGAAGAAAGACAAATAGAAATGAAGGGATCCACAATGAGAAAAAGCGCTTTAAACCAATAGCATTACAGTAGCGATCAGAAGGGAGTAGTGATGCTTTCTGAGCCCGATCCTGAAATGGGTGAGGACCTCCGTGCTCTCACTGCCCTCCCCTTGTACACGTGCCCTTTTCTTGAGGCTTCAAAGGGGCGTTTTTAATAAACCATTTCCCCAGTTCTCATTGTCCTAAGAGAAAACAAATCTGAGCAAGAATATAGAGAAATAGCATAAGGCTTATCAGTGCTCTTGGCCCGGAGCAAAGGTATTAGAGGTGCTGCAGGTTTTCTGTAGATACGAGCAAGCAGTTAGCAAGTCACTGGGGTGGCTGAGTCACACCTCTTAAGGTCATGCCAGTATCAGGAATAGATGTGCAAGCTAGAATATATCTGTATCATTTATAGTATGCAATACCTATCCATTTATATTTATATATAATGTGTGTGTGCCTATATGTGCATCTAAAATTATATTCTAGTTATATAAGCAGTCTTTTTCATACGTGTAACAACACTACAGCTGGATCAATTATATAGGATAAAGATTAGGTGTATTTAGTTTCGTATATGTATATATGCATGCTCCCTTCTCACGCGTGCTTTGCAGGAAGCCGGCTTTCATCTGTCCTGCTGGTGCCCTGTACTGGCCTCCTCCACCCATGCACGCTTTTCTCCAGAGGCTGAGCCCAGCCACCTTTGTGTTGCTTCCTCTGTGCGTGGAGGAATGCCTTCAACATTTGTAGAAAACAAATAATAGTTGTTGAAGTAGTTCGTGCCCTGAAACTTTAGCTGCGCCCTGGTCTCACACACCCCTTTGCTTTAGGATGAACAAACTGCTACCCACAGAGAATTCCGCAGTGTTCTGTTCTGTAGCTACTGCCTTGTTCTCACACTGTAAATTAAAAGCTGTGAAGGAGAAGGAAATTTTCTCGGGTAAATGAGAGAAATTATCACATAATTTAGTGTAATTTTTGATGCTGGGAACAGTTTTCTCCATGCACCTGTTAGGGGAGAGAAACAAGGCTGCCTTAACCATCAATCTGTAGGACCTCAGAGCTCAGCCTGAAAGCAAGGGTGAAACGAAATACGAAAATTGCAGTGCAGCAGAAGAGGAGTCAGCTATCTGAGGGCCTCTGCTGAAATCCCATCTTTCGGGTAGGATTTCTTGTGCATTTTTGTGTTTTGGTCACCTGACGGTAGCTCTCTGGCCTAATTGGTTTCCTAGTTAACAGACTAAGTAATGATGTAACAAGAGTGTGTGGGAACCAGACCTGTGTGACAGATACAATTTTTCCCAGCCATACTAATTTTGCCTGCTTACCTGGTTCTGCTGCTGGCTATCTGGAAATTTGAACTACTGAAAGGATATAATGAGCTTAGAAAAAGAGGAGATACAGCTTAGTCCTTTAACATGAAATTGTCACCAGCCACAGAAGGTATTAACTTGTGAAGTCCAATTATTTTTCTCACTAAAAAAACGGTATATTTTAATAGATACGATGGTGTCTACAGCTTTCTTGTCCTTTCTCTGTGGTTGGCTAAAGTGAGAATTAATTGTTGGCAGCCTAAAAGAGAAGATCAACTTGGTCCAATTGCAAGTGTCTCAATATCCAGTTTTTACTCTTTACTCTGTGCTGTCCCGGAGTGCTCTCACAGACAGTGTTACTCATTTGTGCTTAGCGTGTTTGTAGCTTCATCTTGTTGCTATTGCTTGCGTGACAGAGCTTCAGAAAGGCTCTGGCTAAGATCAAGGTCCTGTGGAACTGGGCACCCTTTACATACAGGTTTTATGTTTGTAGGAATGCCTCTAGGTGTTGTTTCACTTTGCACCTTCAGACTTGTTTGATACACGGAAAAAAACCTGAGTGCAAAAGCAAGAAGTTGGACTCCTGTGTTGATGTGAAACTGTTTTATGTTATTCTTGAAAACACAACGCTTAAATGTGATGACAAATCATGAAAGTAGCAGGGCTTTGCATACACTTGATGTGGTTAATCCAGTCAGTAAACGTGATGTTAAAAAAGGGCACCCTGTAGCGTTTCGGTATCTTTCTATCTGAAGCATATACGATGCCTAACTTGTATGCAACGGATCCGGGGCCTGACATCTATTTAAACTCTTTGGGAGCAATATCAAACATTAATGGGGATTAGTGTTAGAACTGGTGTAAACATAGCAAACAATCTGCTCTAAGTGTATGCTCACATTTCCATATGTTATGTAGGTAAGCAGAGCCATTGCAGAGGAAAGAAACCCCAAGAGGCGGCTCTCAGCTCACTGCTGCTGGGGCTGGTGGAGGCAGACACACGGGGCACAGCTCATGTGATAGCTACATGTTCATAAAGTGCTACGTCTAGAGCTGCCATTTACTTTAGTAAAAGTTAAGTAGGATTTAAAGAGATGCAATTGCACTGTGCAAAGCCACCAAAAAAAAAAAAAAAAAGATAAAAATGATTTAGTACTTCCAGGTGCACTGCAATTCTTGGCAGAGAAAGCTAATTCCAGGTGTGTAACTTCAAAAATAAATAAATAAATAAAATCCAGCCCCATTGTCAAACCTGGATAAAATCATCAAGTTAGGAAAATAGAAGCTAAAGAGGAACAAAGTCCAAAGTATAACTGAGGAAAGACAGCGTCGCCATTGAAGAAATTATTTCGTATAAGTGAATCTCTCTATTACTTAAGTAAACATAGCTTGATTCTGGGCGATAATTCAAAAGAGATAAAGCTTTTGCATGCATGAGCACAGAGAAAGATGACATATTCACAGTGGGAGGTATGAGGTGGGGTTGCCAGTAGTGCCAAAATTTATCTCACACAAACACACTTAGGGCCAGATCGAAAGCTGCTGAAGCAAAGAGCAAGTCTTTCCACTGTCTTCAGCCGGCTTTGTAGTCATCATGCCAGGAGAAAGGAAAAAAAATACATTTGTTTCCTTATTTGTGGCCAAATCGTTTACACATTTTCCTTCTCTTTTTAAGCCTGGGGAACTCTTGTCATTGACTTCCTCGGGGGCAGGTCCTTAATCAACAGATCAAAATATAAGCTGTACCACCAAATGGAAAATACTATTATAGCAGCTAAAGTGATTTGCTTGAGCAGCACATGTGGTATGGGATATTATTATTCCATAATAGAATACACATTGATTCGTTTGCCACTTTTTTTTTTTTTTTAAAAAAAGAGCTTTTTATTTATACAACGTGTTTATGGACAAATATGCATTGAATGCTTTGTAAGTCCTATTATAGTTTGTTTTTATTTCCACATGTTCAGATGAAATGGCTTTTACTGGGACTAAAAACCTACAGCCCTAATGGAAGCTCTTACAGTTGGTGCCAGTTTTATATCTTGCAGGGGCTGTTGTCACTATATTAATATCCTGGAGGTCAAGTTAATTATTTTTTTTTTAATATTTTGCAGGCTCTGTGCAATTTGATACAGTGTCACACTTGGTGCGTGCCAGTTTTGTGCCTGAAGTATAAGAGCCGGGGAACCGTACCAGCTCAGACCTCCAAGGAAGAAGCTTTTGCAGGAATCCATGACCACACAGAAAGAAAATGGACACAGCAACCTTGTCTCCCAAAGGTACCTGTGAAAACTCCTGAGGAATCAGTGTGCTAGCTACGAATGAGACAGATTTGATGGGAAAGTCTGGTTTTCCCTGAAAGCTGGGCTTTCAGTTGCTGTGATCAGCGGCTGGGTACATGGCAGCATGTTTGGTTCAATTTGCTCCTGTGAACCAACTTTTTTTCTCTTCCTATAACCTAGATTTAACAAAAAGGGGCTTGAGAAACCCAATCCTTTCTCAGATACACGATCACTCCCTGACTTTCAGTACTGCTGTCATCCATGGGAGCCGAGATAGTGTTGTGCCTGTGATAACACATGGGCATTTCAGTGATACAAAAATAGCGCAGGTGAATATTAAAACCTTTTTGCCCTTGCCCTGAGCCTGCTGGGCTGGGTGGCCATTCCTTATTGCAGAGGAGCAACAAGGTATGACTCTGTGCACAGGGCGAAGCAATTAACAACCCAGCTGTGATTGCACAGGGCTTTCTATAGCCTCTCTCTTTTTTCCCACACACACTATGTGCACATAGGGGAGGGGAAGGGGCTTTTCATTTCCTTTCTCTGCTCGCTGCTGTGATTGCACTAAGTCGGTACAGAGATCCTTATCTCAAAGCAAAGAGGAAAGTGAAATCTCCAGTTTTGTCACTGAGTGCTCTGTAATATCCAGGGAGTTTAGCAGGCACAGATTTTCCCTTCATGGCATGGCTGTGAGCTAGAGGCGTTCATTCTGTCCAGAACTCCGCATTAGGGCAGGCTGGGTCCCCATGGAGTAAAGGTGCTTCAAACCTGGCTGGTTTGCTTTTGTGACATTGTGATCAATCTGTTTTCCACTGAAAAACACTGAGGAGATATTTTCATTTTTACCTATCGTTTCAGACTCTCCAGACTATTAATGCTGCATAAATATTAAAGGCTTGTTATTTACATTAGAATCATTATCTTTATAGATATCAGCGCTTGTTAAAAGATTCATAATGCATAATTCATTGAACCAATTCTGCCCTTTCCTCTGTTTGTTATTCACCTGCAAACAGACTTTGATTTTTACAAATTTGTTCATTATTCAATCACTCCAGGCTCTCTTCATGAACACATTTTAGTGGTGTCCTTTTGCTCAAACTATTGTCTTCTACCATATTCTTATCAATTTGTTTCTGTTGTTGCTTGCACAGCGTAATTGAACATTTAATAACAGACTTGAAACTCCCATTGACTTTAATCAAGATGTACAGGATAGCTGTGGGGATTTGTGCTAATGCTTCTCATGCTGCCATATGCAGCTGCTGACAAGATATGCGTCGTGGTCACTAATGTAGCAAGAATTGCCTTTTATTCCCACTCACTGGAAACAATAATCAATGGAGTTCTGCAGCACACAGCCATGCTTGAAAACTCAGGAACATCAATTTTTGGTGTAGATGTGCAAAGCAAGTATGGCGAGGCATAGGTTTCCTTCCACTGCAGCACAGCGTGGTTCAGTGAGAGAGCACCAGGCTGGAACTTTGGAGGTCAGGGTCAGACCTCCAGCCAGCCGTTTCCATGCAGGGTTGCTTCCCTCTGTGCCTCAGTTTTCTCCTTTGCAAATTGATGTCATAGTTTCTTGAGGACGATCTGTCTCTGCAGAGACCACAGGAAGAAAAAACAGTCCTAACATCTAACTTGAAGCAAGTCTATTATGTTCCCTCCCCTGAGCTCCATGGAAAAAGAGTTGCGAGTGGCTTCTCCATTGATTTAGGGTATCTGCCTTTGGGGCTGTTTTTCTGAAACACCTCAACGCTGATCCCTCGCTCCCCACTATAGGAATCTGGAGAGAGTCACCTTATCATAGCTTGGCTGGAGTGCCTGAAGAAACACTATGACAAGGAAATAGTTTGGAAATGGAAGTGTAGCGCGTTTCTCTTTGATCCAAATACTTTGATCTTTAAGGTATGAATAAGGAATGAACACGGCATGATTAAGTTCTTTCTGTTTTCAATTCAGTTCATCACTGTCCATCTTCAGATTATTTTGCATGCACTTCTGAGAAACTCCTACCTGCACAGTGGGGAAAAAGTTCAAGGTATGAGGGTTGCTCTGAAAGTAATGCCTCCAATTTTATTTTGTTGACCCACAAAGTCAGAGGCAGATGTTGGTAATGTGGCAGCAGAGGCTGAACCATTCCACCAATATCCTGTTACACTTTGTTGCCGTGTGACAGATGGCAGCAGAGGGGTAGTCTGACACAGTGGTGTCTGACATGGAAGTGTGTATGAAGCAAACGCATGTAACTGAATTATTCCATGTGGAAAAAATGGCACCCACTGACATTCACTGACACTTACTGAAAGTTTATGGAGACCAACAGTGAATGTGAGCACAGAGAGATGGTGGGTTGTGCATTTCAGCAGTAGTGATAGCAACAGTGTGTCACCTCCACTGGTGCAGATTGTTATGAGTGCAGCATGCAGGTCCCTGTTCATTACTGGTGAAAATGCAAAGCTAATGATGCTGACTACGTTGAAAAGTAGTGTTTTATAGGTGAGAATTTTCTCTATCAAATAGTGTAATTGTGTGCTTTGTAGCTGTTGTTTTCATGGAAGGTATTACTTTCAGAGCAACCTACATAATATAGATAAAATGAAGTCCGTCATAAAGAACTACT
The DNA here is from genome assembly GCF_002078875.1 of Numida meleagris. NCBI lineage: Eukaryota > Metazoa > Chordata > Aves > Galliformes > Numididae > Numida > Numida meleagris. Next base: position 7,612,730 of record NC_034412.1, read on the forward strand.
TTATTTAGGTCTACAAAGAAATGATTGCAACAGGTAACAATAAGTAAATCTGATGAAAATGTTGAAAGAAAAATATTCCTGCTATGAAAACAATATTTAGAAAAATACATATGCAAGGGAAGTATATATATATATTTTTTCATTTCAAAGTGAAATTTCAAGACAAAGCAGTCAAAATTAAGCATTTTGTAATTGTCATTTTATTTATCGTAAAGGGCGTTTTTGAACTTTTCTGGTAATTGCTCGCTCCATTACAGTCTAGTCTTAATGGTTTTTTTCTTCCTACTAAAAGTAAAAAAACAGAGATTATTTTTGGAAATAAATTTTTAATATTGAAAACTCACAAATTGAAAAAAAAAACATTAAATTAAAATCAGAAAATCTTCCAGATTTCCAGCTAGAAAAACAAGACAAATGGCCCTGAATGAAATTGTCTTCTTAGTAATGTTTCTCCACTTAAAAATTTTAGACGTGATTGTTTCCCTCCTCAAGTTCTCTGTGGTTTCTTTGCTTTCTCATTTATCTTAGATAATTATGTACAGTCATTTCCTTTTACTCTCCAATCAAGCTCTGGTAAAATACAAATTTCTAATTAGGAGTGATAGTGATTCAGCCATCTATCATACACAGTAACAGTATCTATGGACTTACGTATTCTTGATGTCTATTAACAGCAGTGCTGAATTTTAGCAGTGAAAAAAAGAAAAAAAAAGATTTATTTTTACATCAGGAGGTTACTTTTACATTGTTCACGAGAAGGAATGAGGTAAACCTCACCATTACTGCCATTATATGGAGAGTAGAGAACATTTACTACACAAATTTCTCAGCACTTCTCAGGTCACATGTGCACCAAGGCTCATGTGTGCTAAATGTTCAGGCATGCCTCCACCTGGTGCTTGGGACTGGCATGCTGTGAAGATGAAGAGTAGCCTGGACTCTGGAGATCAGAGCTTAAACTCCACTCAGTGCCATAGAATCCTAGAATGGCCTGGGTTGAAAAGGACCTCAAAGATCATCAAGTTTCAACCCCCCTGCTGAGTGCAGGGTTGCCAACTGCTAGACCAGATTGCCCAGAGCCACGTCCAGCCTTGCCAGGGTGTCTTTGGATGAGTGGTGGGACTTCCCAAGCATTTCCAGGCCTGGCATTGCAATCCTGATCCAAGTTTAGAACTACAGTAATCTTGTTTACCACACTCTCCAGCATCCAAATTTATAGTTTTCTTCACCGTTGTGTCCAGTTCATGCAATAGTGATTTATGAAAAGAACCAGAGTCTACAGATTATAACGATCTCTTAAAATACTCTCCTGAAGGGCAATGGAAGCACTGAAAGTGAGAAACTACACTGTCTTCAATTTTCACTAGACCTCATTTGTCTGTCTTCCTTCTACCCTCTCTTTCACCACTAATCATCCAGCATTTGATGTTTGGGGACACCACGTGCTATTTTGTCTCCCAGTCACTTTCATCCCTTCCTCTGCAATGTGTTGACACAAGCCCTGTGTTCACAGTAGAGCCCTGGCCAAAATGGCTCAGCTTCCTTCCCAGAGTGTCAGAGAGCCAGGAAGAAAGGTTTGCTCAAGACCTTGGCTCCCTCTCCTGGCTGGCTTTGCAGCAACTTACAAAGAGACTTCAGCCCTTCAGAAATTACACTGTTTGCTTACAGCTAGTGAACACTTGAAACAAGAGAGGAGCACTCTGATGATGAGATTTTGGATTACAAATTAAAAAAAAAAAAAGTTGGAAGGTAAACTCATTAAAATTGTAGTTAGTTATTTAAAGTAAAATCATCATATTTTGGATACAGACAATTTGAATATATTTTCCACCTGCTAAGACTTCTCAAATGCAAGGTACATATGAGAAAGGGTCTTTTGAAACTTGTTTGTTTTTCTGGATTATCTCTTTTTTTCTTCTGTCCTGCAGGCTCTAGACTGCTACTCAGTAAATGTCCCAATAAAGGCTGTGTGTTATCCTTTAACGCTGGTAGCATTCCCTCTACCTGCTAATTGCTTTATTTGTCCTTACTGCTTCCGTCCCCTCATCAACAAAGGCTTTAGCGTAAAGGGCAATGAGGTAGAACATGACAAGGAGAGTGGGAACCAGAAGAGCAAATATTTCTGTAATTACACAGTAGCCTGGAGTAGCTCTTCTCAAATCAATTATGTAGCCTGGATTGCCCAAAACTCTGAGGACACAGCCCTTGTTTTAATTTGCCTGTGGAGCTATGTGCTCCAATAATGGGCAAGGTTCTTCCCTTGTTACCAGTTGCCTTTTATCAGAATCCACACAATTCCTTTCTTAGTTGTTATTTTTATTTAATTAGTGTATTAATGATGCATTGCACTGAGCACAGCTATGAATCAATCATTTTAAATTGCTTTGCAGACATTAACCAATAAGTTTCAGGTTATCTTGTAGGAAAGGTTGTGACATGTCCATTTTACAGTGGGGCAAACTGAGGCAGAGTTTCTGTAACAGAAAGGGATTAGGAAAAGCCCTGGAAAACCACCCATAAAATCCCAATAAACTCTAGTCACCAAGTAAATTGTCAGATGTGCCAAAAAAATAACCCAGCAATCAAAATATCCAGCCTAAACTATGTTTGGGCAAGTTTGTACACTTGCTGTGCGCTCCTCAGAATTGTTCTTTTGGGGGAGTTTATAACTGCTGTAAACCTAGACAGTGAGAAATGAAAGTATAGTCAGTGTCAAGAGGATTTCAGAAGTTTTGGAGACTGATTTTTTGTTGTTACTGAAGAATTTACTTAATAGCATACTGCACATAACATGGGACTTAGAGGATTAAGGAGAATTAGCATCTTTATTGTCAACTCCATAAATGTCTCTGATCTTCCAAAGCTTCTAGCTCTTGTTGCTACACAAGTCAGTGCTGGAACTTCCTTGGCATCAGTGACTGGGATTTGGCCCACATGGTGGTCGCTGCCCTCGTGTTTCTCCTTTCTTCCTTCACTGTGGGACACTGACCAGAAGCTGTGTCCAAACGCCTGGGAAAGTTCAGAATCAGGCAAAAATTTGCTTTTGATTCCTATTCTTTTCATAAATGAACTAGCAGTATGTAATGAGCAATGAGAATACTGTGTTTCTTTTTTTAATTTAAGCAATGACTTTGGCAGTGACATGAAGGAGTGGAGAAAATGATTTACAGGTGCATTTAAAAGGCATTACAGCTGCTGCCTGAAAGGATGAGTGTACAGGAGGCAGAAGGGTGACTGGTGATGCCAGGCAGGTAACTCGTTCGGCTCAGCTGTGTATGCAATAGCAAAGGTCCGCTGTGAAATCTTATCCAAAAATGTGGTGAACTATAACGCTGAAAAAATATTTCATATTTCATTAAAATTCATTTCAAACTTCCTAGATGTTTCTAACTGACTGCAAGTAAATTTAGAATAAAAAGTTTCATACTCTTCATTAAAAAACAACTCAATATTGATTCACAAAAGGTTGTGATCATTATGTATATTTCTCAGTGAAAAACGTTTATCTGGAAAAAAATGTGTCTGGCTGTAGATGTAACCTTACCTGCATAACCTGTAATACAATAACGATAGCTATAGAAAGACTTTTGTTCTTTTTGGCATAGCTGATCAATTAGATGCGTAGGATGGAGTTACAAAAGCTCTTACAGTTTGCAGGAGTTGCCTTCTGTTTACCCGTGGCTTTTTGAACAGCACAGTGCTGGAAATGATGTTTCAGTGAGCAAGTGATGTCATGTTACTAAAGACCTCAGTTGACACTGGTTTCCCATAGAATTTTGATGACACAGAAATGCATGTGGAGGATTGGGCTTTGCTTCAGTCAGCCTTGATGGAGGAAAATGTTTTGTAGATAGGGACCTGAGGCACAGAGGGGTAGGATTACTTTAATTTTCTCTTTTCTAAAACATTGCCAAATTTTTGTAATGCTTTATGTACAACAATTTGTTTTGATGCTTTCATCATTACTGTATCATCATCTTTCCACCTCACTGGCTGTACATGACTTATCCAAAGTGTCCGAAGAGGTCACTGGGAGAGCAGAGAACTGAATTTGTCTTATCTGTAATGACAGTCGGTGCACACCTCTGGATAAGGAGTAGATATAAAGCTTCATCCAAAATCCATGTCAGGTTCAAAAACACCTTTTAAAAGACAGCTGACCTACTGCAGGATTACAGTTTCAGGTGAAGAGAGCCAGAGCCGGAGCGGGTCCTTACTGACTAACCTGCTGTGTGTGAGGTGAAAGCAGCACCATTTCAAGGCTGCATCCCCTTAGAAACTCCACTGAGCCCATGGAGAGTGACTAATCGGCTGGGAATGAACCCATATGCCTCACAAGGTTTTTTTCTAGGCAAGTTGGGTGCTAGTAGAATATTCTAAGGAGGGAAAAGCAAGAAGTTTAGTGCTTTAGTTGAGTGTGGAAGTGCAGGAGCTGGAGTGCAGGTGTGTCAGCGGAGCATCGCTTCTTGTACCCAGGCCCCCAGCCAGCAGTCTCAAAACATTCCTACTACACAGGCAGTGGATCAGAGAGCTGGTGGGTCACATGAAGCAGGCAGCACATCTTTTCTTTTTATAAGTCATTAAATTTCACTAGGAAATTGAAATGCATTATCATCCCGATATTAATTTGTCATATTAGACATCACTGTAATGCCCAGATGGTCAAGAGAGCAAGGGATAATTGTCATTTGGGAGGAAACAGCATTACTCAGTGAGATAGAAATCACCGCCTTAGGATTTACAGGAAAACAACTGGTGCAGTGTGGTATCCAGCTACCTCTCCAGCCACTGGTAATGCATTTGTGAAGGCGTTGAGACATTAAGCTAGGCTCCCCCTTATCGCAGAGCAGCCACCAAATGGCATTCTTACAGTATTAACTTTCTGGCACTTCCAGCTCGAGATGCGACCTGGAGTAAAAGGCTTCATATCACTCCATCAGTTCCCTGAAGCACTCCCTCCCAAGATGCATGTTAATTCTGTGCCTTCACCTTGCAGTCCACAACTGAGAAAAATGATGGACTTCTGGCAATATTCTTTCAAATGAAAATAAAATATTTACATGGTCAAACTAAAAGCTAATAAATCCAATAGTTTCCAGAAAGTTCAGCTTTTGAGGAGCACACAGACTGCAGACAGGTACACTGCAGAACTTCTTCTCTCTCATATAGCTGTTAGCATTTAAAGCAGTCATTACATTTGCTAATTTAATGGAGCAAAAATGAAACCATTCTGTTTCTTTGAAGATTTGGCTCTTTTCTGTACCTGTGTGCTGCATGTGTAGAGTATCTCCCCTCCATTAAAAGAAAAGCAAAAAACAAGGCAGATTTCTACAACTTACAAACTATTGTAGTCACCCACAGCCCCTGCTGACAGACAGGCTGGCATGGGGATGAATGCTCAGGGGCTCAGGCAGCAGCTGGCAGCCCTGTGCCCGTCTCTGTCCCTGCCCTGGGGCCAGGGCTGGATGGAGCAAGCTCCCCTTCCTGGCCCCACTCGCTCCGGGCCCCATGGCAGGAGGCAGAGAGCAGAGGTGCCGGGCGAAGGGAATTGCAAACCACAGCCAAAATAAACATCCCAACATGGCACGCTACACTTCAGGTCACTTGTTATGCAGCTAAAATAATAGAGAATAATAAATACTACTAAACTTACTGAATAAGTATACATCAAGATATTTATTTGTGGCCAATCTGACCTACGAAGATGAGTGTTTGGCTTTTCGATTGATAAATGTTACTTTTTCTTTCTCTTTTGCTCTGTTAATGCAGATACCAGTACCACTCATGCACCCTCCCACAGAGGCCCATTTCTGCTCTGCCCAGAGGTGCCCAGAGCCTGGGCAGGAGCGGAGCTGCAGACTCGAGGGGGAGGAAGGGGCTGCTGGCAGCCTGAGCACACTGGGAGAAAGCATCTTTATCACTGGGAAAGCAGAGAATGCCAAAAGAGCTAAGCCTCCCTTTGCCCAAATCTTTTACTTTTTTTTTCCTTTTTTTTTTTTGGTTTTTTTTTTTTTTTGTTTGTTTGTTTTTGTTTTTTAAGGGGGGAAGAAGGTGGGGGGGGAGGGGAAAAATTGTAACCTTAATTAATGGAAGGCCCACTAGACCCGAAGGAAAAGGTTTGGCTCTCAAGACCTAGGCCTCCCCCTGAGCCTCTCCTGGGTGTAATGAGAGAGCTCAGCTTCATTACTGGCAGCTGAGGGGAAGGGTCACTGGGGCTGGATTTGCAGGGCCCTCATTGAGGGATCACTCCATGCTGAGAGGAGCTGGCCATGCTCTTGGACACCTGGTCATTAACATTGCTAATTAGCGGCCATTAATCAGGGCCCTGGGTTTTTTGTTGTGTGTCACCGGCTCAGAGGAACCAAGTGAATAAGAAGATTGTTTCATTACCTCCACAAGAGGTGGAATGAAAGCAGTTCCCATCAGCTCAAGATGAGCTGAATTAAGGAAAAGGTTAGACAACAATTTAAGATGAGCTGCCGAGGGGGAGCAGGGGGACCTGAGCTGTCCTCTGAGAGGCAAACCAGTCACCTATAATTAATGCAATCTTCCACAACCAAACCCTAATCACCGTGTGAGCTTCTCACCAAAAAACTTATAGTTCACATCTGAAGGATTCTAATGCTTATGACGTTCCAATCTTGGCAAGTTTTATTTTGACTGGATTTTAGTAACACGTATACATATATATATATACACCTGCATTTGTAAGTATACACTCATATGGTGCTTGTGGGTGCCTGTGCATTTGTTCAATATATTTACCTGAGTTAGTAAGGGTGCTTTTTACACAACCAACCAGGAGCAGGGGGCACACAAATCTATATTAAAAAGCATCTATTTTTAAATATTTTTTTCTTAGTTGGGCATAAAATGTGTATTTATATGTTTGTATTTTCCATGCTATGGCTGTGAAATCTGTTTTTTTTTTTTTTCTTTCCCAGAGGCAAAATAATTAAAAACAAGTTCTGTTTTGGTAGGTTACAAGTGACATGGGAAAAATGATAGTTATTGGTGTATGTAGGAAAAAGTAAAGAATTTAATTAGCAACCAGATTGTTAAAATGCAGTGTTCTCCTCCCATGCGCTATTGTCCAACTTTTGTGGAACAGGTGCCTAATTTTCCTAATGGGATACATTTTAATTGACAAAGTAGTTTGGTTGCTTTACACCAGTTTTCTGTTTCTTGCTTACTTTTAATATAATCAACTCTTTATTTTTACAAACTCAGATGCCCTCAAGAAAGTAATTAGAAGCAGGTTTTATCTGCCTGTCCCTTTTTATAAACCACTTTTTGATTTCTAAAACCAACTAACCAAAAGCTTGATTTGTTCTGCTGATGTGTGAGAGCCAGTAACTTTTAGTCATATGCACTGAGCATTTCAATCAAGTTGTTTGCATATCCATTCATGTCAGAAAGACTCTCAAAATGGATTACAAACATTTAATTGTAAGAGGAATAAAATAATTAAGGAAGGACAAGTGGAAGTTAAAAATATGCCGAAGGTTTCACAACAATTATTGGATCATTCTCATCATGGGGCATAAATTCCTCCTTGTAGTTTCAAAGGACTTTATTCATCTAATGCACATTGCCTTTCGTAATAACAGAAAGTAAAGCCATGTTTCTTATGTATGTGATTCTCTTTGTATAGCTGGGAGGATGCTTAAAAATGTCCGTAAAACTAATCTTGGGAGCATTTCAGCCGGTCTGGAATTCTATAATATGATTTCTGGGACTTCATGGGAAAGTTGAAGGGAAGGGGAAATTACACAATGAACAGCTGAGAAAAAGTTGCATTCTGGCACAGAATCATGCAAATGGGGCACATTCTTCAGTTTTCTCATGACGGATTGTCTCTGAAACTACTGAGCCAAGTTGCTGAAATGCTAATGAAGGAGAAGCATCAATGAGCAGTGTCATCCTGAGGGCTTCTGAAGGGGACAGAGTAGGAGACAGAGGGAGGGGGCAAGGGGGAAGGAAGGAAGGAAGAAAGAGAGAATGAAAAGAAACCAGGCAGGAGGAGTTTCAAATATTGGGGCTGGCCCACTCTTAAAATCAAATGGAGGCGAAAAAATACAGAGCCATGATGAACTCTTATGAACAAGATCCTCCTGGCTTATAAAAATGAATAGAAGCAGTTACATGCCAATGAGTTTGAGTCGTGGGGGGAAGCAAGCATGGGCACTGATAAAGTTGGGGGCTACCCTCCTGTTTTATGCATGAGTGAGATGAGCATGGAAAGAACAAGATCCAGCTGCAAAAATATGGAGGAGTGGTGCTTAATAACAGGTCCTTAACTTGGCTCTAAAAATTCTTACTATTTACAGTTTTCTAAAAAGTGGTTTCCTTATGACATGGACTTTGCTTGTGTTTGATAAGGAAAACAATTGCTTTCCCCCCAAGTAGGTAGCTGAGCTTTATAACCAGATACTCTGAAGCATAGCTATGTGTGCTACTTGAAAATACTGGGCTTATACTTACTATGTCTTGAAGCACGCTTTTATTTAAAATACCCAGCTGGCTCTGGGACTTTCAAAATTGTTCTGTTCTCAGTCAGATCCCAGTGTTACTGACCAAAGACCTCAACAAGCTGGTGCTATGCTATTTTGACCACCTGGTTGGAGGTCCCATGTCCTCACTGTGGGTGAGAGCAGAAAATCAGTGTCGTGTGTATGTAGACAGGGCAGCAAGCCAAACTTTCCAAGTCTGGTCCACAGCAGTGGACATGTCATGGGACTGGCAAGCTAAAGCCCATGGTGTTGATCTCATTTATAACCTCTGGCAAGTCCCTTTGCTTATTCTGTCCCCTTCCCATTTTTCGCCTCAAAGGATCTATTTAAATTCCTTGAAATGAAGATGACCATCTTTTCTGATGTGGTTTTATTCTGCCTACCTGGATGGGGCCCCAGTCCTACTTGGGTTGCCTGGGTACAAGGAGTGGTAAAAACAGCACGATGCAATTGCACAAAATCTGCATTTTTTTCCGAATGGTTTGGGAAAGGCTGTGCCATACTGGGCCTGTGGACCTTGGTGTGTTACTGTTGTACATCAGTGCACTTTAGTAGACTGCTTTAATGTTGATTTGTTTCTGTATTGCTTTCAGACCTCAACAATGCTTACAACTTTAGTGTCACAAGCAGATTTTAAACATGGTATCTGTATGTGCATGCACAAATCACTGGGTGGTGCTTGCCTGCCCAAATACTGTTATTTTTAAGTTTATATTAAGTCTTGTAACATTACTTTAGCATCTAAAAGTGCTAGACACAGAGCAGGACTTGTGCAGGCATCAAATAACAAGAATCATCCTGGTGCAGGAGACAGCAGCGAGGTGTAGGCAGATGTAGGAGCTTGAGAGCTCCTGCATGCAGTCCTGAAGGCAGCAGGTTTGGGGTGGTACCACCAGAATGGCCACACCAGTGACCCAGTGCCACTCTTTTGCATGGGGTTGGTAGGCATCAGCCCAAAGAACAGCACTGAAGAGAGATAGTTTGAAAATGATATTCTCCCAAGTGAAAGACAAAGCTCAATGGTGATTTTGTTTGAAGTTGTCACAACTAGACCACAAGGATCAGACCTCACCTGGCAATGGGTGGGCCCTTTGATACTTAGAAAGCACAAAGCATATAAGCAAACCTCTGCCCCTGCAGACATCTCCCAGAGAAGCATGCTGCTTCTCACGGGCCCTTGGCAGTAAGCAAGGACTGTGCCAAACCAGTCATTTACTCCTCCTTCATTGCTGGGCTTTCTAAAATTGTTTTGCTACCTCTGCAGGTATGTGAGATTTCTCACCTTCTGAAAATCCTGCTTGAACTTCTGCTTCATTCCACTGGTTTCCCAAGTTGGTGCTGTACTTTCCTGATTTGCTGCAGAAGGATTGCCATCTCAGCTCATCTGCACTGTTTAAACGTGGTAAGTGCTAAGATGAAAATACAAGCTCATTCCTGTAGAGAGATTGTGTCGTTCTGAAACTACTGGAAAGTATGTATATGTTGGGAGGGGGAAGAGAGGGAAAAGCTGTTTATGTTTTATTGCTTTGGTTTAAAAGAGATTCTTCTGTAAGAGCTGGAGGTTCTTGGGTACTTAAGGTTTTACGATATTCTATCCAAGGACCACTGAAACAGTAAATAAATGAATAGCAAACCAGAATGCAGGATAGGTGATTATCGCACAAAGAGACCTGGATTAAAAAAAAAATCAATATATAAATAAACACAGATGAACAAGAAAAACCTGAAAGCCCAACTAAGGCTACAGTCTGGTTCCAACAAGAGAGCAGCATGTATACTGGCACCCAAAGTTTTGATTGTGTCTGCTCAGAAGAGTTAAAGAACTTTATATCTCAAACAGAATTTTTCCAATTTCCGATATCTCTGAAACAAGGATTTTTGCTCAAAAGGTCACCTCAAATACTATATTGTGCATAGCATTGTGATTACAATGAACAAGAACTAGGAGATCCTAAAACGCGCTGACAGTCCCTAACATGCCTAATTGTGCTCCAGCTTGTCTAGTACAGCGGAGAGGACCACCCACAGTTCATAACAGCCATAATGGAAAATTGTATGGGCCACTCTAGCTAGGCATAATTGGATGGGCAAGAAATCATGTTTTCCAACTTTTGGAGCTGTTTATTTGACCTGTTTTAATTTAGTTGGGGTGGAATAATATGTTTCTTAAGGAAATATTTAGGCACGGTAACTTTTTAGCCTAATAAATCTCATCTTCAGGAGTGTCTCTAAGATGTTCACATTCCTAATGGTAAGGAATAAGAACTCTTTAGACATAATCGATTAAATTCATGGTAGTTGTACAACTCACAGCGCTAACACAGTACCAGTCAAACTGTTTGAAAGTTTTATGTGAAGCCTTGTGGGTTTTTTTCACCATACCATTTGACCTGCTCTCTCCCATTCTGCCAGCCTGCAATTTACTTCTTCTGACGTATCCTTAATGCAAGTCCTGGTGTGCCACTGTCACCTTGAATTATGCTTATTTTGAAAGTTCGTGGACATCCCTGTTGTGCCCTCCTAGGGAAAAGCACTTTGGGACTGACTGCTGAGAATCTGCATTGGAGTGTTTACTTTGCTACAAGTCCAGCAGCTCTGTGGGCTGAAACTTGAGGGGAGGCTACCAAGTCTCCTTTAGAAACAAATGGGACTTGAGCCATGCGACTTCCTAGGCAACATAGTAGAGCCTGCAGAGCTCAGGGCTGTTATGTTAATTCAGGCAAGTATCCATTTATGGGACAATGTAATGATGAGGGTTTGTGCCAGCACGGTTTGTTTTGGATGGATTATTGTCCATGGTGCCACTGGGTTCTGACAACACTCGTAACAGTGCAGTTGGCCTGCAAATATCAGCTGAAAGTTTATGCCATACCAATTTCAGAGGGATTGAAAAAGCCATAAAGAAGTGTGAAACTCAACATCCTGACATATGGGCTGTGGCCTATGAGAACCACAAGTCTCCAAACTGCACCAATGCTTTGGCTCTTCCTCACTGCCAGAATGAGCCTTTGGCGTCTTAGTGTGGCTCAGATGAAATCAGCCTTAGACTGCTCTCATTTACACCTTGGTCATAATTCACTTGTCCATCCCAGAAATAGGTTATTCCCCCACCTTTCCCATTCTGTCTCAATCTGTCATGAGCGTCTTTAAAGCCATGCCGGCCAAACACAGTTTTGCTAACAGCACCCTTACGGGAAGGTTATTGGAGCTGCTGAGTCTTCCAAACCACTTCTTCTTTGCAATGATCAATGCAGTTTTGTTTTGTTTTGTTTTGTTTTTATCAAAACCTGGGAAGCCAGCATAAATGAAAGATCCCAGTAACTTACAGTGTTGCAGAAGTCACACGCAATGCATTTTTAAGGCAAATTGAAAACATTTCTAGAGATGGAACCAGTACCTGAATCTCCTCTCCACTCACCTCTATTTAGAGATACACTGGTCTGTTGGATTTAAAATGTGTCGCCAACATACTTGGGAAGAATCTCATCTGGGCTTCCATGCTGATGGGAATTTCTCTGAGTCAGTGGGAAATTTGCCTTGACTTCATGGCAACTGGATCAGGCTTTCTACTACTAAATAAAGAAACCCATTTTCTAGGCTTTTAGCACTGCAAAATCTGTTCACGTTTTTAAAAATAGTAATGCCATCAAACTGACTTTTATTCCTTCATATTCTGGCTTGAAAATCATACTGAGAGAAAAAAGCATAAACTCATTAAGCCTTAATCTAAACCAAAAGTTTGGAGCCAAATGTCCATGTTCAGTCTTGTCATTCTGTAAACAGTGTCCTATTGGATGAAGATAACACATAAGGGGTACAGATGACAAACAACACGTTCATAGGATCTGTGTTCACTCTGAACAGAAGGGAAGAGTGTATTTACCAGTAATTAACATTTTGACTAGTGTTTGGCGAAATTCATAATGTGATTAAAAAAATAAGAATTCCTGGATTACAGGGAAGAGCAATTACTTAAGTAAAAGCTACTGAAAAGTTGTCTAGAGGTATATAATAATAATAAAAAGATCCCCCTCCCCAGTGGGAAATGATTACACAGTAATTCATGCCACTCAGTCAAATATCAGAAAAGGATCCCATAGACCCATAATTAGCAATGTAACAAGCAGAGCCTTGAGAAAACAAGCTGGTCCTCAAGAAACTAATCTTCATTGCTAGCACCCATCCAACAGGCTTCATCTGGAGGAGTGAATGGGACAGACAAGACAATAAAAGGACCTATACTATAGAGCCAGCAGGAAAATTCCCCGTGTTCTACTTTGAGTGGCCTTCAAGGGGATAGAAGGAGGAGAAGTAGGAGGGGGCAATGCAGTTGTGCCCTCCACCCCCATCAAAAAGAAAATAAAGGAAAAAGAATGAAAAAGAAAGGGAAAGAATCCAACTTGCTTCTGCAGAAGCTGCCTAGCGACATACAACTAATTAATGTGACTGGTCCTCTGTTTGCAGATCTTGTTATCAGTAAAAATAATAATAAAATGAGCCCTAGCAGTCTGGATATCTGCAATTACAGTGTGAATTGCATGAGAGGATTATATGAAGTGCTCTTGGCGTGGAGGGTGGGGGACCAAGGCGCTTCAACTTGAGAGCAGCAAGCAGCTGCTTTGGGGCTTTGCACCTGCTGCTCACCAGGCTGTTTTCACCTCTAGACGAAAACAGGCTTCCCTCTCTCTTCCTCTGTCTCATTTCTTTTCACACAGCGCACAAATGTAAAAACAGAGAAGGATTTGTATTTATTAAAAAAAGAAAAAAGAAAGAGCAAGAAAATCAAATTGTCTTCTTAAAGAAGTTTTGCTGAAGCAAGATGAGAGGCATCTTATGGCAGTGAAGGGGAATCTGAAGATGGAGTGGGGGCCAAAGAGACGGGCAAGCCGGCTCCATTTTAATGCAGAGGCAGCAGACAGAGTGCGATCTGAGATTGGCAAAGTTTCAATGTAAATCCAGGGGGGCAAGGGGGATGGGGCTGGGATGAGAAGAAAGGACTCTTTTACTGTTTCATGCTTCTAAGTCCTGCCGATCAGCATAAGCTCAGCTCGACATTCTGGGAATAGCAATGAGGCACACACAACAATCAAAACACCCTAAATCTGTTTGATGATTCAGACACTTCGTGCATCTGCACCGACAAAATGGGACTTCAATTAAATAACTTGCAGATTTCCACAGAGGGGGGAAAAAGTCGGGGGAACATGAGGATTTTTAATTAGTAACTCCAAATACAAGCCGTTTTTTTAATTAGGTGTTTGCACTACCACTTTATTCTTAAAGGGAGATTTGTAAGCGCGTGGGATTGTTGTGAAAGAAGATCCTGGACAGTTTGTTCCTAACATTTTGTTGCAACCTGCATTTGCTCCTAAACAGCTTTTCTTCAACAAACGAAACTCAGCTACAATTCCAAGCAAGTTGTTCAAATTAAGGCCAAGGGTTTATTGAAAGCTTTAAGTACACATGCACATCCATAAATAAGTATATACACATATGCGTAGCATCCTGGATACGTTCTAAGGACCCTGCAACAGTTTTCCTGCACTTCTGATAGTTCAGATTACTCTCTGTGGCTAACCTAGTTATAGATATATATGTACTGTAGATAATTATATACATAACGATATGCAGGGTTTAAACGGGGATAGCAGAAGTTTGTTACAAAGCTGAAAGAAATTCCCATTTAACTTTACTGCATTGCAGTGACCACTTTTATCCAGAGCAGACCGCTAATGATTGCAAGCTTCAGATTCTGAAAAACGATGGGTGAAATCTCGGACCCTTTGAAGTCATTGAGTGCTTTTCATTGACTACTGGGGTCAGGATTCACGCTCAGAATCTCCTGAGTGTGTTCTGGCATGGCATGGTAATGTACATGTCTCTCTCACACACACATGCACTGTAAACTTGAAAAATCTCCCCCTGAAAAAGCATCCTTTCTGTGATAAGCCGTGATTTTGGAGCCTGTGAGAACAGACCTAGTCATTTGGTAGCCTAACCAACTTGTGGCATTGGAGTGAGGACACTTCTTTGTTAATTTTTAAATATGACCACAGAGAGGAAGCAACGGCAGTAACATATTTTTGTGTCTTTATCTAGTTTGTCATGGACAATTTGTGCTTTGACAAAGTATTTACAACGATGTGAAAGAGATTAGATGTTGGATTTCTTTCCCCTCCTTTCCTTTTCCTAGCAGGGGTACAGCAAGTCGATCATATAAAGAGGGACCGTGATCATTTATCCAAATGCAAACAAATTGAAGCACGAGGATTTACCACAGACTGACTTTCTTTTTTAAAAATTTATTTCATGTGTTAATACAAAGACTGTTTAGCAGAAGTAGAATGCCAGGATTTGCATATGAATAGGTACCTAAAGATCAACGAGATCAACTCATTAGGGCCTGAACATCTAAACATAGGAAAGTCAAAGAGGCCAGAGCTCAAGAGCTGGGCTGCTGAGATTCCCAGTGACTAATCCAAGCAGCGCTGCAAGTTTTTAACTTATTACTATTTTTTCTGCCTTAACAAAAAAGATTCCTTTATCTGAAATCAGTCCAAGAAAAAGAAATCTAATGATTGTGTTTGGGAATCAGTTTCCTCCTTTGCCACAGCCTTTCTCCATGGCGTTGGGCATGTCATTTGGGAGGGGACTCATCCCACTTAGCAGTTGCTGGCTGGATGGAAGGGCTTTTCACTGCCTTGTCGTTCAGGTTCCCTTTGCACTAAGCAGGCGCTTTCCAAAGAGCTGTTCATTCTCGCTGTGGTATTTCCTCCCAAGACCATTTAAATCTCTGACTGCAGGTGCTTAGCTCATCCTCTTGCCTTTGCCCAGAGTATCCCGGAGTAGCTCAGACTACAGTGAGTATGGAGCCAATATGCCTCAGTTCATCATCTGTAAAATGAGATTAAGTGATTAATGCTACCTCTGTATCTCGTGGGTGAGTTAGGAAGTGGCGTATATTATAAACCATAAGATGTTCAGATATTAAAATAGTGGGAGTCATATGGATGCCATAAAAAGATAAGGTCCCGATCCAGTATCTGTGGCAACCAAGGGAATCTCTCCTCTGGCCTTTTGTGGGTATTAGATCAATCAATCCCCAGTGACATTATCCATTCACTGCAGAGTAAGTGAAGGTATGGCCAGAATTTTTCCACCGGCAGAGAAGGGAGAGGGTATGGGAAAGCCCTGACCTTACTCTGTGCTTGAATAGTAGGAAGAGGGAAAGCACAAACAGGCTTTCAGAGCTGCCCACAGGATTTGGACACATCAGCTTATTAATGTTAGCGGAAATTGGGCATCCACATCTCTGGAAATTTCAGCCTCTAAATTTACAACACAAAAAAAGCCTGACCACAGAGGAGATATTTCCCTAATCTTGGCACCACTGCAGATTTTTGTTTGAGCTTCCTTGGATTAGACCTTTAGTAAATGGCACTGCTCGGATGTTATGGGAAGGACACATTTACTCTTCGTCCACCCCGAGGTGCAGCAGCCCAGTGTCAGGACAACGTATTCTCATGGCTAGATCCTGAGCCTGTCATTAAATCTGTCTTTTGACCTTGGGCAAGTCACTTAACCTCAGCTTCCTCTGACTGTAAAAACGTAGATAAAATATTCCCCTGCCTCATGGCCATGTTGGGAAGATTAACAGTTAGACATTGTTCCGAGAGCCCTGAATAAGAGCTCTGAGTGCATGCAGGGTACTGTTTCTATTGGATACTGCTTTCTCTTTCTACATACAGAAGGGCTGACTTTTAAACTGGCAAGAAGCCCAGGCCCGTGACTAGTGGTGTGCCCCATTTGAATGCACAATAACTACAGCTGCATGCACAAATTGGGTATCCGTGCATGGAAACTGGACACACAGTTGTTTACAGAACAGAAGAGCTTCTTTCTCGCTCTCACTTAGAAAACTCAAGGATTCAATTTAGTATGTAGAAAAAGCAATACCACCACCTGTGCGATATCAAACAGTTTCTAGGCAGTGTTTTAAATAGGTTCATAAGATATAACACCATCCCCTTCAGAGACTGCAAGGTGGGCACTCTATGTTGACCTGAGCTAAAATATCACACTGATTCTACACTTCTTGCAGGCTGCCTTGGCTTAAATGTGCCAAGTGAGTTCTTTTTGAGGAAGCTGAGAAGGGAAAAGATCTGCAGGTATTTTGTTTGATGTGTGTAAATCAGGCCTGAAATAAATGACATAAGTGCAGTTTACTCTGAGATAAACTGGACTTGGCTGAGGATCTGGCACTCTTTATACATGAGGCCATAAATAAAGCACAAGCAAGACAGCATACACGTTGTGCAAAGCCTCAGGAGGGCTGCCTTGCCAGGTGTTGGGCAGGGTGCATTGGCCAGGGAAAGCATGCTGCTCTTGGCTCCTTGGGTGGTGATGTGCTGCTGTCGGGATCCCAGCAGCTGTGGTGGGAAAGAGAGAGGCTGCCACCCCCTCTGTGTGCAGTCTGATCTTCAGTCGTTTTCCAGGATCATAACTCCAGGAGGAGAAAAAATCTCATGAATAACATGAGGGTGAGAGGAGATGCAAGGGGGAGTGAGGGCAGTGTGCTGCTGGCCAGAACAGTGTTTTCTTTCTCTCACAGAACTTCTAGCTGTGCGAAAGCTAAATCTTTAAGCGGGAGCATCTCCTATCTCTGCAGTCTCTGCTTTCTGCCTGGCTGCCGCTGGAGGTATCTAGCAGAGATGGCAGCAAGTCCTCCCATCTGCTGTCCTACGCCATGTAGCTTCAGGGCCAGCCTTGCTCCAGTAGCTTCCAGGAGCTCTCCCATGCCCCAGCCTCAGTCTGTGCTGCAGACCTATTATCAGCCGATGCTCCTCTCACACCTCAGCACACCGAAAGGAGATGATATTCTGGGATGGCATCAGGCCTTGTTGCCTTATTCAAGGGGAAGGAACGGTTGTGCTTCCAGGCTGCATGGGTCTCTTCAGGGTGGGTGAGCAGCATCAGCTTAGGATGTCCCCATTGCTAGGGCTTATCTGCTTTAAGCAGTAATACACTAATTTACTACTGTGGTAGGAATGATTGAAATATTTAGACATAATGGAGGAAGTTTAATAGGGTCTACTGAGAAACCCAGGTGTTTAGATCAGCTTAAAAATAATAACCTTCTCCCCTGCTGAGCACTTTCTTTTCACAATAAGCTCAGCTTTTATTCTTAACCATAAAGACTACCTCAGACAGGAAATTATTCACGTGATTGGTCTTTACAAGTAGCGGAGGGTTTAAACTCGGGGCTGGAGAGGTCATTAGTGGACAGCCATGTGATTAACCTTTGCTTGCCCGTTTCTTTTCACACTTTGTTAACAGCTCCCATTATTGCCCTTCTGTGTCCCAAGGAAGTAGTTTATTGACAGTATTAAAAATACATAGCTGCAAATTCCAAAGAGCCCATCCTTGTGTAAAATGTCCAGTGATTTCTAGCCAGATGAAATACATGGGACAAAGCCTCTTGATTTCTGGCAAAAGGGAATCCAGAGATAAATTTGTCCATTAACACTGGATTTGGGTTAGCATCTGTTGTTTCAGCCATCACAGGACCTGTTCCCTAGCCCGTCTCAGAAAGTTTTATACTGCACAGAACCTAAGGTTTAGTTAAATAGCACTGCTAATGGTTGTTACAATATAGCACAGCTTAATGGGAGTCATACCACCTGCTCAGTGTCTTTTTAAGTGGAGATGCACATGCAAAAGTCTTGATCAAAATGATGCTGTATTTCAGTACTGTCTGGTATAGTATTTGTTTTCAAAGCGAATGAGCAACCTTTCACTTCTGCTCTGAATGGCTCTGCCCCTGCCCCTGGTGCTCGCAGTGCACTGGGCGAGGATGGCGGCAGTGCAGCACGTGTTGCTCTGTCCTCAACACCCGTGTGGGTGACACGGTCCCTCCTTGTAACCCACACCTTCCCACAGCCAGAGAAACCAAGCCACGGAAAAAAACAACATAGAGGAAAAAGTGAAAAGTGATGAAAGAGGAATGTGAGTTCTGTGAAAATAATGCTAGTGGCAGTGTCTTGCACTTGGCTGGACTTTGTGGGTGTCTTGTATAAAAATAATAGCAGAGATGGCATCAAAAAAATACCACAGCAAGGACTGGGGGTTGGGGAGAGTGGGGGCCTCCTATTTATTTTGCATTGTGTTGCAGGGTAAGTTCAAGAGGGAGGTGAAAGGGGGGAGGTGTTTGATGGAGGCCCCTCCAAAGCAAAAGGCTCTTTGGGACAGAAAGGAGAGTGTCAAGGCACTTTGACGGAAAGTGGCTGAATGTGTCTTTTCTAGTTAACTTCTGTGAACTGTTGGGCATTTCCACACACAAAGGGGCACTTTCTTGGCAGCTGAGGAGGGAGGGCAGAAGTCGGAGAGGGCAAAAGAGGAAAGCAAAGGGGAACATCAGTTTATGAATGCAAAACTTACAGTAGATTTTTTTTTTTAAGTTGAACATGTACACAGAAGAAAGCCCCCAGGCAGCTGTAACTTCCTCAGCTGGCATTTATTTGGCAGAAAACCCAAGCCTCAGTGAATGTACCAGTGCTTCAGGAAGCATCCACCCACGGCATTAGTCAGCCTAACCTCAGCCCAGCAGGGTGCTGAGCTCCTTCAGTTCCTCTGGAAGTTGCTCAAAGTTGAGCTGCTCAGCACCTTGCTGCAAGCAGGCCAAAGCACAGGTTGGCTGCAGTCCTGTTCTGGACCTGCAGATTTCACTGTCTGCCACTGGACAAGATGAAAATGAGAAGCACAGTGGTGAAAATTTACAAATGTGTAAGTAAGACATCCTAGAGGTAGCTCAGGTGGCTACAACATTTGTGGTAGGTGGGCTAGATCATCTAATGCTTGCTCAGCAGCGTCTGCGCTATGCTGTAGATCAGACAATGAATTCAGCACACATTTCTTCATCCATGCCTGTGTTTAGATTTTTGGTTTTAAAACAAAAAGGGGAAGTGAAGGTATGTGACAGAAGTAAAAATAAAAGATGTCTTTAAGGATTATGGAAGATTCCATAAAGATAGGTAACATGCAAGTCACCTTTCTGCTTCTTTCAGTTTTGTATGCATCTATTTCTTAGCATATAATGCAGATCAGACTAGACCTTCCTTTATGACAGCTGCATATCAGAAGCGAGACAAGATTTGGGGTTTTCTGTGAAAGCATTAGATGAGAAGATATTCCAGGGAAAAGGCGAGATCCATTAAAACTGTTGAAGCCTCTGCGTACTCTCGGCTTTCTGGAGTTTATCATTTCAGTTTAAGAATTAGCTGCTGGCTAAAAGTTGACATACAAGAACTTAATGTAGGAGCATGTTCTAAATAATAATAATAAAAACCACTTTGACAGCTTTATAAGTTATTACAATGTTTCAAAGAAGAAAAAAATCTGTCAGTTCAGTTTTTCTTAGGACCCCCTGGAAACATTGCTGTCTGTTAAACAGCAGTCCCTGACATTTGGGAATTGTTTATAAGTGTTGGGAGTGAAGCCAGGTACTTCAGCTGAGGCATATTTCCAAAAGAAGTTATTGCAGGTGTGTTTTATTAACTCACCTCCCCATGCATTTCTTCTGTATTTTAGGTCACAGATTTCAAGGGCTGGGTCTCTTTGCTCTACTCATCTTGTTTCATTCTGACTGCAGTACAAAGCTAGGGTCACATTTGGACTAGGTCTTGTTGTGCTGTTTTGTTTTGCTTTTTAGCAGCATTTAAAAAAAAAAAAAAAAAAAGAAACTTGGCTGAACTCAAGGTTCTTGAGAGCTCTCAGCTGGGGTTGTTTTGCTCTGTATTACTCCTCCTTCTTCCACAGTGTACACCTCAGGATAGGAACATAAGCTGTGTTTCCTTGCCCCAGTGTTGTGCTGAAGATGTAGATTAGAGGTGTCCTAGATTTGATGTATCTCAGAGCAGGACTGAGCAGACATAGAGCTTCAGTCTCCTGACGTTCCCTGTCCCCCTTCTCCTGCGCTAGATACAAGTAACCCCTTGGCCATTAGCCAACAGTAGCAGTAAACAGAGTTCCTTGCTTGTGCCATATTCAGAGCATAATTTTGTGCGTGGTTGAATACAGAAGTTTCTGTTAGTTTTGTTGTAGAATTATTTTCTGCAATAGCTCCCGGTTTTGCTTTTTTTTCCCTGTAGATGAGTGTAGTTTGGGGAAGCCCTGGGCGTGTTGTCAGTGTAATTCTCACCAGATGAGACAAATAAGAAGTTTTTTAGTCACGTAATTATTTTTGCTTGTGTTTTATTGCACTTCAGAAGCTCTTTTACCCCATTGCTTCACGTTCTCTCCCTATAGCTGTCACTTGCTCTGCTAGGAAGGAGACAACCACATGCAGGGGTTGGTTGCTGACCACACTGAGGCCATAGCCCCAACAGCAGCAGGCTTTGTGTTGTCTTGTATGTTTTTTTTCTGTACTTTTACAGTTAGAAATCAGCAAAGTCTTCACTTAGCAACAATATTCATTTTTAAGCATGTTTTGATTTTAAATGTATACCTCTACATCTTGCTATCATGTCAACACGAAGTAATGAAAAACAAATGAGACAGCACTTCTTCCCATCGTGTACAGAGCATAAGGCATCACAGTGCACTTCTGTGGGATGAAGGACAACATTAGTTTTCATGGCAGTGATTAATTTTGAAATCTCAAGCTGAGTGGCTTGTGCTAACTGTTTAGCAAAGGGGAAAAATGGGTTTTAGTTGAGATTTAATATCACTGTGTTCACATGGTTTTAGTTGTCTATTTTTTTTTCCTCTCTCTATCCATTTTTGTCCTAGAAGTCATATTTACAATCATATACTGTAGTGTCACTGTCTGAGGCGCGCATAAGATCTTTGTGTGTTTCTACCCGATGTGTGATTTCGTTTGCGTTTGTAATATCTTAAGAAAAAAAAACAACTTTAATAACTAGAATATCCAAATACTACATCAAGCTAAGTAGGACCTCATTTCATCCTCAGTAGTGTGTACTTTGTGTTCAGTGTGGCATCTCCTCTCCAAATGCTGTCTGTACCCATTGGCACCACTAGATGCTTTTGGCTGCCTTTTCCACAGTGCTTTCTCAGGGTGTTTGGTACTCAGACTGTCAAGACAAAAGCTGATTCAGACCAGCTTGATGCTCAGGTATACTGAGAACTAAACCTCCAGCAGATACCATCAGAACACATTTCACTTGTGACCTTTCACAGCCAATGAATTAGAGGGATTTTCCTTTACTGTGGATCAAATTTAAAACTACTTCCCAGGAGTGAAAGGTCATCACATGGAGTCATGATATCCAGTTAAATACAGCTAAATAGAACTCGTTAGCATCACAATGAATGGAGTTATATATTACCTGGTCTGAAGGATGACTGAGTGGGAGCAGAAAGGGGGAGAGCAAGGGAATAGATCCCTCATCACCCTTAATAAAGCACTGTAATAGCGAAGGAAAAGCACAGAGCAAAATTTGACTAAATCTGCCCTTTGAAGCTGTTTCTATTGGTCAGCAATATGAGTGGACAGGAAAACATGGAGAATGTCGCATAAAGGCTTTATTCTCCTCTTTCTGTGTTTGCATTCATGGTAGCTGCAGATCCATCAAAGTGAGAATATGCCATTTGCCAGCTCCTGGCGGGGCTTTGATCTCCAGATACCATCTGCACCGAGGAAAAAGGAAATCCAGTGATCTCCTGTGTGAAATCAGATTCCCCCAGTGGGGCAAACTGCACCCTTAGGCACTATCTGATTGGCAGGAGGACCTCGTGCATAAGTGGATCCACAACACCTTTTATCCTTCCAGGCCCTCTCTGTTCCAGGGGAGTGCTTGCTGCTCCCTGGATGTTTTGTGATGACTGTTATTTCAGTCCTTCTGTTTCTGGTTGCCTTCAGGAAGGCTATTTTCTTCAGACTGAGTGTGAAGGTGTGTGGCTGCAGGCCAGGGGATGTGAAGTAAAGGCAGCAGAGTTTGGGAAATATGTTGGGATCTTTGCAGAACAGCCTTTTCACCAGATAGGGAGGATCTACGCACCAAACTTAGCATCACTGCGCTGTGAAGCGAATAGGGCATAGTCAATCATTTACCTTGATGATCTAGCTTTTTTGTTGTTGTTTTTCTTCCTTTTGGGATCTTTGTATTCTGTTTCTGTATTTTTCTGGGGGGCAGAAGGGTGGATGAGATCAAAGAGAAGGACCAGATCCTTTATTGATTCTAAATGAAACACTGTTTGAATTCTCTCAAGTATTTTTTTTTTTTTTTTGCAAGCAGTTCCTTTGCTATATACATATAGCTTTGACTTTTCTGTACTTATTCGAGGCTTAATGATCATAATGGCCAAGCAAGTTTCTGTCATTGCTAGTTAAATTCAGATGGTTATCTATGGAGATTTTTTTGCCATTTAATTCAGGTGAGCTCATTGGGATCTCAGCTCTGGCTCCCAATATAAGTTGGAATCTGGGTCTGCTGTACTCAACAAACCTATCCTTTCTAGGCTCGTATCCTTGAGGACAGACATCTGTTCTTGGTATGCACTCTTAGAGCTGTGGACAAGCTTACGTACATTGTATTATCTGGCCAGTTGCGTGGAAGCAAGCTGGGGAAAATGTTAAGGAAATAAATGGAATTTCGAGTATCTCATGGTTCTGCGGTCCTGCGAATAAAGACTGTCCCAATCTCTTTGCTGTTCCTGCTTCAAGCCACGCTCTTCTGCTCCTTCTCAACACCAAATCCCCATTTATCTTCTGCATTTCAGGAACTGGGACAGATATTACCCTGAACAAAAAGAATACGCTTATATATATATATACATATATATGTGTATATATATATATATAAACAATATTCCCAAGACAGTTGAATGTGTAAGTTAACAACAGCCTTACTCCCTTCCAAAACTACTGGACAGGTCACGGGTGTGATGCAGTAGTGCCACCACCACATTCTTAAGCAAGTGGCTGCATTTAAGCCCTGGACAAAACCACACAGTTTCCAAACTATATAGCTGAGAAAAGATGGGGACCTTCCACCACCTCCAAGGGAAACTTTTTCATTTCTTGCCCTGGGTATGTGCCAGTTGTCCTTGCAAGCTGTGTGTTCTTACAGCCAAAAACATAGGATAAATAGGAAGAAGCAGTACGGGAAGAGGATCTGTAATGAAGAGTCATATTTCTACATGCTAGATGTAGGATGGGCCAGAGGGGGCCTAAAGTACTTTACCGTACCTAGATAAATCAACATTTGGTGTTTAAAATCCCTACTGAAGCATTCACAGTGATTCACTGAAGTGATCGTAGTGGAGGATGGTCCTGGGAGAAGGCTGGAATACATAGTCTTCTAGGAATAGTTGTGTTTTAATGATTTCCAATAAACCTGCCATCCATGTAGTGGAAATACCTCAGAATTTCCACCCCTGCCTGAGGCAAGCTCCAGTGGAGTTTTGCAGTGCTGATTTACACCAGCTGAGGTGCCTGATTTTATTTTCTATTTTTATTGTTTTGACTTTGGGTGTGTGTTTTTTGTTTTTTTTTTTTTTAGCCTCAGTTATAAAACTTTTACTAGCTAGAAGAGTTCACATTCCATTCGGGAGCTCGCTTTATGTTCTTCAGATAGGAAATCATCACCTTGGTGCAGACAAGTTTCAGCATTACTGGTTAAGAAAAAGGGGGGCAGGAGAAAGGAGCAGATTTATACTTTCTAAATGAAGCGCTTCACGTGGATGGGGAAATGCCTTCAGCAGAAGCAAGGCTTCTGTAAGGAACATCTGGAAATAGAGACATAATATTGCTTTCCTTTATCCTTCCAGAGCTGCAGGGAAATTCAGACCCAGAAGAGCGCTGCCTGCTCCATCTCAGAGTTCTCCCCATCTTCTATAACTGCTTCTTTTCCCACAGGCTTCACACACCAAAGAGGCTAAGGCTACCTGACCACGGAACACGATGCAGTGGTCTGTCATCTTCAACAGGGTTGAAGATGCACCTGTTTTTAAATGAGGAAATTAGCCTCCTCTCCCCTTTTTTTGTTTTAATGCAATGCATCTTTTGGGATTTATAGAAATGCTGTGTACATCTGAGCCACTGATGAGTGATTCTATCAATTGGGTTTATCTTAGAATTATTCTGCACTTTTGTGGTTTCTAAGGCAACCATGCTTTTTGAATGAACCACAGAGTAAATGAAGGTATCCAAAACACGTGACAGTTGAACCTACATTATGTGCCTTTGCTATACTAAACAGATGCATGTAGCAGTGAAAATATCTCGGCCTAAAAGGTATCTTGAGCTCTTATAGAACCTGAATTACATCTGCTGCAAGTCTGATTCTTGCTGATTTGGGACACGGTGCTTGGCATGACAGAGTGAGTGAAGGCTGTGGAAGAACAAAGCCAAGCCTCAAGATAACAGCCCAGTCCCTAAAGAAAGATTTCAGCAAGTGGAATTTGCAGGTGAAGAGAAGTAATAGCAAACAGGAATTCTGATTAAAAATCTCCAAGTGTGATTAAAGGGAGCAGGGTGTTTATTTCTTTCTTCTAAACATTTCAGCTCATCAGCAGTCAAGGTACTGAAATTATGAACTTCTCAATCTTTTGCTCTGTTTTCTAGGAGTTTTCTCACAACAGGAACAGGAGTTCTAGTATGGGTTAAACATAGATGATTTCTCCAGCACGGATCAGTTTTGCACTGTGGAAATCATGGTTCTTTTCTATTTAGTTATTTATCTAGAGGAGAATATCACTATTAACAATACTGAGAGTGGGAGCAAAAAAACTTCTCCTCTAGCTGGCCATATCTGAACACGTGATGGATTGTTGTGCTGATGTGCAGCCACTTCACTCATACCTGGGCTTTTCTCTTGCTGAAGTGACTTAATGCCTGGGAGCTGGATTGTCTCAGAGGAGGTTTCTTATAGTGCTAGATATACAGTACAACAGTACAGCACAATATTTACTTCCAACTAATGTGCACACCTCTTTGGAAGGAAAAGTCCTGATGCAGACTTTCATCTGCTCCATTTTTATGTAGTTCAGCCTGGCACCTTTAGATACTGGCCCCTCCCCAAGAAAGAAATATTTGTTTAATAGATTTTTGCATTACTCTTGCATTTCCATTTTTAGCAGATGCAGATGTGCTTGTTCTGGAACCTTTCATTTTGCTAAATGGGGAAGAAGGACTTTTTTGCACACACCAACTGAGCTGCAATTAGGATCATTACAAGAACTGGATCCAGTGAAGGTCCAAGGTTCCCCAGCAACAGATAGAAGGGGGGAAATATGAGGACACTTCTTTAAAAATATTCTCTTTCCCTAATACATTATCTTTTGCTGAGCCTTTTCTTCCCCTGTTCCATCTCTCTATGGAGAACAGATAGATGTAACTGTAGAGATCCCTCATTGCTTTATGTTACTGCCATAACAACAGAATGGGACTGCTGAAAGTTGTGCTTGAAACGTGCAATCGCTGGTTCTGCTGAGTAGTTAAGCACTCTTCTGCCTTTGCTCTTGATGTCAGCAAAACAAAAGTCAAGGCTACTCCCAGCAAAGCTTCGGCATTTAAGTTATCTTCTTTCTGCCTTCACTACTGAGAGTTAAAACAGAAAATAATTTTAGTTTCCAAATCCAGACATGGGAAATGCTCACTTTCCCTAATCTGAAGAGGTAAGCGATTTATGAGCATATTCTGTGACATCTTTGCAGTGTTTTCATGAAAATCTGAGTAACCCTTGCTGAATGAGCCTGCCTGTAAAATTGCATCAATTTCCCAAGCACCGTCATGGTGTGCAGTCACCAGGCGGAACGCAACTCAGCATGTTCTTAGCAGCAATTGACATAATTCTCAGGAATCCAAAATGCCACAGTATTGGAAATAGAAGTGCAGAGAGTCATCTGCTGAATTCTGCCTTGCAGTTGTGAGAGTGGGCTTGGGCCTCAAGTCCAGACTGGAGAACCGATGTGCTGTGTAGCCTGGGAGGACGTGCTATTTGGGGATTTGCTGCAAGCCATTAGTGCTGCCCTTCATGTGAGCTATGAAAATAATCCTTAGTGGGTGGGCAGGAAGGGGTCCCTGTAACTCCTAGAACTTGAAGAAAACCATTTTTAGGTGGGAGGTGTATTTTAAAGGCCTCCGACCTGTTTTTCTAAGGGAGCACTCACCAGCTTGCCTGAAATGTTTGGACAAACAAAGGACTGAAAGCTCTGAAGGGCTTCTCTTGGCTGAGCAAGTTTGGAGACAGCATTTCTTTGCACAAGTTTAGCAGTGGGTGGTAAACACAGAAAAGGTATCTTCCCTCACACTATTTCCTGACAAGCGGTACATGACACATCATGTTGCAATGTCTGGTTTGTGTTTGCTGCCTGGTATTACTGCAGGAGGAACACCTGCCCTGGGATTCTTTTCTGGGTAGTTAGCAAGTGGGTTTGTTCACACCAGTGCAAGTATTTGGGGATTAGCTGCAAATCTTTCAGCAAAATGGGAGCATCACTTAGCAGAAACTCAAAATAGTTACTCTCTGTGCAGTATGTGCTTCTGTGGCTTTTTAAAGGTAGTCTTGCCAAACTTCCCCCAGATTCCCCTGACTGCCATTGAAATGAAAGCAGACCCTTGCATAGAGACTTCTAATTAGCTCAGCATCTTGTTATAAAACCTGATAATCTGAATCTAAAATTTATGATTTTTCTTCATTTAGATAGTTGGGAGGGGAAGAAACTGATAGTGGCTTGGTCTTCAGAGCCTATTTTCATGTTGAAATATCAATGGAATTTCTTCCCCATGTATGCAGGTCTAGGACATAGGGATTTGCCCAGTTAAAAATAAATTCCCAGGTTGAATTCCCTTCATCTGATATATGTTTATTTATTATTTGTATTTATGTATAAAATAATACAGAACTAAGGACAGACTTCAACCCACTGGCATGGTTGGCTGGGATAAATTGTATGATGTGTATGGACCTCTCCTGATGATACTGAGTGACTTCTAAAAATCAAAAGAACAGCAATGCTAGAAAGCCTTCGTTCCTGTACAGCTGACAGCACTCACATTTGCAGGTCTGGCCTCCATAGCAACCTGTGGTATATGATACAAGTTAGGCTGTGTGGTTGTCTCTTTTAACAATATTTTTTTTCTGCTGTTCCATGGAGCCCAACTAAAACAGGCATTATGTGCCAGTGTCTACTTTTGTCAGGGGTGTTGCCTTCCTAGGAGGTGCTCACTCTGCAATAGATACTGCTAAAACAAATTCTGGGAGTAGTCCTTCCAAGACTCACTTCATTCAATGCTGGTAATGGCCTCGCAAACTCCTCCTTAAAGTAAGTCTATTTTTTAATCTCTTGAATAACTTGTGTGGTTCCCTTCTGAACTCTTTGTGCTGTCTTCAGATACATAAATGAACTTCCAAACCAGACGTAGTATTGCTGTCGTGATCTCAGTGTGGCTTCCAACAGAGTGGGATTGCTTCCCCACTTCTAACTTGATACCTCCCTTTTCATACACTCAGAAGACATGCTTGCCCTTTCAGCTGCAACTTCATTGAGAGCTCATGTTGAAGCTGTTATCTCCACTGAGTTTTTCAGTTTCACTCAGGGTCGCTTTTTTTCCAAGACAGAATCTTCCACCTTATAGCTGTAATCTGCCCTCTGGGTTCCCAGATGTATCACCTTGCATTTGGCAGTATTAAATGCAGCCAAACTGAATCACAATCATTTGACCAGGAGATTTGGCTCACTCTGTAATAGTAACCAATCTTGGTGATGTCTGCTGAAACTTTATCAGCAAGAATTATACATCGTCACCCAGGCTGCTGGTAGAAATCTTTAAATACTGCTAGACCACAGGGGAATACTTTGGTATTTTTTTCCATGCATTTCTATAAGGATCCTGCTAACTGGTATTTCCCCCTTAAGGATTGCACCTGTCAGCTGGTTTCAAGATATATAGGATATATATTATGTAATTCTTTTTAACAGAAGGTTTTGAACTCAACATTTCACTTGTAGTAAAGAAACTCAAGAATTCTGTGTTAACAAACTGTCTTCATCAACCTGTCCCATAATCCATCTACTGTTCCCTTCCTCCTTCCTCAAAAATGTCTCCTAGACAAATTCGCTAATTCCTAACCCATGTCAAAAATGCACAAATCATACACTGGTATGAATTATGTCCTTTGCACTAGTCATCTATTATTAAAATACTGAACAAACTGTTCCATTATCTTTCTTATATCAAGAGGTATCACTCTTGAGTTAGCTATCGTAGAATGTCCCAGGTATTTAAATTTGATTTCCCAAGGAAATTTTATTTAGGTGGCTCTGGACACACTCCTTTCAGAGGGTGTTTGAAGTGATTAGCCAATTTGAACTAAACTTCCCATTGAGACTAATATTTCAGAGATGCTGATTACCAGTGAGTTTTGTAAGCAAGTTCTAACAGAGTAGAAGAAGGAGGCTCATAGTAATGCTCCTTGCATAGCCAGCTGAGTCTACCAAATCCTAGAGACTTCACCTGAAAGAAGGTCTTGGGAAAGCTGGCTTCATAAGTTCAAAGTAATGGTACTGATGGAAAAAATATCCTTACGGGTTACATGTCTCTTAGAGTACTCCGCTCTACCAATGTGAAACTGAGGTTACCGTTTGGATTTATACCGCAAGTTGAGCTTGTGCCTTCAGTACTCTTTAGAGTGTTGCATATAACTTCTCATAAAAACATCTAATTTTGGTCGATACCATGTCCTGTCCTTACTTTAATCCAATGCTAGCATTCTACTAAGAAGGCATCTTCCTCCTGTGCTCCACACACAGAAAATACACAGCTGCTGCCTCTTTCTGCCTTTTTCTACAGATCTATTTTATCTTTCTTATTCTGACTGTGGTTAGTAATGGT
Organism: Numida meleagris; assembly: GCF_002078875.1. Classification (NCBI taxonomy): domain Eukaryota; kingdom Metazoa; phylum Chordata; class Aves; order Galliformes; family Numididae; genus Numida; species Numida meleagris. The sequence goes on from NC_034412.1 coordinate 7,642,100, forward strand.
CCTACGTGTGGCCTAAAGTTTCTGTATACCTAATAAGCTTTTCTTAAAAGGCTTATGTTCAGCTCTTTAGACCACAGATATTTCAGGAATTCAGTTGGCTTCACTAAGTAGTTGACTGCATATTTTAGCTTTCAGCTTTTCTTTTACTTTATCCTGTTCTTATCCTGTGTATACAAGCTTTTATCACTGATTATGCATCTACTTGCAGTATGTACAGTTGCAATATTGACATTAATGAGGGCTCTAAGATAATATCTTAGTTACAATAAGTTGTTAATGCTTCCCAAAATGCTGCTTGCTGATGTTTTCCTTGCTATGATGCAGCTGAAGCTTTGTCAATTATCATTCTGAATATGTTAATATAGGAAAAAAAATTAGAAATTTGACTTTTCCGTGCTGATTTGGGTGGAGTTTGAGGATACAATTTTTATCTATGTGGATAGCCAAGAGATTTTGCAGTGTGCAGGAGTCTCCACTACAGCCACTACTAAAATTTGTGTTATGATCTTCCTGAAGATCTCAGTGTCTTTTGTTAAAAAAAAAAAAAAAAAAAAAAAAGTCCCTAAGACTGCATCGTGCTCTAGCAGGTATTATAGGAAAGTATTACACCCATTTTGCAAGAAGAGATTAAAGAAGTTAAGCAGTAGTAGCTAAGCATCTTGACTTCTAGGCTCTTATTTTAATTACTAGGCAACTTTGAACTCCCCAGATTGTGATCTTTTGAATGGAACATCCTATTACAGGTGATGTTTCTCTGCCTGAAGGGCATGTGTTTGCTGCTCATTATGTGTATTGCATTGTTAAAATGATCTTAAGTTTGTACCTCATAGAAAGCACAGAAAATGCAAGTCTATGTATGATATTTATTGTATGTTTGCTGTTTTCTCTACAACATGGTAGTGGTGGGAGGCTATCAATAGTGTAACTCATTCAGCCACAAATTTGCGGCCTGTGAATAACATCAGTATATGTTCCAAAAAAGTGTCAATTTTTGAGAGAGACACATCTTCCTATCTCAGTCTAAAAACCGTTGTCCTCCTGGTGACAGTTTAGAAGAAAAATGAGCATAAGAAATCAGAGCAAGAGGAACAGAGAGGGGTAATGTTGAAGATTATTCAGGAGGGGAAAGCAACCCCTCCATAGCTTGCATTTGCCCTTACTAGCCTTGTGAATGGTGACTAAGTCAAGGTTACAGGGAGGTGTTAAAAAGATGAGATGCAACACAAGAGGAAGCAGTGGCAGGATGAAAGGTTTGCTGAGATCAAATAAGAGAAATGAGGACTCTAAGGGTCAGTCCTCCCTCTTATGCTTGCAAGTTCAGGCATTGGCTGTGCAAGGAACCACAGTTGACAAAGCAGGATCTGTTGAACGACATAGGGATGAGGGGCCTGATCCTTCATTCTCTTACACCAGTTTCGCGTGCGTGTTACCCCAGTGACTTTCAGTGCATAAAGCTGGGAGCAAAGGAGCAGCGAGTCCTCTGAACAAACTATGGAGGAGTACTTAACCCCTACCGGGTGGGTCACAAACCTGTGATTACGTTATTGCTCCCCAAGGCCCAGGAATACTTTGGGAAGATATTAAGAGCTCAGCATTTAACCATTTACTTAGCAAAAAAAAAAGAAAAGAATGACAAGGTTCTATCTTTGCAAATGTTTCTCAGTAAAACGGGAATGTTAATGAGTGAGTTTGTGTTTGCTGCAATCCTGTGGATTTCCAAATATTTTCCATGGTCTGATGAAAGTTGGGAAAAGCAGCAAAGCTGCAATAGCAGAAAACATTCCAGGGAACATCTGGAAGCTGTGCAGAACTCCCATGGGGATAGGGGATGTAACCAGTCCTGCCAGAAGCTGCTGACGATATGCAAAACTGCATGTAACCAATGTGAGATTAAACCAGTGCCCTCCAGCAAATTCTTTTTGCCTCTGCAGATCCTGCACTGAAGTGATTGCAGGTAGCAACTGATGCCTATTAGAAGTGAATCCACAGCTTGGACTGGAGAGATTTGGAGGTAATATGTACATGGTGTGCAGAAGTTCATCATGTCATACTGGCCAAGGAGCTGTTCCATTAGCAGTACTCCAACCATTACAGCAGCAAAGGAAGAAGAATGTGTACATAAAGTAACATTATCACAAAGAAACATCTCTGTTAGGTTTTTTTTTTTTTTTCCCTAGCCCAATAATATGTATAGCTTTTCTGCTGACTAAATGTGGAAAATCAAAATTGTTATTTGGTTACACTGTGCAGTGCAGTACGGTACCAAAACTTTTGATGTGATGCTAATCAGAAGCAGAAGGCAGCACGGTGATGCAACTGGACTGATCAGCCTTACCAGGAGATGGTTACCCATAAAACATGATGCTGCATTGACACAATCATGTTGTTTTGTGCTGTGAACCAGTACTTGCGTGCTGAGAGCAAATGGCTGTGGATGGTACTCTGAGCAAACTGGAAACTGTCTAAGAAAGCATGGATTTGCACTGTGTGGGCAGACCCTTTGTGGCAGATTCTGTAGGGTCTTGCTCCCATCAGTCATGACACATAAAGACTTCAGTGGTCATGAAAACTCCTTGTGTTTATTGGAAAGAGAAGAGGAGGAATATTACAAGACAATGATTGTTTTTTAAGAAAATTTCTGGTTTTGTGAAGATACTGCTGAAAAAAACTTAGTTTCATGGAAGCACGTGGTATATTAAACCAGGCTGTTCAATGTGACTTGAAACAGGACTAGGAGAGGAAGGATGTTTTCATCGTGTTTATTTTGAAATTGAATGTTCTTAAGAACATTAAATATTGATCGTATTAAATGCTCTGAGCAGAAAATGTGCATAAAGACAATCTGTAACACAGAATGATATACCGTAAAAGAAGAAAATTCTTAATTATTCAAATGGTTTTCAGTTGAAATCACACCTTTGTCGTCCAAAAAATCTCAGAGAGCACCTCAGAAACAGCAATCTGTGTGTGTGCGTTAATGAATTTCTGTACTCTGTGAATGAAGACTGCATGTCTCAGCACTCTGAATAAGAACAGAGCATTCAGCCTTTCTCCATAGCAAATTCAGCCTTCAACAAGTTAGTTCTTCCAGGGATGGCAGTGATGCAAAACTGCTTTGCAAATGTTTTTCTGGGTTTTGTTGCTAGGTGATGACTTGGAAAACTTTGCTATTCCTGCTGAGAGGTTTTAAAAAACAGGCCTCACATTAAAGAGTATAAAAAATAGGCCAACTTGCTCTGTAACTCCCATTTCCTAACTCCCGGAGTCTGCACCCTGTGTGCCTTCTCCACTCTCATGCCCCTCTTTCCCCCCTGCCTCCTATCTGCGTGCCAGAAATTGGAGGACCAAAGAACCACTTCTATTACAGCGCAAGGAAAGGAGAGAACATTAATCTTTTTATCCCTGACTAAGCTAAGCAATTCTACAAATGTGCAATGATTTATACTGACTGTTTCTTTCTGTTTATGTTTTGCTGGCTTTTAATTTTATTAGTACAAATGTCAATGATCAGGTTCATCATTGTTTTTAAATGGTTACTGCTACATGTGGCAAGAAAGAAGAAAGCTTTAGGGACAACCCCAGTGCAGTTTCTTTTGTATCATGCACCTGGGCTGGATGCAAACTCTTACCTGCAGAGCAGCAGAGAATCCCGTTGGACTGGTGTGGTACCCAGGAGTGTGCTGGTGACTGAGGAGGAGATCTAGAGATAAAACAGTGAAATTAGGTGGGAACTCAGAGTTAGTCCCTGGCCATTTTCAGGGTAGTCTTATTGGATGGGAAGTTTTTTTTTTTTTTTAAAGTATTCATTGTTGGGTTGTTGGGTGTGGGTTTTTTTTGTTTTGTTTTTTTTTGAGTGTGTGCTACGGTGGCATTTTTGATATCTTATTATCCAAGTTTCCAGAGATGTAATCTCGGATTAGTGTATGGTTAAGCACTCAAAAGCAATTAGCTACTGCTGTTCTCCTAGAAAGCTATTTCTGAAATCAGGGATGAAAACCTTATAGTACAAACTGAATAGGGGAGCAAACATTTTTTTATGTCTTGGGTCTGAACCAAAATATACACAGTGGCTAAAACTTACCATGGTCAGATGCTTAATTCGGAGGAGCAAACACCTGTTTTTACCAGATAGAAAATAAGGAGCATTTACCTTGGTAGCCTGAATTTTCAGTTTGGCTTGTTTGATGCATAATGCTGTTTTAACAAGTTGCCCAAGAAAGAAGACCACAGATCTCATCTCCAGGGAAGTTCTTGGCGTTTGACAATATTGGATCTATTAAAGCGCTAACACTCCTTGAGTGTAACTGGGGCTATACAGTTCCATTGAAAGATATAAGCCAAGAATTTAAAGCCCTAATCCTGCAAATCCTTGTATGTTCTTTTAAAATTTATTCACATGACATTACATATGTGAGAGTTTGTTTGGTGGGTTTTTTTGTTTGTTTGTTTGTTTGTTTTTTTGTATGATTGGGATCTAAAACCAAGAAAACCAACAAGCGTCAGTGTCTGACTTGAGTTTCCACTACTTGGTCCTAGAAGGCTTTTGGCAACGGAGAGTTTGGCTTTTGCCACAGGACTTGTTTTCTTTCCCTGTGCAGCCTCCACAGCAGACTCATGAGTGCTAGCAGTCGTTTTAACGCTTCATTAGTTACAATGTGATGGCAGAAGCTATATTCTCTCACATCAGTAAGTAGTAAATTGGACAAGGCGTAGGAAAGAGTAGCTTGCTTGCAGGTCCCAGGATGGGCAGTTCGACACAGGAACAAGTGACATGGTTGTTGTCTGAGGAAATTGCTGGATTTCTGTCTGATTATTTTTTTAAAACAAACTTAAGTAAGCAAGAATTTGGCCAGTGACTGAAAAAGAATAGGTGAATTATCTCCATTCCAGCCTTCATTATATAGAGTGGATGGCAACTCTGCTCTGAAAGATTGAGATGCATTTATTCTCTAATTATGTATTCATCACCATGAGAAAAATTATTCATTGCAGTATTGCTGTTCTACGCAGAATACTCCAAGAGAAGAGAGCTGGATACCATGTAGAAAGAGGGCTTTTTATGGTTGGTGTTGTTTAATACTTACTCATTAGTGAGCTTTACACATGGTTTATAGATCTCTTCGGCTGAGGCTACTGTTCTTCAAAGGCACCAGTCCAAAGTTAATTGTTTATTGTTAGAACAACTTAGAGTGGGTTCATTCCATCTTGTAAGTCTTCTGGTCCTTGATTCTGCAGATGTCAAGGCAGTTTCTTACCAGTGTTTGAACTTTTGCTTTCTTCTCATCACCTATCTGAAAACAAAATGCTGTGGATCAGTCCATTTTCGTTTGATAGCACTGAATTATTCTTAAAACCTTCAGTCTACTTGGTAAATACTAATGTATTTTAAATGTATTTTAAAAATATGTCTGCTTAATGATCTGGAATTGTTTGGGAAGGGTAGCATTTATCACCAGAGTGCAAAAATTATTCAGTAGCTTAAAAGAAAGGCAGCACCAACAAATATCTTCCTACTCAACGTCATTCAATCTCCAGTGTTAGAAGAAGCAACCACTGTAGGAAATGGCTACAAAGAACCCAGCAAGTGAATATTTGTCAGCTATGCAAGAAGGGAAGGAGGTTTCTAGCCTGATTAAGGTGTTGTTTTGGTGTTTGTTGCTGGATTTTTTGTTTGATTTTAGAAAAGGAGAAAAATACAAGTTAATATAGTAAAATGAAGGAAATTGGCAATAATGCAAATACTTAGTGGAAGTAGTTTACTTCTACACCAGCACTGTTAAAGATGCCATACAAAGAACTGTTAGAGGTGAGCGAAGGAGAACCGTCACAGATATCTACAAGTGTCCCGTCTGATGGAGAGATTCTGCTGGGCTCATGTAGCATAGCAGGAGTTGCTGTGCTCGGCACCTCTGTCTCTGCTTGTCTGTTTTCATGTGAGACCAACACCTTATTCAGGTATGCAGTCTGCACCCATATGTCCCCTGATAATGACGTTTGAATTCATTTGCTCATTTAATCTGAACTTGACTAGAACATAAAGATCTCAGGAATCAGTGAGTTCCCACGGGTTTCAAGAGGCATCCAATTAGTTCTGAGGCAATGACCCAAACTCTAGAAAATCAATAGAGGAAAGAAAAAACAGACATAAATGCCCAGTTATCTCAAATATTTCTGCTGGAACTTCATTCTCAGAAACCAAAGGCAATGGTGAAAGGTAAATGTGTAGGAAACCAGGCATCATTAGATTACAGAACTAATCCAAGCACCTTGTTCATTTTGAGGTAGTTAAACAGCCACAGGAGAAGTTTGGTTACTGAAAGGTCAGTAAGATCTGGGAAATGCGTGGGGACAGTGGATGCTGGCTCAAGCAGAGCTGTTCCTAGACCAGACACACTAAGAAATCTATGCGATGAGATGTCCAAAACCAACTGACCTCATTGCCCTCAAATGGAGACAGTTACAAAGGAAGGTGCAACTGTCCAAATAGTTGGAAATTTGGACTCCTGGAATAAAAAGAGGCCTGAATAGCTGAGATAGTAGATGAGCTAATGATTGGTTTGGATTTCATTATGACTAGTAACTTTGTCTTAAATGCCAGGAACACTCTATGGAAATTCACTTTAAAGATGTATCTTGGATCAAACAAATTTGCAGGCAATTAGTTACTGTGAACAAATTGCCTGGGGACAGATAGCATAGTAACAGCTATACACTACAGGAGTTTTCCAGCAAAGAAAACGTAGAAATGACAAAAATCTGTTTGGAGATGCAGCACTTTTCCAGGGATTTTAGCTTTATTGGTCGGCAGCAGAAACAGAACCTGTCCATTTTCCAAATCCGTATTTCTGACAACTATCCAATAGCACAGAGAAGAAGCTCTGCAGTAAGGTGCCTTCCAGTGCTGCTAGAGATGGCAATAGCACAATTATTATACAAAGTCTTGAATAGATGATGCTGTACTGCAGAAAAAGCCTCCATTTCCTTCACAGGAATTAGATCATTGCTCAGGAGGTGCCTCTGGAAGTGGTCTTTGAGCATTGCTGCTGTCACCTGCATGGAGTGTTGTCAGTGATACTTGTATTTATGGTCAGGATTCGCTCTGGACCTATTTTCTTTTAGTAAATAGTTCTCTCATTCAAAAAAAAAAAAAAAAAAGAGGTTTCCATCACACTGAAGGTAATCACAGGTGGGAAACAAATTTGCCAAGTCATTTTTTTCAAATAGTTTCAGCAAAGGAAGGAATTGGAGTGAAATTGCTGATGCCTTTGGTGCAGGCTCTGTCACTGAGCTGGTTATTGAAGGAAAAGACCATGGATGAGATATTTCAGGACTTACCATTCACCCTTTGTTTTTCCTATAGCTGCTCAAGCTACCTCCTATTTTATTTAACCTGTTTTGATTATTTATTAATTTATTTTCGCATTTGGTCAAGAAAAGAGGAATGCATTGTCTTTGTTCTGCCCATTTCCAAGCAGGTTCTGGTTCAGTAGCTAACTGGGTAACATGCTGCTTGCCCAGCCCTAGAGGGAGAGCTGTGTCTCTGTGCAGACTCTCCAGACCTGCAGAAGTGGGGAGGGTGCTCACCTGGGAGTGGAACAAGTGTGATACTCTTGTTCTGTGGTGGCAGGCAGGCCCAAGTGTGTGTGTGCCAGTGGGGTGGTCCTGTGAAGTCTTGTTGGGAGACTAATTGCAAACCTGCCCTGAGTGAGCAAAGTTGTAGCTGCTCAGGGGAATGCCTCCCAAGGAGGTAAGGGTTTTGTATTGCCATGAGTTGTCCCATGTGCAAGCATGCCTAGTTTTGCTGCTGACTGAGTTGGTATGCTGTCACCAAAATGGCCCCTGCAGCCCCCAAGACATTTCCTAAGGGGGAGACCTTCATGTCTTCAAACTGTGTAGTTGGAAGTGGTTTGGTCACAGTGGGAAAAATTGAAGTTTAAAGGTGACCTGTGTTTAGGTAATAGAGATGAATCAAGGGATGCTGGGGGCAGCTATCAATTGGTAGAAAAAGATGGTTGATAAAAGGAAAGAGAAAAGTTGTTGCTGTGTACATAGTGAAAGGGATCCCTGCCGTGTGACTGAGAGGAGATAAGGAAAAGCAAAAATAACTAGAGTTTTACATGGCACTAAAATGGCTTTGCTTTTTCACTTGACTGGTTAGGATGTGCTGCAGGTTGTGGCTGGACTGGGCTCTAAGCACCTGGTTAGGCTGTAGATGTACCTGCTCACTGCAGGGGAATTGGACTAGATGGTCTTTAAGGGCCCCTTCCAACTCAAATGATTCTGTGGTACTGCCTTAGGCTCCATGGAGTAAAGCTGAGCAGAAGTATTGTCTGAGGTTGATCTTTCCACAGCTTCAAGCTGTGGGCTCTCTCATACTGGGGAAGCTACTGTCTGCAGGCCCATGTTGAGAGTTGGCCAGAGCATCCAGTCTTTCTGGAAAATAACCTGGCATGAACAAAATTTTTTTTCAGCTGCATCAGCTCTGCGATCCACTTCACAGTGTTGTGGCAACACTTCTGAGGCGGTTGGAGGCCAGAACAAGCAGCAAGGCGTGGGAATACTTGTGTTTGATATTGCCACTGGGAGTAGGAGCCTGCCCTTGAATGTCACTGAAATTTAGAGGAAGTGAGCACCACTTTTCTTGCAGGGTTACTTTATAGAATGGTGCAGACTTCTCACTGAAATCGAGCTGAAGCAGTGGCTTCCAACACAAATGTGCCTGCACTAAAAATGTAGTGTCTGCAAGACCCTCAGGATGGGGGTGCAGTGGGGCCGTTAGTGGCAGCCTGGGATGCTGCAGGTAGCAGTGATCACAAAGTTTTTCAAAGAGGTTCAGAAAATAAGCTGGCTGTCTTGCTGTCTCCTGTGTTCAGACTCACTAGGGATCGCGTATTCTACCTAACTTCTGGAATCAAAATAACTCCAGAGGTTAGGTCTTTAAGCATCATGGAAATGTATTGAGACTGGCACTACAGCGATGGGAGCTGATAACTCATTTACTTGTAACTACGGACAGAATTCTGCAGTTTGGTTGATGTGAGGCGTGTTCATGAGGCAGCAAGTTCAGAAACATCTGAATTTGGGTAGTTGTGCCTCAACACTAATTGCAAGCGGAAAGAAAAGCACATTTTAAAACAGTAGTCTCCCTCTCTCGTGGGGTCCCAGTGAGCTAGGAAAGGGAGGCTTTACAGAAGACTTCGCTGCAGAACTTCCACTGCTAGCACTGAGGGATTATAGCCCTATGTCTTATTTTCCCTTTTTCTCCTTCACTATTACAGAAAGAGAAGTTCAAGCAAACAGTCTGGCTAGGAATTTCTGTGTCCAAAGCAGATGGGCACACATGGCTCTTTCTGGGATACTTGGGTCTATCTCCTTACCCACAGCTCACGTGTACCATGTATCACTTCACACAGGCCATTGTTGCCATGCACCTGTCTATAATTTTGGAGGTTCATCTACCTCAGGCAAACTATATTTAAAAACTCAGTGCTGATTAGAGGAAAAAAAAAGTTCAGGGGAAGGGATTTCCTAGTTCACAAATAAGAATGTGCAGTGGAGCACTCACTAAGTAAACAGAAAACATGGGCAGCTGAGAGAAATCAATTTAGCTGAACAAACAATGTTCCATGTAATGAACTACTAATTATCCTTTTATGCCATGTCAGTCTGAGTGATTACAGAGCTGTGCAGTTTAATTTGACGTTTGAGCATTGCCTTGCTCCATTAGCCTCATATAAAGCTACGACACATTGAGAGGAATTAAAAAAAATGTTGGGGGAAAAGAGGGCTGTATTTATCCAGAATGAAGTAAGCACCTGTAGCAGTCATATGGAAAGGAGCTTCTTCATTTTTCCTTCCTGTGGCTCCTTAAATTCCTGGTTGTGATGAAGGGGGCAGCACTTGGGAGCCACGAAGTAGCAGGTCTGCTCCTCACAGGAGTGTCCTTCAGTGTGTTGATTATGTCCCACATCTCTAGACCCTGTTTTAAACAGAAGTGGGTGGTGAACAATACAGCCGTGGGAGCAAATATCTTTTCCTGGATACTTTCTTTTTGCTGGTAATTTGCACACAGTAGGTAAATCAAATCCCTAGGTGCTGGGGAAATCTCACGGTTAATCTAGGACTGAAGGACATGCATTATAAATACTGCTTTATTATCATACTGTTTGTCTAACTGCCTATACTGATAACAGGATTAGAGGGAATTAGCATATGGAGAAAGCTAAAGACAATTTGTCGGGATATATGTTATGGCTATTAACTCTCGGAGTACCAGTGCAATACCTGCAGTCTGATGAAGAGCTACATATTTGGGACAGGAGTCTTGTTTCACAAAAAATAAGTGAAGCCAAATATCAGTGAAATTCTAGGGGAAATTTCCATGGGAAAGGTGCAGATGCAAGGACCGTGTCTAGGTAATACACTGACATGTGAAGCAGTGTCACAAGGGATAAATATGACCCAAATGTCCAATAATAATATTTATGGGCTTGCATTCAATAATGACAGACCCTCATTTAAGCACAAATGGAAAAGCAAATGTTTAAAAGCTCTTTGCTGTAACTAGCTGACATTTCTGATGTGCACACCATTGAAAGATGTGACATGACAAGCTCCAGGCTCATAGGGCACTTTTCACATGGTGTTAACACAGATTATATGTATTTAAATGATATAATATTCATGGGGTAATATTTAAGGAAATACCTTTTCAAAGCATCAATTTAAAATTGATTTTTAATCTCAAGAGGAATGAGTAGCAGCTTGAAAGAGGGGAAGAAAAAGAAAAACTGGGAAAGTCAAAGATCCATTCCACTACTTTGCCTCAGATGGAACTCACCCGAGGCCAGAGATTCAGTAGGAGTGGGCTGATTTGGGTGAAGAACTGCCCTTTTGTCAGATAAGGACAGGCCTCGGTGTCCCTCTCTCGCGCTCACTGCAAGCATGCACCTGTTCGTTGGGGCCATTTCCTCAGCGTCAGGGCCTCGGTGCTGTCCCCTTCTTGTTTTAAGGATCTTTTGAAGAATATCACACTGACAGCCCTGAAGTATGGGGGCTTTTTGTGCCCTGCAGATGTACCTGGGGCAGGATGCCTCCCTGACACTGCCTTGCCCAAATCCTGCTTTCCCAACACGCAGAGTCAGGCAGGTGTTTGCACACCTGTCTGCTGCAAGCACAACTGCCCTCAGCCTGCTTCCTTGTTATTTTTTTACACAAGATTCAGCCCCCTACCAAGTGACACTGTGTTTTTTTTGGTGTTTTTTTTTTGTTTTGTTTTGTTTGTTTTGTTTTGGTGACAATCCCATTGGGCTGAGTTGAAGCTGAGCTGAATTTCAGCACTGCTGCAAGGCATAACCGAGCTGCAGGCTCCTACCTCGGGGCTGAACTGGCCCCTCTGTTCCTTCCTAATGTGCATTGGACACATTGGGGCCTTTCTCCGCCATGCATTTGTAACTCCCATTGATGCTAATGGGGGTGACATGTGGCTATCCAGCGGAGAATAGACCCCATTGACTACAGCAGTTCCCCAGCCTTGAGCGATGCTCGTCACTTGATTAAGCCAAACTAATGAGGCACGACCAGGGCCAATGGGAATGTGTGGGACTCAGGCCTTGTAAAATCTGGTGGAAACCTGCAGCATTCCCTGAGGGCTGGGTTTTGTTTTGTCAGGCAGAGCCTCAGGATGCCCCTGGATGGGTGCGTGGTAACAGGTGCTTTTGTACAAACAAACCTTGTGGAAAGGGTTTGCTGGCAGCAGCACCCCACATTGCATTTTTTCAGTGGTATTCACACGTAAGAGTGTCCCGGGTACGCAGCAGCGTTTAAAGTCCGGTTTGGTATTGTCTGTGTTCGGTATCTTTCTACAATGGATCTTGAAGTTGTCCCTATGGTTCCTCCTCTGGAGCACATTTAGCTCTTTAACAGCCAGCCCACAGATGGCAAAGTCAGGCAGCATCCTTTTCTCTGGCATTAAACAGCATAGATTGGGAGTGGGAACAGTGGGACACAGTGGAGCTCGTTCATCCTCGAGCCACCACCCGGTAGCTACAACAGCAGAGGTAGATCTTCAGGTGAAACAGCATAAGAACCCCTAAGTTGTATTTTAGAACATGCTGCATGGGAGAGCCTGCTTGAGAAGCTGCTTGTACTTTCCCCTGTACTTTACCTGCTGGTACATTCCAGGTCAGAGGAGGCTTGTATTTTTGTCGTATTGCAATACTTGCCTTTATGTAAGTGCTGCTAAGAATAAAATTAGCAGTGGGAGAAAAACATCAGTTTGATGTCTAAATTTGGAAAACTTGATGAATAAATCTAATAACTTCGTTGTGGGGAGAGAAAAGAATAGCAACCCTTTGTTTAAGGAAAAATAAATATAACGTAAGGGCTGATTGCCCCTTCTAACTTTCTGAGGTGGGCTTTTTTTTTTTGTCCCCTTAAGAGCAGAAATATTAATTGTTTTTGATTTGTAGGACTCTGGCTTAAGAAGATATGGTCAGCTGGGCCTTAGAGGCAGTGTCAAGATTAATAAGCATTTGTTCAAGGGTGGGAGCAAAGGGGGAAGGAGGGTTTGTCCTCTTGGAGGTGTCCTTGCAGAAAGCAGGCTACTGCTGGGCGCTCAACACCACCACTGTCCCGGCCAGCGTGGTCACAGTGCGCAGTGCCGTGTCGCAGGATGATGATTAACTGCATGTGTGTGAGACTTCAGGCTTTGCCCAGAGCTACAATAGAGAACACAGCCATTTACATTCTGCAAGGCAGGTGCCTCTTTCTGCCTGTCCCAAGGTTTAGCACAAGGCAGTAACAGTCCTTATCACAGCCTATAGCATTTCAAGGCAAGTACCTTCTTCATTTGCCCTGCATCCCTGACAGCTGCACCCACTTTTCTTAGCATGTCCAGAAAAGTCACTTGCACCCTTACTGGTAAATGAAAGATTATTTCTTGAGCAATTGAGGTTGAAAACAAGAGGTTATAAATGAGTGGTTTATTGCCCAAGTATTAATGTATAGTCCTGTTTTAGCTTAAAGGATGTTAACTTCCTATCATCGCATCTGTTTTCATCTTCAGGTCCCTTATTTTATTTCTAGCTGTTAAAGCTTCAAGTTCATCACTGAGGTTGTGTGGCAGTGCTGCCTTCAACCTTTCTTCTTTTCTCTCATCCTAACTCCACCCCCTTAGATATTTCTGGAGTAAGCAGCTGGCATACAACTGCGAATTCTCCTTCCCTTGCAGCCTTGGGTACTTAGTGGCCATCTTCCTCTCCTGCTTTGCACTAGATTGGCTGGGCATGGAGGAGAGACAGTGCATAAACCAGTCAAATACTGTTTATGTTCTTCCTGTAGCTGCTATTTGGACACATAAGGGTCATTAAATCGTTTATTCCCAGCCAACTTGCCAGCTGGTAGCTCTCCTGCCCAGTTTGAGCCACTCTCCTGGTGTGGGCTGTTGGCCTGTTCCCACTGGGCCCTGCCTTAGGATTGCTCAGGAGAGATCAAGACCTTGGGATACTACTACCTTTCTGCTGAGGCTGAATGATAGAAGTGATATAGTCACAGTAGAGATACAGACAATCAGGAGTTCCATTTTTCCTCCCACCTTACTTTCCATATATTGGTAATGTTAAATGAAGGAGTAGTATTGTTACTTCAGTGGCATTTCTTGCATACCTGAGGTGAAGCATGCCTGTAAGTACTTTGCTGGAGGTTAGCCATGGGGACTTGCTGCCCAAAGGGCTCTTTCCTCTGGGAGAACTGATGCCAGGAGGTGGATGTCACTGCTGAATAGGGGGGTAAGAGCTCAGCTGTGAGTGTAGATCCCAGAAGCCCTAAGATGTTGCTGTCGCCTCCAAGAAACAGCCTCTGATGATGGAAAGAAAATCAGCATCAGCTCATGATGCTACTGTTCCTGTAGGTTATGAATTTAAAAGAAGGCAGACTGAGGAACAGAGCATGGAAATCCCTGCTGATCAAGAGTGGGACTATTTTTCTCCTTTAAGCACATTTGCTCAGCTTTTTGATTTCCAGTGTTTTCAGTTGCCATATCAACATGAGAAATTTGCCTGGCAATTGACAGTATATTTTTCAATAGATTTAAAAATTTAGTTGCATCAGCTCCAGCATCTGATTGCTGGGATTTCACTTTATCTTATTTTATTTTATTGGTAGTAATTGTTTTCCAAGAAATGTTAGCAGGTGGCCATGGATCCTCACCCTCCCTTTGGCCAAGCGCAGCTTCCATTTGGAAACCTGTGTGTAGAGGTTAGAAGCCAGGTCTAAACATGCCAGACATCAGTAGCAGGGTTAAAACCTGTGGGTTGTATCCTTCCCAGGTGGCAGGCTGGGAAAGGCCATGAGCACTGATGGAAATGCACTGGATTAAAATAAGAGGCAGTTTCAGATTTTGTGTTGCTCTGAGGTGCAAGCAGAAAAGGCATGGTGGAGGGGAAGGAGGTTCTTCCTGACTTTGCCATCGGATGGTGTGTCGCTTTATTGGAATCCATTCCTCCCTTCCACCCCATCAACAGGAGAGACTGTAGCCTTCCCAGTAATAGTCCAGAATCGCAGTTTCCCCCTATCCATCCACTTGTGTCTTCTCTCTACCCCATCCTTGGCTGTTTGTGGGTCACTGGTATAAATGAGGAGTGAATCTGCCCAGCACAGATGAACATGAAGGGGCTTTTCAGTGGTGAATATACTGTTTGGTTTGTTGTGGGATTTTTTTTTTCTTTAAAAGGAATGAGAATGGAAAACAAGAAAGTCAAAAGGCCCTGAATCTTTATCTTTTTTAAGTGGAGACACCACCACAGCAGGACATAATGGCTTGCTGTGGTGGTGGTTTGCCTGAGAGCCTGGAGATTTATGTAATGAGAAACACAATTCCTGCAAAGAACATTGTTAAACCTTTTCAAAATTTCAGCTATAAGCCATTTTATTGCTAATAACATGGCTAGGTTCTCCTTTTGAAGAATCTGGGAATGTTTGACAAAAGGGGAAAATGGAGAGGACTTGAGGCACCATGATCTGTATTTTCCATTTACCTTGCTTGAAGCTTGAACAACACATGTGCCACAAATGATTTGTTTATTCCTAAGCGCCCCCAAGGAGCTCAGTCTCCATTCTCAGGCATATAATGGCTATTCAAATGAAAGCTTTAATAGATTGTTGCAGATCTGATATCAATGCGGCAAGAGAAAGAGATATGCAAATATTCAAAATTAAACAAACTAGCTCTTGCCCTTTGCCTTTGGAGGTGCAGTCTCAGGTCTGGATTGTATCACCAATGCAATGAGTCTGTTAGGCTCAGCTCTCTGGAGAATTAGATCCTTTTTGTCTCTTCTTCCACCTTGTCTCACAAAACTGTCACATTGTTTGTAGTATTTGCTGTTGTACTCATGACTGAAAAAAGCCCCAACCTGGGCTGAAACTTGTGGTGTTCTCTCGGTTGAGACTGAGAAATGTTGGCGGGACAGGCTTCCGCTGCGCTGGTTTGCTTTGTTTCTTTAGACCAGGATCTTTAATTTCAGTGCCTCCCTGGTCATTTCCCCACACTGTTCAAACAGTTCTGGAAGAGTGATAGTTACTTGCCATGAGTTTAGGCTACAGCCTAAACACAATTTGGTTTTGACCACACTGCAGGACAACATAGGAGCTGTACTGGTTCTTAACACAGTCTCTGCTTCCCCTTCTGTCCCTGTGATGTGCACAAGAGCAATGCCCAAAAAAAACTTAAAAATTTAAGAATAACATGTCATCCACATTGAGCCTGTTCCAGCAGCTCCTGTGCGCATTGAAGAGCAGGGAAAAATAATAATTTTACATCAAAAACACCATAAAAGTTTTCATTGTCTTCTAGACTCTTGTAAAACTGCTATTATCTTGCCCAACCCCCAAGGCTTTTCACACAATTATCAGTTATGCTGTGTGGATTGCAAGAAAGGCTGCGTCTGAAATATGGCCATGTTGGGGATGGCACAAGTAGCAGCAGCTCCCAATAAGAAGTGGAACTCAACCTTTTGGGATCTGTAGGCTCTTAGAGATCCACCAATTGGAATAGGGTCATTCTACTTATTAGCCTGAAACCTGTGGGCAGTGGCTTTCTGTTCTCCACTTGCACACCCTTAGGTTTAACCCATGAATCCCTAGGGACCTAGAAAACTCCTTAGCTACAGTGTGAGTGGTTAGAAAATAGCCCAGTGCTTGGCAGTGAGAGGAACCTTGCTTTGGCTGGGACCTGTGGGCAGTCTGCTGATTGTAATAGGGACCAGAGTATGTCAGAGGTGGTGTGGAAGGCAGGCTTACTTTCCTGACATTCTGCTTCAGTAGTATGAGCCAAGGCTGGGCACCTTGGGTTTGGGGATGGAGGATCAAATGAGAACAGATGAAGAAGAAACCTTCAGGAAACAAAATCTCTCAGCTTTAATTCAGCTGGCTGCTTATTTGGGAACCTAGGAGGGAAATGACTTCTTGCCCAAATGATAGAAAAGGTCTTTGTTTGCAAATGTGAGCAGGATCATACAGAAGTATTCTTCAAAACTATTTCGTAAGAGTGTTCGGAGCCACAGCCAAATCCTGTATCTGAATATGGCTAGACAGTTGGTTTCTACTTGGAATTAAGGCGATCTCTGAAAACCGTGGCCGTGTTTAAACACGAACTGGGCTGTAAGCTTCTTATGGTGTGTGGTTACAAAAAAAATAAAAAAGCTGACTCATAGCAGGAGAGGATTGGGTTGGCACATCCCTGTGCAACCCTCCCTGGTCTCTGAGGTGTCCAGAATGTTGTTTGAGATCCCAAGCACCTACTGCTCCCATGTAATTCCCCTGGTAGCGTGCATGGTAAATATTTCTTAAAGGGCTTAAGGGCTTCAGATGAGAGGTGTTTCTTTTGGCCTGCCACTAGCACGCAAGTGAAGACAGAAAATGGACTTCTCTGAAGTTTTTCCGAAATGCATGCCCGATCCAAACAGGCGCGCCCAGATTCCTCAGAGGTGTCAGTTCCTGATGACAAGAGACCAGCATAGACTTCCCTAATACCATCGCCAAGCCCATCATCTCTGCACACAGCCCTCCCTGGGCAGCATATGGAAGCAGAGTTGTGTTGGAATGTTGCAATAAAACTTCTTTCTAATTTGAAAATATGAATTGAAAACTGATAAGTCTTGCGGGAAACTCGGTTTGGGCATATTTCACATTCAGTTTAAAATCTCTTGACCTGGTCAGCATTTTAGAACAAGAGAGATTCTTTTTCAAATAAAAGCACACGATTATATGGGAAAAATTATATGAAAGAAAAATTAATATTTAATCGTGAAATAATGCAAAAATGCTTCATTAAGATCCAAGCAGGCTCTAATCAGTTTTTGTTCCTTTCAGGTTACTGGTTTCAGAAATTGAGATTACAATTCCTGGTCTTATTTAAGATTGAGGAAGAAATGTGAAATTCTGAAATCTTTTCATGGCTGAAAAACAGCTTTCCAGCAAGATCTCCACAAATGAGATTGCAGAAATTCTTCTTTCTCCTTCCTCCCTGGCTCTGTTATCATGCAATTCTCTTCATGCTGTTCTCCGAGACCAAATCTGAGCCAGCCTGAGATTTGTGCTAACGGTGAGTGCCTGCCTTTTTTTTTCTTTAAATAAAACAATTTCCTAAGGCATTGAAATGGGCCTGATAAAAAGCAGCTTTTAAAATTCATTTTAGTAAATAGTTTGAAGCCAGACCATAAAGCCTCATAACTGTAGGTTTGCCCTTAATTGTACCTCACTGACAGCCCATTTTCCTTCTCCTTTGCAAGCACTCTCCTTTTTCTTTAATAGCAAAACATATTGTATGCGACTTCTGAAAGATTTGTGGGGTTTCACACAAAATGAGCAAGATCTGTAGGTAAACAGTGTCACCTAGTGGATAAATGGCTTCAACTTTTCCAAACTGTGGAAGAAGTTTATGTGGTTTTTCCATTTTTTTTTTCCAGGGAAAAAAAATTAAATTTGGAAAAGGGCCCTGTTTTGGGAATTGGGATTATTTCCAAATCAGTACAAAACTAAACATGCACAATGTGGTGGCCAGCAGTGGGCTGGAATATATAAGTAATGTGCATGGGCATGGATCCATTCACATCAGCGCATACAAAAGGGAGAACAGATTCTCCAGCTCAGTGCCTGAATAGGGAAAGGTTAAAGCAGCACAACGTGAATTACTTATTTCCTGTATGTGTGAAGGTGTACCAAGTTCCACAGTAATCTCCTGCACCCTTGGCTGCTCCTCTCCAAGCACAGAAAACGAGAATTTCAGTGGGTGACTTTGTTATGTGATCAGCTAAGGCAACTGAGCAGTGAAAAGTAAAACTTGCAAAGTACTTGTGGTAAAAGTTTTGGCAGAAAGCATCTGAACACTGGGGAAGAAGCATAAACTCCATGGAAAAATCTTATCCTGAGAGGGTGAGATGATGACTGTGGGGATGTGGTGGTGGATATCTATGAGAAATGCTACCTAGAGACAGCAGGAGATATGACAAGGCTCGAAGAGCCTTCTGAGTAGGAAGTAACCATTTGGAAATTCAGGGCATGATAGCTTCAATCAAGGGTAAAATGCCCCAGAAATAAGAATATGCTCCTAAAAACTAGAGGAGGCTGGATAAGCTGAAGTCTGCTTACAGTCCTTAGGTTTATGCTTTCTAACTACGGTGCTGTCAGGATCTCTCATTTGGACTCATGATGAATGCAGGTTGTCTGGGGTTTTGCTATCTATCATCTCTTCCTGCCTGTCGCTAAAGCAAGCCCTGCCAAGGGCTCAGTTTCTGGTTACATGGCTCTGACAAAGGCAAGACCGTGGCTTTACTCGTAACTTGTGTTAAGAGAAAGCAGAATGTAAAGGGCTACATTATCCCTTGGAAAATTCTTCCCATTATGCTGAATCTAGTTGGAAAATACATTTGTGCGGTCGTGAGCTGAAGGCTTCAGTCATGATGTGCCCTCCAAAGCCAAGCCTTGGTCTACTTCCAGTTCAGAAACTGATCTAGAGGTTATTATCATCCTTTTCTTAATGTATAGACCAGTCATGAAAAACAGGGAGATTATGCGAGGTAAGGAAGATAAAGATGCAAACAGATGTGACCTGCCTGACCTGTAGGCCCTGTATCTACAGCCTTCAGGGTGCTGCCTGTGGGAGCAGTCTCAGACTGAACATTTAGACCTAGATCTTACACTGACATGGGTAGGGTCGAAACAGTAAGCCAGAGCATTTTGAAGAATGTATGAAGGTATGTTAGAGCTGTAGCCAAAATGATAACTATCTAACTTTTATAGTTCAGGAAACCTGAACTTTAGCTCTTAATTACCTTCCAAATAAAAGAAAAAGTAATGATTGATTTTTATGGCAGCTTATTCCACTAAGTTTGTGTTTGGCTTCTATTTTCATCATTTTTGTCATGGTATCAAATGGATATTCTGTCATTCTTCTCCAAAGGGTGAAAGTAATTATCATGAAGAGCCCTGCATATGAGCGAAGCTAAAATATGCTGCAAGTTGGGACACTTTCTCACCTGAGTATACACTGCTTCCAAAACAAACACTGTCATAACTGTATTTACTCTATCAGATGGTCTTCCTTCAAACGACTTCATTTTTCTTTTCTTTTTTTTTTTAGTAGACCTCTGGGACCAGTTCCCACTGATTAAATCAGTGGAAGGCACTGTCTTCTGATGGTCCTCACTGTGGACATCAGATGGTATGGGCATATCACTTGGATTATTCAGTGACTCAGTTTACTTCTCCATTAACATGAACTCTACACTGACTTTCCACAGTGCTTTTATCCTGGGGATCTCAAAACTCTCTTCTTAGCTACCCTCCCTCAGATAGTTAAATCATTAATAAATCAGATGTTTTTCATTTTTCTCAAAGAGAAAACAGTACTACTTCTTTTGCTCATCAAGGTGCTAATGGTAAGGAAGCCTGTTGAGTTCAGTTATACTATGAAACATAAACACAGCAAGTGAGGGTAGAGTCTTCCCAGTTGAATTACTATGCTAGTGCAAGCAGAAGTGAGCAAAAAAGCCTGAATGGATCAAGGTTCCCACTCCTGAGGACAAGAGAAGGGAGGAAGGAAGAAAAGTAGCACCTAGAAAATGTTGCTCTTATCCTCCCCTTTAAAGACCCACTAATTAATATTAATCAAAGAGAAACTCACCAACTCTGCATAATCCTCTTTTGCTTCTTTGTGAAAATATTCACAGTAAAGCCTGGACTTTTTTTCTTTTAATAAACATTAAAAATAAACTCCTGTTCCACCAGGAAACTGTAGTTGCTTCAGCCAAGAACATCTAGTTTGAAGTCTGAGAAGGGCTGGCAAATCTCTGTGATGGTGTGTAATGACAACTCAAACATCTCAACATTCCCAGCCCGGATTGCTGCCATCAAGTCCACTGGATGCTCGTACTTGGCCTCTGGCTGGGCTCACTCCTTGATCTGTGTGTTTTGATGGCGCTGAGCCCAGGAGGGCCTGCCAGGTCCTGGGGATGCAGGTACTGCATGAAGAGGGGTTTTGTGGGCAGCTTGCCTAAGGCTATGCAAAGTATCCTTCCCTCTGTGATAGTGACACATGAACGCCCCTAGGCCCCTTTTGGCATATGTGTATATGAACAGGTCCAAGTTGCGGGACAAGACAACTGTGTGAGCAAATGCCATTGTTAAAGAGGAAAATTGCATTGCTCAGGTAGACAAGGTACCTCTGAGGAGAGGATAGAAAAGCATAATCTCATTAAAATCCATCCCTCTGGCTGAATGATGATTCAGGAAAAGTGGCAGCTGAGCAAAAGGGCTGGTCATGAAATACTGCGTGTGTCTGTGTGCACCCACAAACACAGCCCTAGTTTGGAAACTTTCAGTTCATTTTCTCTTTCAATGTGAAATCAAGTTTCAGTTTGAAAAAAAGACCATTACAGTTTGAATTATTGTTGTTAATGGCAAAGTGATCTTTCTGGACAACATATTCTGAGTTGCAACAAAAAGTTAGAAAATCTTCACTGTGAGTGCATACTTTTAAGCCTTTCCTTGCTTTAAAAGGCTCACTTCCCCCACTTCATTGATCTGCTGCTTTCAAAATCCATTGGCTGGCTCTAGTAGTTTAGATGTGATACTACGAGAGAGAATGGGCATTTTCTATCTAGCCCTATGAATAGGGTCTTTGGAGGACATCCATTGATGCCAGCTCCATTAATATAGTCTTCAGAGCAGTTCATACCTTTCTGTGGGAAAATATCTGGGCAGGAGCTGAAGGAAAGCGTTCCCTTCAGATTTGCCCTTTCTGAAGAAGCAGCTCTGTTTCTCTACCAGCTCAGCAGGGAGCTGAAGGTCCCCACCAGGACCATGTCCAGCCATGTCTCTCTCTATTCCAAGCTGATTCAATGAACCCAGCTGTCTGAATTGCTTCTGCTTTCTCACCTCCACGTTTCAGCCTCCGTGGTACAGCTCCCAGCTGGGGTGCTTGTGCCTCCACGCTTGCAGTGCTCCTTTCATACGAGCTGCAGAGATGACTGTGGACACATGCTTGTATCAATTATGTTCTTTCAGTATTCTCACTGGGGAGTGGAAAGGCTATAAGGCTATCCAGTGGCATCTCCAAAATGCTAGCACATCTCTGGCATTACTGGTTTAATGCTGGCTAGCGTAGACTAATTTGACCTCTTGTTCCCAGGGGCAGGATACCAATGTCACACATTAACGAGGCAACCAGGAGGAGGTGACATCTCTTCTGTACAGGCGGGACTTCTGTCTCCAATGGTTTCTTTCCAGCACCTTTCCCCATAGTAAATGCAGTGGAGACTCTTGTTCGTGTTCTAAAGGCAACTTTAAACAGAATATTTTAAGTTGAGAATATTTCCCCGGCTCCTAGAAAGGGTTAGACACACAGCCCTGAGCTGGGCAAAGTGTCTGATTGCCATCAAACTAAGCAGCTGTGTGCATCTTGTCTTTGATTTCTTTGTAGAAGACTGGCTGATTCTTAAAAGGAAATGCTGAGGCCACACAGGTTGTCATGGCTGTAGTCTAACCAGGTGTAATGACTGAGGTTTTGCAGGTGAGCTGCAGTTATGGAAAAAAAAACAGATCACGGGTCAGATCCATCCCAGATGCAACTCCACCACCTTCAGTAAGAGTTACCCCTGGGTGAATCTGGCTCCGTGTTCCTCACTCATAAAATAAAGCAAGATCCCTTCTGCAGCAGAATCAATTGGAAAAGGGAGAAGGAAAAAAAGTGTTTTCTTCTAACCTATATTAAAAATAATCATTTTTTCTTGCACAATGGGGCAGGGAAAAACAGTCCTGCCAGACAACCAGAGTACAATTTCCTCAGCATGTCCCAGGGGAAAAAATTGGCATAACCAAGGGGTCTCTTTCATCTCTGCTCAGTTCTAAACAGTTCAGAGGAAAGGAGAAAGCATAAATACATGTGTCTATATGGACAGAAATTTGTGCTTCCTAGGCTGATTGTGTCACCAGTGTGAGATCAGGAGGACTTTTGCACAGAGTGACTTAGAAATGAGGATTATATTCCTTCTGTTGATTAAACCTGTTGTTTAAAAATAGTAAAATATATCTGTTATGGATGCCTGCTAGAGTTCTCACCGCTGTGTGGTGTTTTCTGTTTCAGCTTTCTCTTCCCTTTTGGCAGGTCTGTTGTGTACGTGAGCTCTACGGGAATGCAGAAAAGCCACCCGAGGGAGAAAATTGCTAATCACTAAAAATTACTAATCATTCTTTCACGCTAAACAAATCCCACTGAGAGGTTTTTAGTTACACAAAGGTGGATTTTTTTTCATTCCCCTTTTCCCTTTTTCCTCCAGCTGATGATACAGAGGTGTAAAACAGAGGATATCACATCCTGCTATGCATTAGCTGTGGCATTTTCGCATGATAAGATCTAGGTCTGAGTCCAAAATAAAAGCACAATAGCCTGAAAAATCTTCTAATGCTCACCACTAGCACTTTGCAACCAAAGCAGCAGGAAAAGGAATTAAGACAGTCTCGGAATCATCTTTCTGACGTTATTTGTATTCCAGTAGCGGTGAGGTCCCCTTGCTGAGACTGTGACCCCCATGTGTTTACACCCCTAAAACTGCTTACAGCCTAAACAGATGAGGCAGAAGGTTGGAAGAAAAAGACAATTTGATCTGTGATTCTTACCGGACACTGTGGGAATAAGTCCTTGTCTCAGGGTCACTTCGGACCTCTCTAGCAAAGCTAGATGCTAAACCTACTTCTGAGTGCCCCCATCCTGACCAGAGGAGTCTTCTGCCTCCCAGCACCACTCCCCTGCTCTTAGAAAGACCTTTGCTGAAACATCTCCAGGAGCGCAAAGCTGCTCTTGAATTCGTCCCATCTGAGGCCGGAAATAATCTTGTCCTATTGCCCTGCTCAGGCAAGGACACCTAGAACCAGTTGCCCAGGACCATGTCCAAACTGCTCATTTGTCTTTGCTAGAGGTGCTCAGAACACTTCGCTGGCTGAAGTTTCTCTAGCTCTAGCATGAGACAGTAGGCAGCGGCAGGATGTGTGCCAGGTGAAAAGCTTGGGTGCTCGTTTATGACTCCTTATGCACACAGGTTTCCCACTCCCGCAGCACTGTGCTGTGGCTTCCCTCATGCAGTGGGTCTGGCTGAGTGAGCTACATGGAAGTTGTTGACAGCTGCCAGCAGCATTTCCTGGGGAATTTCCAGAAAATATGCATTCCTGGCCTTGTCATTGGATACCTGTCTGAAACTGAGGGTCAGAACATTCACTATAAAGGAAAAAAAACAGCAACATCCTTGTCTATATTTAACTGTGCTACTGATATGTATTAAAAAAATAAAACAGGATTGTACACCTTTGCTTGCTTGCTCCATTTTGGACCCCAGAGCACAATTAAGCATCTTCTGCTGATGAGAAAGATGAGGCAAGTTTTGTTTTCATTCCTTTAGCCTCTTTGGAAAATGCTTCAAGCTCTGGATTTCCCAAGTGCTGCAGGGCAGCCAGGATTTCCTCAGGCTCAGCCATTCCACCACAGCCTACAGGTGTGATCCTGCAGCCATGCAGCATTCCTGTTACTCACCTGAGCAGAAAGAAAAGCCAAGGCAACAAAATCGCCTTGTTTTCAGTCCATCATCTGCAATTTCATTTTGTCATGCTCTACCACTTCAGCGGGCCTGTTTAACTAATTTTGACATATTGCTTGCAGTTTGATTCTTTGGACCAAATTTAGGGCTTCTGTAAGTCACCTGGTTCCAGTTTCAAAATGCTTGAAATAGATTTTTTTTTCTCCTCCCCTGCTTGTTTTTTTCCTGTATTCTTGAACAAAGTAGACATTATCCAAACTGTGCCAAAAAGAGGTGTAATATGTTTTCTGTCACTGCTGTAAATAGCCTAAAGTTCACCTTTTTGTGCCAGCTCTGACTATTCAGTTTGCAAAACATGAGGCCCTCTCCAGAGTGTTTTTATTGCATTTATAAAGAAATAATGGAAAACCAATAGCTGTTCTTAAAAAAAGGATATCACAAAGCATGAGCAATGCCTGGCTACAGGTCTGCTCCTAGTCTCTTCCCTGGACAGAACAAAGTAGGACAGTGCTCTCAAAATACTTCTATTTAATAACCAGATCCATACTAGCTGCTGCTTTGCTGCAGTGGGGAGCAGTGATATTTAAATGCTATTACTGAGCTTTAGGATTAACACCTCATGGGAAGCACCTGTGAGGAGCCAGCACTGCTCAGCTCTACAGCCATCCTGGGAGTGCCACCCCCATGGGGTCCATGGAGCAGGCGCTGCCATCCATGTTCCTGCAGATTGCCTTGTTTTATGGCTTCTAAATCTCTTTAAGTATTTTCCCTTGGAATATTTGTCTTTAGAGAAGGCACACTAGAATTTTCTGAAGCATAACACAATGTGATGTTTTGACACAATGATCTTTTTAAGCTCACCTAATTTGCCGAATTCTGCCCAAGTTAGTGGTTTCAGTACCTCAGAAATACCATTTCTTGGTCAGTTTTACCCTTCCTCAGGAAGACTTATTTTTCCTTTGCTTCTTTCCTCAGGCATCAAAATGGGCTCCATGGAACATCCTTTGCATAGGAGGTAGCCAGTGATGACAGCATACTTTCTCCATCCCGAAGCTGAAGAAAAGGGGTCAAGACAACCCTTTTCCCTGCACTGAAGAGTGAGAGAAACCTTTGATAAAAGCCCAAACAGGGAGATCTCCACCATTTCCTTCTGTCATGCGTTGACCTCTGCATCCCTCAGTACCACTGGGATCTCCTATGCACCCCACAGACCCAAGGGAAAGCAGTGGTGTGGCTGGAGAGGAGGAGCAGCATCTTTTGTTACAACGTGGTTGATAAAATTAATTGTACAGCCGTAAGGATACTTTTATATCATGATTACCACCGCCACCTAAGGGTTTGTAAATGAGAGCTACACAGCGTAATGAGAAAACCCAGCTATATTTGATCTGACATTGGACCACCACATGCACTGATCTTGCATGGTTCTAAGGGGGAAGAGTTTGACGTCATTTGCCACGAAGCTTTATAAAAGCCTCAGGCATCCTTGAGGTAAGAGCGCATTGAGTTAGTATAGAAATATACATATGTCTCAATAAAACAGACATTCAGGTGGCTTTTGGGTCAAAGTTAAATGGCTGTATCTCTGATAGGTAACAGCTGTTTTTTTCCTGCAGATTTCTGGGACTCCAAAAGCCCAGGCAGCAAGAAAGTCTGAATTTAAGAGAAGGAGAATTAAAGGAGATCCACAACAGTCAGTAGCTGCTGTAAAAGCTGCTGTTTTATGGTCAAGTCGTGCTACTACCGTTATCAACCAGCTACGGGCATCAGTAGGAGACCACAGTATTGCCATCAGGTGGGTTAGTACTAATTACAAGGTACTTATTCAGTCTAAGGAAAATACACTGCAGATTAGTCACTGGCACCCAAAATGGCATAATTAATTGGAGCAATTTATTAAGACAAATAGAGGGTCACAGCTAAGCATGGTGCTTAGAGTTAATTTATAGTTAACAAGGGTGCTCATTTAGCCCGTTAACAGTATATCTACGTTGTGAGAGGATTTCATCGTGCTTTCGAGAAGTGCAGATGCTGGGTCTTCTCTAGTGCTCTCATGCTACGTGACCTCACTGGTGTAAATGTGTTTGCAGTGTGAAAAGATTTTTTTTTGTCCAGGTAAGATTTAAATGGTCTTTCTCAACTAATTTTTTCTTCAGCTGACTAATAACCAAAGCGCAGTAAAAATATGCCTTTTATGTCTTGTATTTGCTGAATCTTCTCTATGCCTATAATCAATACTGATCCTCAACTAGTTTGTAAGATATTTATCATGACATCATAGGTTGTTTACATACAGACCCAACTCAATCCAATAAGTGTTATTATAAACCTAGCCAAAATCTTTTCTCAGGAAATTGTGCTGATTGAAGTGTAGGTGCAGCTGTTGGCTCCTCATTGCTGCACACTACCTGCAGATTGGGTGGAGAATGCCTTCAGCTGAGCCTTTTAATTGCTCCATTAAGAATGATACGGGGGCAGCCCCTGGTCTTTTCTCATAGAGACAGCCCATGCAGCCCCTCACTACCAAGACCTCACCATGTAAACCCAATGCAACCGATACACTTCTGTTTTGTGAATGGGGGGAGGGATATATCCTGAAACCTTGTACGTATCTGATCTGTATTTGTGATCAACCGTGTTTATTGCCTACTCTCTGTAAACTCGTTTTATCGACTGCTCTTTCCTATTAGATGTTCGTACCAATAGGGATTGCAATGAGCTGAGATCTCATCATAATGGTCTAGTTTTTTCATATCGCTGGTCACTCTGCCCTAACCCTAGATGTATGCACTGAATAACCACATTGTTCATTTATAATGTCCTTGGCTTTTCTATAGCCTTGTCCCTGTGATATTACTTGTGGACACAGTGGGCTGGCTTGAAGACAGTGAACTTAAAAGTAGTGATGTATGCAGCTATGTAACTGTGAGAAGAAATGTATTGATTCCACATACTTCCTTTTCTAACCTGCTGTAAGGTGTTTCATCATGCGGGACGTCATGGAGTTCTTATATTTGTTACTTAACATACATTGAAAGGTCTGACTTCTCTTTCTTGCTGGCTTTCTGAATGGAAAAAGCTGTTGTTAACATGTCTTGCGTGTCAGAGATCAGGCTGTTCATGACAGCTTATGAAGCTTTGAACATATGAAGTAATAGAGAGGAATAGCAAACTGTTATATTAATGTAGCTGAAGCACAAAAAGTGAAACTATTGACCTTGTCAGCTCTGCATTTGGGCCAAATGTTACTGTGGTGAACAGGGTAACTTTAACTAGCCTTACACTGAAGTTATTTTTTAAATTTTTTTCACATTTTGCTCTGGTAGATAAATATGAATGCCTAAGAAGGGCTGGGCACAATTATAAAGATAGTTACAATTTTGCAAATGGCAGGAATTGTTTTTTGGTGAAAACTTTGCTTTTGGATAAAGAGGCTACTAATGAAATAGAAGCTAGAATGATTTCCATCAGTGTATAGATCACTGAAAAGCCTCTGTTACTTAATTTCATTTTCTGAAATAATGCCCTTATAAAACAGCCGAACAAAAAGCCTTTACTGTCTCTAATGCCTGGTATGGCATTGCTATTCACTGGATGGAACAAGTAGGTATAGAATAGGTGTACATCCTGCACATGTTTAACACACAGCAGCTCTTGACCTCCTTGAGACAAAAGGTCCTGTGTGTTTTAGTGGCTGCTTCCTGGAATATACAAAAGATACTGCAAAAACATATACAAGAGATCAGTGCGTTGTGAGGTGCAGATGAACTGTAGGGAGAGGCAGCGTGCTCAGCTGCTTTCCATTCATTTTCCCCTGAGTCTGATAGAAAAATCATCCTGGCAGGGCAGTGGGTGGAAGGCAAGGCTCAGCGGCAGCCATTGCCGGGTTCAGGCACACTAGATGCCTGTCCAAGGCCCTTGTTCCACAGTAGTGTGCCTTGCATTGCCCAGTGCCATTGAGAAAAGCCACCAAGGTCAGCCCTCGAGTGGGAGCACAGTGCTGTTCCCCAGCCCCACAATGAGCCTCCCAAAGCTGCCGCCCTTCACCCTGCTGGTGCTTCCTCGGGCCCCATGGCACAGGGAGCGTGCTGGGGAAGCCCGTGCCGTGGCCATTAGTACTGCTCCAACAGCAGCCTCTGCAGATAACGAGAAGCCCTTCTGCCTCGCTGCTATTAAACCGCTGCCTTTTCACGAGAGGAATCCTGAATTCTTCCTCAAACCTAAACAAAAAAGTGAACCTTTTATTCGTTTCATCATTATCTAGGGCTGCCACATTCAAATGATTCTCCAGCAGTCCCTTCATTTCCGAGTGCACACGTCGAGAAGGGATTGGAAGCCTTTTGATTAAGAATAAGAGGTGATGACACTACAACCAGTGCAGGGTTGTCATCATTACCGTGTACCTGCACTTCCACAGAGCTCTCGCTCTGGGTTGCCTCTGATATAAAGCTGCTGTACTCTGTGCCCTAATTGAATGGAACTATTTTATAAACATGCGTTCCCCGAATCCCAGAAAAGATCCTTTTAGAGGGGAAGATATGGGGAGGGTGGTGGGGAGGTGGGGAGCTAGATGGGCTCAGTTCCTGACAGACCAATTTTGTCTGTGAGAGAGATTTCTTTGTTCCCTGCAAAACTGCTTGTCGTCTATGGGGGGGATATAATATTTTTTTTTTTTCTTCTACAAGTCAAATGAATTATCTGACCACCCACTTTTAATCCTGTGATTTTCTGCCTTTGACCTGGATTACAAGTCACCTATGGCCACCTTTAGTGCATAGCTGGCTGCAAGTTTACACAGGACTGCTAAGGGGAAACATCCACTCCTGCCTGGCCCCATTTGTTGGCTGTTGGTGTCTGATACACTGCCTCTCTGACTTGGTCTCAGTAACAACCTTCGGTTAACAGTGCAGGGGAGAGAGTTGCACCTATCCACTATGATGCTCTCATCCGTCTCACAATGCTTGTATTCCTGTGCACACCCTAAACCCGCACCGCTTACAGCAGGAGCGGTGCTCTGCAAATGACTCGTTAAGCTGTGTTCCTGTTTTCAGGTGTTCTGTGCTTCTGCACTGGAGATTTACTGTTTTCCAGGTTAGCTTTTTAAGTCTTGATTTTGACCCATATTCTCCTCCTGGCTACTTCCCCATTGCTGTGTGATATAACTACAGCTGCTGCTGTTATGGATACGGGTGCTGTGCCTGAGCCCCAGGGGTGCAGGAGCTGTCCTGGGCTAGAGCTTCCTTGGAAACTGGTCCCGCAGTTGCAGTTCAATAGCTAAAATAATCTTCTGTTATCCATGTATTTAAATGTGAAGGGCTTTTATTGTTAAACTGCCTTTCCCAGGAGCCTACATTTTAGTGTGAATACTTTAAAACTGCCATATGAAGTTGTATTAATAGACAACAAAATTACAGCCAATTTCTGGCACTATTTCAATAGCTATGTATGAAATTTACCGCATAAGGGATGTTGAGTTAAAAGTGGTCAGAAGAGTTACTTTTATCTTGGCTTACATATAGCATTACATTTACACCTGAACACAGGGTGAATTATCATCCAGAGGAGTTGAGAAGGAATCTCTTTTCTCCAGGAATGGCAATTATATTTGATTAGGTACATGGGAGCTTTTTCCTCTCCTGGCCAAGGAGCCAAGGGCAGTGCTTTGAAGACACCCAGCCTCATGATCAAGGTGTAAAGCATAATGACAAATGTGAAGTTCCTGCAGGGTCAGAGTCAGCTGCAATAGTTCAGGGGAAAGGGCATCGGACTGGGACTTAAGAGGCTTGACTTGAGTGCCCCGTTCTTCCACTGGGCTGCAGGACAAATCACTTCCTTTCTGTGCCACAGTTTCCTTATCTGTGAAATGGTGGTAATGAGCCTTTCTTCTTCATTCCTCTTTGTAATCGCTCCAAGAGCTGCAGGTAAAACATGCTCTACAAGCACTTGATATTACTGTGTTTGATTTCTGGGATTTTCACGTGTGATATCCTAATGCAAGGAGCTGCTTCAGATTTGCACACATCAGCTCAAGGGCCACGGTGTTTGTCATCCTGCTGTTAACAGCTCTTGCCTGAAATTATTTGGATGTGCAGGCAGGACTCTGATTTTGTTTTTTTAGGATATCTGCAGCTTGCGATCTCAGTGCAACAGGATTTGCTGGTCAAGCATAGCCCTCAGACAAAAGCACCCAGAGGATGTGCCTTTCAGATGCTCTCCTTTGCACAACGAGCCCACTGTCCTTTTCCCTCTGGTCTCAGCAGATCCCCTGCCAGGAGGTCTCCATGCCTGTGGTCATCAAGAGTTTGCCAACACGATGGGGAGGGGGAGGGGGAGGAGGGAAAAAAATCCCCTTGACGTGTGCAGTAATTTAAGCCTTGTTCCAAATGTGTTTGTTTAAGCACTGCTTAGGGTTCCTCTTTCCTGTCCCTATCACTTCTGCCCTTGTGTCTTTGTTTCAAGATGGGAGGGGGCTGTCAGAGAGGTGGGGGCTTTCTGTGACGTGATCTGGGGACTCTTTGTTCAAGAACATGTGCGGTGTCCCAGTCACCTCCTAATGAAACACTGGGCTGGAGAGTCCTGACTGTGAGGTGATACCCCACTGAGTGTCAGAGCAGGCGGGGTGTGCGTGATGCACTTTAGTTTGGGTCATTTGCAGTGATAGATGCAGGAGGATGGCAGATTAGTTCCTGCTGAAATCTGAGGAGCTGCCTGTGTTGGTGCATGTCAGCCAGTGCTCAGCAAATGCATTCAGATGAAACCGCTGAAATCTTGGGTTTCAGGCCTAAGTGACCGCTACAGGCACTAGTAGTTCCTGCCTGTGGAATAAACATTTACTGAACACTCTTCAGTATAATAACACTTTGTACAGCAAGCAGTCGCTCACCACCCTCTGCCTCTTATCGCTATTGTGACAATCCAAACGCTACCAGGACCACAAATATGTCACTCTCTCCTAGAAGTGCTTTACTAATAAATTGCTTAACTTCACTTCCCTTGACCAGAAGTCAGGGTGCAGTACTTGCTTGTATTTGAGCCTACTGTGTTGTTTTTCCCTTATCTGTTCCCCGGAGTTGGAGTGCAGGGCACTAATGGGAGATGCAGGGACTGCAGCCTTTCCACTAACAAATTATGCAGCTGGTGCTTGCTGATACTGGTAACCTGCGATATAAAATCATTTTGTCCAAGGCCACATGTTTCCTCCCCTTTTCCACCTCTCCAGCTCATCTGCTGAACACTATTAGAAGTTTGGAACAGTACAACGTAGATTGTTTATACAGTGCTGTGTGCTATGGGACCCCATTCTGGGAGACATTTTTTAATGGTAGATCAGTTTTTCGGAAAGGATCCTGGTTCTTGACTCCTGGCCCAGCATGTTATCTGCAATGGGATCTTTTTCTGGGGTTGGTCCTCCATGATGATACAGCGCTCAGCATATTTATGAAAGAGGACCGCTCACAGTACGGGGAACTTTGTGAAAGGGAAATTGTACCTGTAAGCATGTATAGCAGTCTGGATACTAGGCAATATTACAGCTTCAAGATAGTGAAGATTACAAAAAACTAGAGCGTGTTCCTCTTGCATTTCTTCAGGCCTTTCTGCAGTATTTTACCCTGGAATCAAATTTCTCCTCCTGTTTTCAGAATTTAGTGAGCCAGCTCTGAAATTAGGGATTTGTCAACTGGAAGTTAGGAAGCATTTGACTTTGACACTAAAATTAATTAAAGTGTTATTACGTTGATCTCTCCAGCATCTGTTCTACTTGTATGCAAAAATGCTAGTGTGCGCTATGGGGCCATTTCATGCTGGTGGAATTGGATGCTGTGATCAGCCATATGCTGATAAAATTATTCTTTTGTCAGTGTGTCTGCCTGGAATTGCTTCGGGAGCTGGAAGCATTCACACCAACAATGCTCAGAGCTGAGCGCTTAAGACTGTTGATATGAAAGGGAATTTTGGTATAGTTCCATTCCCCACCTATACTCCATACGTACAGGTTGGCAAGCCTCTTCCTCTGTGAGCATCTAGACATGGACTTTAAGAGCATTTATGTTTTGAGACCCAACTTTATTTACTGAATGGGGTATCCATTCATCTAATCCAATTGTGTCCAGTAGCTCTGCTGTCGCTTTGGGGGGATTTGGTCAGACCAGAGAAATCAGAGTAGAAGAAAGCTGACATAGAAACACTTCTGAGCAGGTCAAGTGGAAGGTAAAGGCAATTAGTTTGGTTTGTTGGATGGTCCTTGGTGACCTATCTGTGTTGTGCTTGTGCGGCTTAGGGATAGTACAGTCACAGGCACGAAATTCCATCGGGATATATGAGGTTTGTATGGTAAACAAGAGTGCTTTGCCTTCCTCTGTTGTTTGCGTCCAGAATATATGAGTCCCTATGTCAGTAGGCACGAAGGATATGAGATTTCTCAGATGCTGAGAGCAGAACTGGAGAGAAGAAAAATGAATTGGCCATTATGGAGATTTGTAGAGCAATGCCTCAGTCCTGAGGCTGTCTGCATTCTTCTCAGTGTGGTCAGCACTGCACGTGGAGCTCTGTAGGGATTTTAAAATAATAACGATGATGGTATGGTCCAAATCCATCCATAACTAAAGATAATGCTGATGATGAGCAGAGCCTTGTCTGATTGCCTGGGTATCATCCATATCTGTAATTAGTCCCTAAATACGTACCTGAAACACCGCTGTTGCAAGCTTTTTTAGGAAAAATGACCATTTAAAAATGCGTATTCTGTTGGAGAATTTTCAGTAGTTTCTGTTTACAGTTCAAAGCCGTTCTCTTTGAGCCTTGAAAAGGATGTAATTATTTGCTTTTACAGTTAATGCCATAAAAGGGGCTAGCTATTGTTGCATGCTCCTTGAAAACATGCTGTTGCTTTTGATGACTGTGATATCATTAATCAGTTAATTATCATCACTGGCTTAAAATAAAAATATTTAAGTAAACACAAACACCTTCCCTTTAAAGAATTCATCTGAATGTTTCCGAGTGTGGATGGGTGCTGCTGAACACTTGCTCTGAGTGTAGTGCACCTGCATACATAACAGCCATGCTCTGGTGTGCAGTGTGCATGGGCACAACCTGCAGTTGTGTGCAAGCCCCTGGAAGGTTGGTGCTTTGTGACAACTCCATCAGATGTCACTAGGAGGTATTTGTCTGTCAGCAGTGGGCAGCTAAGTGATTAGCTGACACAGCCGCTCATGGCATGGGTCACTGCCAAAACAGACAGGTTAAAAATTCAAGACATTTGTTCCCAGTCCTCCCGAATGTCTTGCCTGCTTCATTCAGTTATTGGCTCTGTTTTCTTGGGCAGACAAAATAACGTATGTTGGCACTTAAAACAAGCTGCTTAAAAATAGCCTGTCAGCCCATTGTGGGCAGAACTACTGAATTTATTTGTTTGGAGGGGAACATTTGTGGCCTTGCTAGGGCTATATTTGCTGCCCCACCTTCCATGCAGAGTACTGCCTGTGTCTGTATTTGCACCAGTGCTACCCAATAGCTAAATTAATGTTCTTAACTCTGGCATCAATTTTTTGTGTCCTGTTTTCACACGCTCTTGAAAAACCAGATCACCCATCAGGCTGGTTTTAAGAAGCAGATACAGCTCTTTCTGTCTCCAGAGGAGCAGCTACCTAAATCCACGCTGCAATGGGAGATTTGTTTTCCTCAAGTTACTTTCCAGACTTTTCCCTCCCATCCTTGAGCAGGATTTGCATGAGCTACAGCCAAGGGATAGTTTGGTGTTGTTTATACAAAACAAACAACAAGGAAGTGGTAGTGTCATAGTCTTGTAGAAAAAGACTATATGAGTATCTAGGAGAATGAGTGTTACGACTGTGAGCTGTAACAAAGACAATAAGAAGCAACCAGCAATGATCTACGGTAAAGGTGATGGCTTCATAAATGGATGGCCCATTCTTGTTACAAAGCAAAGAAAATGCTGATCTCCTTTTATAATGAAAGCTGCACTTCGCACTGAGTTTGGAGGGTTAAGAATTCCTTCCATTTAACATTTAATTTTTTTGAGCATTACCCTAACGATATGCTACATCAAAGTTTCATAAGGGCCTGGTTTCTTGAATTGCCTCCTCTGCACTCATGCATGTGATTCTCTCTTGAAGTGGTAATGGCTGGTGATGAAAGCTGAGGGATGGGCGCAAGGTGATCCTGCTGGCCAAAAAAGTTGCATAGATGGAGGAAGCTGAAGAGCAGTTTTCATGAAATATAAAAGAAGCAGGTGTGATTGAAAGTCAGGGATATATTTAGATGGAACAGGATCATATGCTCTGTCTAGTTTCCATGGTGTCAAAGTTGTAGCTAAATCCTTATATCATAAAAAATAAGTGTAGACAGAAACATACTCTTTAAATTTTGATTAAGTGTTAGAGGGGCAGTAGGTTTTGAATATCTTGTCAACAGACAAAACAGAGAAGTATTGTTCTTTTGTAGGACTCAGTGCAAAAGGGATGCTAGTCAGCTGACCACAAATGTGAATGTTGAGAGAGTCAAGTCAAAGAACATTTTTACTATGTGTATAAAGGACATTATATTACTTAAACTAGACATACAGCAGCTCCAAAACAAGGCCAGTGTTCTACTAATATCAAGGTTTTACTTCAGCCTGAGAAAGCAAAGTCAGTCCAAATCTGAAAGCCAAATGTTCTGCTGTCGGCTTTCTGAAGAAGACATTGTTTTTCTGATTAAGCTCACATGCATGCTCCACTGCAGCATTTCAGTAGTCCTGTCCTCAAGACTTCTGAGTCCTTGGAGTTACACAGGTCTATGGATGCCAGCAACTCTGCAGTAGAAAGCCATGGCTATGCATTCAGGTTAGTTACTGCCAAAGTCTAACTGATCTGTATTATCTCCTACCAGGAAGTGCTTGAACTGAAGCAGAATGAATTCTGCATGCAGGGCTGTTTGCGTGAGTTTTACTGTTTTCCATCCTAAATGCTGAAATTGAACCCCAGAAGAAAGAGGCAGTTTTCCAGATACTGAACAGAAAGGCACAGACTATATGGAGAAAGACATGGAGAGTGGTGACTCCTAAGATGTATTCATCAGTTGGCAGATTGCTCTGGCCTACCAGCATTTGCTATGAGGAAAATTAGCTACCTAAATGAGATGTTTTTAAAGGGACTTTTTTTTTTTTTTTAGCAGCATTCTTTTCTGTTTATTTGGTAGAGGAAAGCATGGGATATTAGCCAAAACTCTAAAAATTCCTGTGTTGGCCAAATGGTATTCAAGCATCATGACTAATCATAGCAGGATTTAGCCACACACGTTTGTTCTGTGGTCTTTTAAAGCCTTGATTCTGTGCTCAGCTCTACACTACTGAGTTCTGAATTGGGGGATGCTCCTCATTCCGTAACATGTGAAGCTCTCAAGCTCATTGAATTCATTAATTAGGAAAGGCTGGAGGACAGAGGCCTGCATCTAACTCTCTTGCTGAATTCTTGCAAGAAAAATGTTCAGCCTCAAGTATATTTAAATTTTTTACTGCCAGGTTAAACCCTTGCACAAAAAAAATCTTACAATGGAACTGCTGACAGGTCCTTAACTATAGTAGCAGTCGCGGTCTCTGCCATAATAAAGATATAGCATGTTATCAATAATCCTCTTTCTGCTTGAATCCCTGTCTTTCTCAAGAGAAAGGGCTTACTGACTGGGCAAATCTATTTATAAATTTTGTCTTGGCACAAGAAGAACTACACTGACAATGCAGTGGAGATCTGGGAAGGCAGCTGGTCTGACTGCACACAAGCAGCAAGCTGAGTGTCAAAGCAGGGCACTTAAATTTTCTCTCATTCCTCTAAAAGAGTGGGGGGAATCAGGGGGGAAAAAATGCTTCCTTTGAACAAAACAGATCAGAGGAGTTACAAGAGATTGAGTAAACTGTCGCGTTTGGCTCACTGAAGGGCTTTCGCAAACAGCTCACCATTGCACAGAGTCATCTGTACTGGGGACTGGTGTGTGTGTGTGTGTGTATGCGTGTATTTGTACTATATAGAGGGATGCATACCACAACTGCCCGAACTGATAAGGCATGGTCTTTCTTGGAGTTGATGATATTTTGCTTTGAATAAAGTGATGAAGAGGTAAAGCTGGAAGGGAAAGCAATAAGATCACAAGCAGGACACTCAATTTTTCCCTCCAGGTCATTTACAAAGGATGTTTCTATTTGAATATGCTGTGGTAGGTTTAACATCTGTTCACTGTTAAGTAAAGTCTTACAGAGAAGATGATGGATTTATTTCATCAACAGAAGAGAATGGCAAACGGTTGAAGCCCTGTCCTTTATCAACTTTTCACATTATTGGTATTCCAATAGGAGTTGGAGTCGTTCCTTTCAAACCTTAACAAATCAAGATGGCAGTGTTCCTTAATGC
Source organism: Numida meleagris (assembly GCF_002078875.1). Classification (NCBI taxonomy): domain Eukaryota; kingdom Metazoa; phylum Chordata; class Aves; order Galliformes; family Numididae; genus Numida; species Numida meleagris. The sequence goes on from NC_034412.1 coordinate 7,678,587, forward strand.
TCCTGTACACCTACAGCTGAGCAGTACCAAATACTTGCTGTATTTCCCCATGCCATTGGCCCATTTCAAACTGTCCCATTTCAGTATGATACAAAATAAAGCCACTTACATATATATTAAGTAGCTATTTTCCTGTAACCACAAGTGCGGTGTGAATTTTTTCTCCCTCCTTTCTGCAGTTTCTTCTCCCAGTTCACTCTCTGCATAACATTGATATCATTATATATACAGGTATGGTGCTGCTCTGTGCTCTGAGTTACCACCTTAATTCTGCCTGTAGATTTGTTGCCGTTCTTCACAAGTTTTTGGTACACAGTCTCCTTCTAGATAATAGGATCATCTGATAAGAGAAAAATTTCACTATTATTGGTTGGCTTGACAAGAGAATAGGATACTGATACTAGTGTATGTAGAAGGAAAAAAGCGTGTACTGAAATGGTGTGCAATCAGAATATGGTTCTGGTGATGGTAAGATGAGTGTTTAGGTGGCAGTGAGGATGTGTGCTCTTCACTTCTCGTTTTCTGTCAGCTTTGTTGCTTCACAAATCCCACAAGTGTTTCACAACAAAGTACTTTATGTATTAGTATTACTTGGGCAGGATTTTTTTTTTAAAAAGAGCTCACTGTTGTCCTAGCAATGTTTGATTTCAGGCCAGGGATGAATGCTTTTGAAAATCCCACTCTGAATGTATATGGCTGTCCTCTATTACACGGATGTCAAATTTTCCACTTCTTATTTCCAAAGGCTAAAGTTTACTCAAAGCAAAACAGCAAGGATCACGTTGCACTCATCATAATAGCTTACAATGTGCAACCAATAAGTAGGTCACTTATCTGAGTGGGATACTGCATAAGAAGCGTGTTTGCCACAAGAGACTTAAGAGTGAGTCCCCTCTGGTATGTATAATAGTCTTGTCAGTCTGATCCAGTTCCCACAGATGTTTAAACTAGACCTTGGTTTAAATGGAGATGGATCAAGGGCTACGCATCATACATGAAATATGAATGTGTCTTTTTCCACAAGGGCTTACTGAAGTAACTGAGGATGTCACAGGAGGCCAAAATTGATTGTATTAGTTCACTTTCAGTCTCCATGAGCCATTTGAATGATCCAGGCATATTCTTCCAGAAAATGCAGGTTAGGCAGGGGAGGGGAATAACACACATGGCAGTGTTAGCTTGGGACAATGATGAACTGTTCAAGTCTTGCAGGTGACCTAACTCTGACCCTTTCAGAGACTAAAGAGGTATGAACATTTCTTTTACATTTCTGTCTTCGTTCTCAGCTTGCCTTTGCAAGGCAGCTCAAAGTTGTGGGGAAGTTAAAGACGCAATCTCCAGCTAAAGCAAAGAAATACTGAAAATCTTGCTGGAGAGGCTGTAATTTGGGCAATTGCCTGCTGACTTCTTTTGAAAATGGAGCACATGATTTCCAGCAGCTCGAGCTTTGGAAAGCAGTCATGATTTGCGGCCCGGAAGCTGCTAAGCTTCTCTTCTGCACTGTGCATTTCTACAGCAGAAGGGAAATTCTGCCTCCCTCTGCAGTGAAATTTCACTAGGGAAGAGCATGACCCAAAGTATTTAAACTTTAACTTTGACATGGCTTAGGTGAAAGATAACCTTTGACTGCAAGGACCTAGGAAAGCGCTCACCGCGGGAGACACCCAGCGCCAAGTTTTGCTTCCTTCTGAGTTTTGAAGTCTGTGACTACAATTAGGAGGTGCCTTTGATGGAATCCACCAACACCTCCTCTCCCAGAGGACAGAAGTCAGGCTTGTGGCCAGTGGGAAAGCAACTGTGAAAGCCATGACTCCAACTGTATTGCTCTGCAAAACCATAAAGATGGGGACATTGTCATTATGAATTTAAAACTACTTACAGTGATGACAATATGGCACTGAGAGGGGATTGCTCAGCAGAGACGAGGAAGTCCTTCCATGGCTCTCATTACAAGAATGGCCTTGCTCTGGAGAACTTTTATTTAACAGTAAGGTACAATATTTTCAAGTGATTAAGAAAAAAAACAAACGAGAAAAAACAGCACTCTTTGCCCTTTTTATAATTGCATACATTCAAAGTCTTATTGGGAGATCAAGGGCGGAAGATTTGAGCACTGCAAAACTGAACAAGACCAGTCTGCTCGGTTATGCACTCTCTGCAACAATTCTCTCTCCTTTCCTTTTCTTTCTTTTTTTTTTCTTTCTTGAACAGTCAGGATATGCCTGTGGATTTATTCCCCTTTTAACCAGGCATACAGGGTATCCAGGGTTATCTGATTTTTAACCGTGGTATGGTCTTATTAGATGCTCTATAGATACCTCCCTGACTGGGTCTCACTACTCACCTTGTTGTAGCTCTCCCTTGCCAACACCACAGGTTTTATACAGGCCTATCTTTTTGTCTTTGTACTTTCCATAAAATTTCAGCACTGAAAAATGCGCTTAAACCAACTCTTCCGTGTAAGGTGTAAAATTAGTTGAGGTTTTCTTTCTTTTCTTTGGACTAAGCTTCTTTACTTCAAGAAGCACCCTTTAAATCTGTGTGCAGGAACCCTGGGTACCATCACCACAAATGCTGTGCATGATGTGCTGTACTACAGAACAGGAAAGGGTAACCAGGACCTTCATTAAGTGGCAGATTTCCACACTAAAATGAACGTTAGCAATTTCAGCCTCAGCAGCTTGTCTTCTGAAAACAGTTAAAAGGCACGGAGCGCAATAAAATATTAATCATTGACAGTTTTAAGAAGGTAAAAGCAAATCCCAAGGGGCATCTTGTGGTGCTACAGCCTTGACTTATGCACAGTTTCCTACCTCTCGCTTCCTTCCTCATTAAGTTGGCATTGGGATAAAAGAGCAGAATGGGTCAGGAGGTCCCGTTCCAAGTAATTAGAGAGTTGCTTCTTTTATCTAAGTGTACCTTGTTAAAGTATATCAGTGTCAGCCAGGTTAATTGGAACTTTAATACATAATTGATGCTAATTTATGGCCCTTTTTGTTCCAGGATGCTCATGTAGATCCTAAAGTCAGCATACAGTTTTCTTGTTATTAATTATATACTGAAAACCAATATCCCATTGAGAGAAGACCCACAACATGTTATAGTTGCATAGCTTTTCTTCCCCTAGACCCCTTGGTTCACTAGCATTTCATGTTTTTTTAAAAAGCTACTTAGAATCAGCATAAAATAAATGTGAATGTTTATTCTGCTTTCTCCAGTCACATTTTCTGTACTCAGTGGAAATATTCTTCAATCACGCTGCTGTGACAAGGGTAGGACTCCAACTCTGTAGCTGGTACTGTTGTTCCCACAAAATGTTTTTCCTCTCCAAACTGACAAAATATCCATGAAAAAATGCGAAAGCTATTACTGCCTTTTAATGAATTTAAAGGTCGAAATCTGCCACGCTTTGTATTTCCGGGTAGGTGCTACTGAGGAGGAAACACCAAGAAAAGATGAATGAAGGCTGAGTACTGTGTACCTTTGAGGCATGTTTTTTTTTCACTTTGAGTTTTAGACCTCCTTTGGAGAGAGGGTATCATGGAAAAGAGAATTCAATGTAGTTGGAGAACTGAGATTGTTTTAGTGACATTCCATCTGAGGCACTTGGGAGCCTGAAACACTTTCTGTCATTCCATGGTGAATGCGATTGGCAGCAGAGGAGGTGTTGAACAGGACTGCAGTTCCTCTGGAAGATTGATTGTTGCTTAAGAAAATCACATGATGTATAGGATAGCCAGTCCTGCCATTCTTTTTCCGTATGGTCTGCACATCTTGGATTCAATGCCTATGGACTTACAGTGTTTGTGCAAGAATACTTTGCCCTCATCAGTTTGGATGAGATTTTCTTTTAGAAATGGTCTTCTAGCACCTAAGTAAATCAAGGGCTGCATAGAGAATACAGTATTATCAGATGGCTCTGCATAGACATATCCAAAAATAATACCATTCTTGGCTTAGTGATGCAGTGATGCTCCTGCAGGAGCTCTGGAAGCTCATCTGCTCCTGTAAGCTGCCAGATATTTGAATCGGTCAAGTCTGATACTTGTACAACTGGTTCCTCCTTTAATCTGCTCCTGAGTTCATTTTGTTCTGTGAAAACCAGATGTGGCATAACATGATAACATACCTGTAGTGGCTAATGCTGGAACATGACACAACATGCGTCAAATTTCTTTTGAACCTTTCTGAGCTCAGGTATCAGTCAAAAGGAGGTCATTTTAATGATCAATGATTAATTAGATGATTGTTGGCAGATGAATCCAAAGATTATGTAGCACTCTTCATCAGTGTCTGTATCATAGAAGAAAAATTTAAGATTTTTAAGTTGAATGAATGGAAAGAGTAGTGCTCAAAGTTTCAGCTGCTCCTATAACGTTTGAGCAGTGTTTCAGAGGGCAGTATCTATCAGTACAGTGGGAAATAGGGTTCACTCTGCATTTTAGAAATTTTAGAAATTATCTCTTAATTTAAATATATTCCTCCTGCATTTTGGTTTCTAGATGTCCAAACTATTTTTATTCATACTGCTATTTAGGGACATGAATGCTGTGCACAGCTGGTCTGTGCCAGCATTACTTGCCTGGTTATCTCACGTGGACTCTCCTGCTGACTCTGCTGGCCAGTTTGGCTGGAGACCTACAAGACCAGGTCCTGATCAGATGCAAGGCAGCACTGATTACAGAAGGCAAGGCGGATATTGGGACGGTGATGTTCTGGCAGCAGAAAAATCCTTTTGGTCAAACCTGTTGTTTTAATGATGCGCTGTGTGCTCTGCAACTCTGTTTGTTGTGGCCCAGAGGGTGGTTAAGGCCCTTCTTGGCACTGAGCAGCCCCCAGTGCCTCCTCCAACCCCTGCCCATGGCCCAGGGGTCCTATTTCAGCTTGGTATCACACACAGCTCAAACACCCACGTGTCCCAGGTGTGGTACAGGTCACCCCGAGAGGAGATGTGGGGATAACCTGGAGGTCAGTGCATGGCTCCCATCAGGAATAGGGATGCAGAGGCACTATTCAGACACAGCTGGATTTGGGGTGCCAGGCTATACAAGGTAAACTGCTTGCTGAGGTTTGGGGAGCTCTAGATACTACCTCGAGCTGTTCTGATAAATGATCTGAAGTTGCTTAGTAATGTTGTTTCAAATGTGGCATAAACTGGGTACTGCTGACAAATTAAATGTGCAGTTCAGTATTTGCTTTGTTTTATTTAAGGAATTATATGAGTATCTGGAAGCATGCTTTCCAAGGAGGGCTGAAGCTGAGACAAATACCACTAAAAACCGAAGCAATCTTGAGGCTGTAAAAATTGCATGAAAATCTCCTCTGTTTTTTTTCTCCTTATTCTTTCCTGTCCGAGGATTTCATGAGAGAGGACTGAGTAGAATCGATTAACCTCACAGAAACTCCGGCAAGACTTAATATTCTCAAAGGAAGGTCACTAGGTTTCAGTTTGTGGCAGCACTTACTGTCCTGAGGTATTGAAGGCTGGGGAGCTGGAAGTGAACCTTGGTCTCTAGCAAAGGAACTAGCGAAATCTGCCAAGCGATTTGAATAGAAATTGATGTGGCAGTAATTTTTTCTTTTTCTTTTTTTTTCTTTTTTTTCTTTTTTTTTTCTTTTTTTGGATGTTGCTCCTGTTTTCAGGACTGAGCTCACCTCAGAAAGGAGGCTGGGGAATAATGCTTCACACAGCTGATTGTCACTGCTTTGGTGGCACAAAGTAAACAGAATGGGGAAGGCAGCAAGTGCATTAGGGCAGGGGAAATAAAGAAGCATTTCTAACCTCTCGCAGCAATAGGCAGCAGGGCACATAATGAGCTCTGCTTCACTAGTGTGAACTGAGAGAGGCTTTTCTTTCCCCACCTCCCTCCTGATGCTGCATCTACCTGTGCCCCGTGGAGAGCAGTCAGCCAGGGTTAGTAGCAGATTACCCTGTTTTTTTAAGTGCAAGGTCTGTTTTCTTATTTTTTTTTTCTTATTTTTGTAATTGGATTTGACTGGTGGTTTTTATTCTCCCTAAAGGGAGAATAAAATGGCTGAGAAATCTGGAGGCCATCAACATGGTTGGAGTTGTCTGGGTGCTCTGGAAGTTGGGCCAGCAACATCCCTTACCTCTGCTGTAGAATGCCAGAATGCCAAGGGTTTGTTTTAGGCTGCACCAGGGCTGGTTCTGATAAGGGTCTTGCAAAGTTAAATGCAAGAGGTTCTTGTTGGCAGAGACTGAGCAGAACAAGATTTCAGTGTCAAATCACAGACTGAGTTCTGCTCTGCTGTGAGGAGTGGGTAAACAGCATCTCATTGACTTGAGTCATACCATCGGTAGTCAGCCCTGGTGAGCATCATCTAAATGTCTGTTAAATGCAATTAGAGACAGAAAAAATGTGTGTGAGCTTTGGACAGGCACACTTTATTTCAGAGCGAGGACAATGGCCCAACCTTTGAACATCAAGACCTCTATAAATTAAATGGCCAAATCACCGCTGTGGAGGAGCACTAGGGATGAGGGGATCTGCAAGATCCCTGCTTCTTGTTGGGGACCTCCCTTCAACCACTCTGTGACATTGTCCACGCAGACTGGCTGCCATCCTTCCAAGGACCAGAGGGTTTATCCTCAGGTGAGGAGCCAACGCAGGACTGAGCCATTAATGAAAACAGAGCCCACATTTTCCTGTAAATGTCTGCACTGATTAAAAACAACTGTGAGCTGGCTAGCATACCCACCGGCCTGGGTCTGTGCAGGCACAGGCTCAGTGTGATGGACAGGCTGGTGGCTGGGGAGTTCCGTCCTTTCAGGTGTTTCTCAGATTGCCTTTGTCCCCTCTGTTTTTTTGAACCATGTGTACTTCTTTGAATTAAAAGATTGGTAATAATAATGAAAATGCTATTGATTTATGAGTCTCTTAAAGACAAAGAATATGTGGAAAAAATAATAAACAAGCCTGTTTTTAACCAGCACTTAAAAAAAAAAAAAAGTATTATTTTATATATATATATATATTAGGAAGAGAATGTAGAAAATTGGGGGGGAGAGGTGTTTCACACTAATAAACAGTTGACTCCAGCTGTGACTGAACAAAACTGGCTAATCACAGCTCCCTCAGGAGGGCCAGCAGAATTGGGAAAGACACTTTCATACCAGGAGAGTAACTCCTTCTGTAGCTCCATCACCCCCTAGAAACACTTAAACAAAATGAGAAATACTTTCTGCCTGCTCCCCATCCCCAGGAGCAACCCTTCCCAGCCATCACTCTGCCTGTGGAAGTCCTGGCTGGCTGTTATGCATGTTTTGATTTTTTTATTTTATTCTATTTTTTATCCCATAATTTAAATTATAAGGCTGTGCTTGCTATCCTTAGTGGATGGTGTTCCCTGGGGTTTTTAGCTGCTTTGCTTTTAAATCACTCTGCAATTGCAAACCAGTTAGCTCTTTCTTTTTCTTTTGTTTCCTTCTGTTTTGTTCTGTTAGTTTTTTTATTTTCCTTCTTCACTGTTTTCCTGATCACAATAGTCCAGTGGATGTTTCTGCATAAAGTGTTCCACTTACCTGTTGCAACGTATTCATGCTATCTACGAGGCGCTGATCTTAGGGACAGTGTTCCAGGCATCCAAAATTGCTTTTAGAAAGGTTAATGTGCAACTTGGCAAATACTGGTTTTGTAACTCTAGAATATTCATCTGTAATGCATCACCCGTAATAAGCTGTTCAAATTAAATCAGTAGAGTTGTGCTCTATTTCAGATTTGCCCATTCGTATTGTAAGCATCGCTGTATCTGGTGCATACCAGTGTTTTTAAAGGGATATGAATGAGATTAGGAGCTCTTTGAGTTTCTGTTTCTAACATTTACAGCTGCGTTCATCTCTAAAGTGAAATGTGTCTCCAAGAAGCTCCCAGGGAATACCTAGTGAAAGGCCGCATAAGCCTCACGCTCCTCAAGGTCTGCTAACTTCCCTGAAGAGTTCGTAGCTGCTGGATTGCAAACCCGCTGTTAAGGAGCAGATTTGCATTTGACAAATTGCCCTGTAAATGCACCATTAATTCTATGTACCCAGTTACAGCGAGAGGAAGGAAAATGCTTTTGGTGGCATTGGCATTAATAGGAGCCAGTGTCGAGCTCTGAGCCTGGAGCTCCCTTTAGCGGCCCGAGGAGTGTAATGCACCGCATCGCGTGGTCTGGCTCCAGCCGCCTTCAAATGGCAGCAGCGTGGACACGCAGTATGAAATGCAGTTATCTGAGGCATTTCCCTATCAGTGTAGAGCTGTTAGCATAAATCCTCTTTCTCAACCGCATTGACAAGGATCTTAAATGAACTCTCTGTTAAAGATGGGAGCAGATGCCAGCCCTCCCATCCTCCATCTGGTGACCGAAAGACCAAACTTTCCTTCATTTGCAATAGTCGGTTCAGGAAAAAGCTGGATACCTTTGTTGGCTGCAAGTCCAGACTTGAGCCCCCCAGCTGAGCTGGTTCTTCTGCCTGTTTTGGAAAGCAAGTGCCTTTTTCATGCTAAGATAGTAGAGCTGGGACCGCCGTTACTTGAAACAGCTCTTTCCTGCCTTGGTCAAGTGGGTTACAAAAACAAATGTGCTCTGTTGCTGTGTGCTTCTAGTCCAGGATAATGGAAGACTTCAAGACCCAAGTATTTATCTGCGAGGAGTAAAAGAGGCCGCCTGAGGAGGTGACAGGTGGAAGGGAAGGAATTGTCTCCGCTCTCCACTGGGTGTGAATTGCCGTGTCACCACGAGGACGTGCTGTAGGCCTCTTACATCTCAAGTGCTGAGCGTGTGGCTTGGCTTGCTTCACCTTCCCTCTCCCCACTTGCTTCATCTCGGGCATCTGGAGCACTGTGTCCTATGGTCCCTCTCCCCCTGAGAGCTGACTTCTCTGGAAAAGTGGGACAGGATGTAGGACAGTAGTGTCAATTACGAGCCCTTGGAAATGGATTGGCCATCTCTGGCATGTGACCTCTGCTTACGTAACTCGTGCTTTGGGAGTGTGTGCTAACTTCAGCCTCTCCTGCATGCCATGGATGTCTGCATGGTGAGGTGAGGCAGGCAGCAACTTTGTACTTCAGCCTATTCCCAGCAACTTGTGTATGTCAGAAAGTTCTTGAGTTGATGACATAGTCTTTATTGTTTATACATCTGAATATTGGTGAAAATACTGTTACAAGCTTGATCCTTTCTAATTTACCTTGCCTACAGAGGGCACTTGAAGGCACTCAAGGGGTTGCCTGTGGCTGCAAAATCTTAAAATGCATGGTACAATCCTGGAGTTAAAGAGCTGTTTAATAGCTAAGTGATTGAGCAGAGCGACTGTAAGGGCAAACACTGACAACAGAAATCTGACTACTATGCTTCTGCAGATAAAATGTTTGCAGTTCAATATGTTATATTGACTTTTTCAGGTTATGACATCTTTGTTGGTATAGACATGAACAAAACCCCTCATGCTGATACCACTGAGCTCTCTTTGCTTGTTTTATTCTTGCAAAGTAGAGATGAAGGAGCAGTTTCAGTATACAAAGTCTATCCCACCATTTGCAGAATGAGCTGATCTCTAAGAGGGCCAGCTTCCATAATGACTTGTCTTTGGCAGCGAAGTCCTGCTAAGAATTCTCCTCCCGCATACAACCTTCTGCTGCTTCTTTCCCCTGTGCTTCACTTTGTACCCCAGCCCCTTGTGGGTCTGGGGGACATTTCCTAAACATGGCTGCTGAAGCCAACACATCCAGCATACTTTAAGTTTAATGCTCCCTCAGTGCGTGTGTTAATGTCCACCTACTGAAGAACATGCACAAATTTAAAGATTACCAATAACACAGTAAAGTATATTGTGAGATAGGGTATGGAATTTTATGGAGAAAAAGGATTAGTAGATATTGCTAAAAGCTGTTGCAGTAAAAGAAGTGCTGAGATTTTAATAACCTAAGGTATTAAAACCACCATTTTTCTGAAGCTTTGCATCACGGTTTTTTGGAGCTGTGGAGAGGATTTACACACACACCTCATCTATTAATGAAATCTGGAAGCCAAGCAGAAACTCTGAGTGTCTTCAGACAAACAAGGTCCAAACTTGGTGCTTCATCTCATCATACAAGTCTAGGGTGTGGCCGGGCCATGGCTCCATTAGGATTCACTGTTCTGTTGTAGTTCCTTAAAATGTCTGAGTAGACCCAACCAATGCATATTGATCTTTGTACCACCCTCAGCAGTGAATGACCACTGGATTCACATCGTTCCTGCTGGGAGAACCCAGGCAATAATGCGGTATGTTCCAAAAGCTGGTGGGACCCTGTGCAGTTGGACATTGTCCTCCTCATATCCTGTGTGTGCCTGGACAGCACGGCCCACGGAGACAGCTCCAGTTCAAGTGAAAGGGTGGGGTTAAAACTGCTGGTATGATGGTATGGAGCCAGAAGGTTTTCTTTAACCCCCCTTGGTCCTACTTGCATGGTCTGCCCGTGCCATTTGCACATACCTTTGGGTGCAGGGGAACTGTAAGCAGCAATGAGAACACTTGAGATGCTCAAGGTGGACGTGGCGAGAAAATAAGAGTAAAATATAAGTGCAAGGAACTTAGATCCTCATATACCATTAGGGAGTCACCTTCTTCCTTTATTTCTAACCGCTACTGTTCTCTGTTTTGATTACACCGTGACTCTCTCCCAAAGGGAACAAAGAACATTTCACTCCTAGGGAACTGATCTCCTACCAGGTTTTGTTTCTCTTTCCGAAATGTCTATTTCACTGCCAGTCGGTGTTGCCTGACCTTACACAGATTTTTTTCCACTAGATGGTGCTTGAATATCTTCCTGGCTGCACAGCTCTGCTGCTGCAGCTCTGTGGGAACGGTGACAATTTGCTGTCAGAAGGGCTCAGCTCAGGGTTCTGGAAGCAGGAGCACCCAGTGCAGGTCTGTCTCTTGCTCTGCATTGTGCTTGCTATGCTGTATCACAAGTAATACATTTACTTTCCTCTGTTGAAAGCACCAGCACTGAAGCTCAGGTGTGGTATGGGTCATGTCAGTGCTAAAATTCACTGCAAATGGTACAACAGAAAACAACTCTCTGTGGTGCTCTGTGAGGTCCAAGCATAGGTGTCGATATTCTGCTGAAGTCTGATGGGAATAAGAAGTTAACTGTGTTTCCTGGAGAGAGAAAAAAAAAAAAAGTGATTTTTACTGTCCACAAAGGTGAAAAGGAAAAAAAAAAAAAATCAGCCATAAGCCTCCTGGGCATTCTTCTGAGCTTTCATGGCTGCGTATGGACTTTTTGCAGCCTTAGCATATGTTAATTTCAGCTGCTTTTATACCGCACTTGTATTTCTATGTGTGAAATCTTAAAGCTATCTGAAAAGGGAAAAGAGTTTCTGTTCGCAAGGGAGGAGGGAACTAGCAGCTGCAGAAAGAATTCAGTGCTCAGGGAAGTGAAGCTCAGAGCAAAGCTGCTGGTTTTCCCATACCTGGGCCTCTCTGCATCTCTGAGGGAATAATAAATCAATCTTCTCACGCAAGCTCACACAAGTGAAAAATGTGTCTGCTTCCTTCCCATATAGGTGAAGTCTGAGAACGCATTTATTTAAATGAAATGATCATCTCCTAAGAATTATTGCCATTGCACAATTGGGAAAAACTGCTATTTATTTATAATTATATTAAATCTGTGATTTATTACCAAGAGAAAGTGATGCCTCTGCAATTTTGTACAATTCTGACTTTTGAATAATTGAAGCTTCAGCTGCTAGGCAATTTATTAGCCTTAAAATTCAGTACTCCTCCAGCTGAATTCCACTGATCATCATTGAATGCAGTGGAACGGGTGCTTTCCCCTTCTCCTGAGCAGGAGAGCAGCCAAGGGAAGATTCCTGCCAAAACTGCATTGGACATCCTTGAAAGCCCAGACACTGTCTACTGCTTTGACAAGCTGCTCACCTCCACCCCTCCTCTAGACACCAGCATTGCTCAACGTGGGTGTCAGCTTTCCGACTCCACTTGCAACACACTTAATTGTGATTGAGCCCCAAGTAATCAGCCCATTGCACACTGTCCTCCCAGCAAAGGGCGTGCTCAGGAATGGCTCCGATTACATTGGCTCCCCAACTGTACTGATTGTAGGGATAAATAATATGTGCTGGGAACTACACCAAGTGATGGGTGAGCTTTTGAGAGCCTGCCTCTTTCACAGACCTCGGTCACAAAAGGCACTGCCTTTCTTCTCTTCTTGTTCTCTCGCTATTTTGAAAATGTGTTTAGTTTCAAAACCTTACGGTTTTGTTGTTTGCTGGTCAGGCAGCTGTTTGGCCATTGTTGATTTAAATCCAGTGGATTTCAACTAATGCTCTTTAAGTATTCTGGAAAAAATACAACTTTGCAACTGGACTCGAGCAGATAATAGCTGTGAGAAATGGCACCCAGCGCTGGGTCAGGGCTGCTTTTAAAATCGTCTGTGGCTGCTGTGGGAAAGGAGGTGGACTGGCAATGTAATGGCCCACCTGATGTTCTAATTACACTGTTATTACTGGTTTGTCAAAGGCACCTGAAGAGTCAGCTATTGCACCAGAAAAGTGAGGGGAAAGTAATCTTGTGAATACTCAGAAACAAGCATATCACCATTTCAGGGTCCTCCTCCCAGTTGTGCTTCACATTTCCAGGACTCAGCTCTGAAAGGAAGAGTGCTTGGATGGTATTGCTCGACTTTAGTGTTTTCAAAGGCATCTCAATGGATTAGATGTCAGATCAACAAGCCTGAGGCTGGCTATGTATGAGCTGCACATCTGAAAGTCCTGCTGGAAAGCCAGGGAAGCAAGTACTTTTAGGAATGCAGTCAAAAAAAATCCAGAATTTGTCCAAAGGGGCATAAGAAGTCTATCACGTAGCCAGAACATATCCCTGCAGAGCACAGGAGCTGTCAGACTGACATCTCTAATCTGACTATTTCAAGCATTCTCACGTTCCTGTTTTTTCCTATTTGTATGCATGGAGTGGGGCAGAGAAGAGTGTTTGTTTTCCAGCGAGGCTAGAGCAAGAGCAGAAGAGCGTGCTTAGTGCTCCCAAACCATTATCTTCCTCCATCTTTCTACCTGCCTGTTTGCACCAGTGATCGTATCCACAGGGATGTGCATCTCTGTGCTGGAGCTGGGGAAGTCTTCCAAGAACAGTGCTGGAGGGGCACATGGTTTCAGTGAATGCCAAAAAGATAACTGCTATGCTCTGGGGAGTCCGCATTGGAGACATGGGTTTGAAGAGTGAGAAGGTGGGGAGTAATTCCTCCTTGGGGTAAGGATCCAGCTCCAGGGCAAAAGCAGTACTAAAGATGAACATGGCAGTCAGAGAGTGCCTGTGTAAAACTTGCAGCCAAAGCAACTTAGTGGTTTCTTGTGAGCTGGGGTGTGCAGTGACTCCAGCTCCTCCGAGAGGAGCCCTGCATCTCGCAGTCGGCGCATCACTTTGTCAGCCGCCTTCGCACACTGCCCTCCCACGCTGAGCATTGACTTTCTGTACCTCTAATGCTCCTGTTTTCAAATGTATTTCCTTTTTATTTTCCCCAGAGACAAATCTCTCTTGTCACTTCACTGCAGGCTATGCCGTAAGTTTTCTGTTGTTTTTTTTTTTCTTTGTCCTGTTATTCTCTGTAAGTGTTGGTGTATAGCTGAGCTGTCACGAGAACAAATCGGCAAAATAATTGTCTCTGACAGTGTATTCACATCATGTAACTTCCAGTGTCTGGCACAGATATTTAAACTAGCCAGAAAAACTGCTCTGAATCACAGAAAGCCTTTGATTTTTGAATGTGGTGTAGGTCTGAGTGTTATCTCTTCATCTGATCTCATCCTCAAGGTCCCACTCCTACCCACAGTTTGGAGGCAGCCTTTATGCCTTTGCATTGCCACTATGTCCAGCCTGGAATACTAAGGAAATCTGTGGGAGATGGAGAAGAAATCATGCAGCTGTGTCAAAACAAGCCTCCACCTGCTGGCTGCGCACAGTCCTGCAGAGTGGCTCCAATTGGCAGACAGGGATGGGGTTAGGGATCTGGTGGGGTTAAGTGCTGCAGACTCTCCGTACCCCCATGCTGTTTGGATGTTGGAATAGGTTGTGGGTGAGCTCTGGCCTGGCTCAGTGCTGCAAAATAAAGGCAGACTTGGTAATACTGGGGAAGATGTGAGAAACTGTGCTGCACCCGTGGACATCTCATTTAGGCACACAAAATTAGGCTAGCTGATTACATGCCGCCTTGCAATTTGTCCTCTTCTCCTCTTGCTTTGATCTTAGAAGGGATAAAGACTAAATTTTATGAAGTGTGTTCAAGTATTTAACTATGCAATTAGGAAAGGAAACTTGAAAATCCCACTAATTGCCTGTCTGCACCATTAGTCATTTAAATAGTTCAAAAAATCTATCCCCTCAGCACTTGACCCTGTTTCACAGAGCAACTTGCATCCACTTAGGCACCCAGCGAGGCACTCTGGGTGCGAAATCAAGTGGGTAACATGGCGTAGGGCATTCAGATTTTTTTAAAAATGGAGTTTCCCCTGCAGCTACGGCATCCTCACTCTTCCTGTTGCAGACAATCACAGTATCCAAATATACTGCCTACAAATGCCACTAGATTGCAAGGAAGGCTCCCTTGCTATGTGCTTCCCAACAGGTTCAAGAGTCATCAATCTCAGCCAAGGTTTATCAAAGGTTTTAAGTTAGCAATTTTGTTTAGATAATATAATTAGTATGTTAATAGAATATATTGATGAAAAGGCAATTGTACATGAGATACACGTAATTTCAGAGTAGCTCAATATTTCTGCAGTTAATAGTGTGTATATAGATAGATAAAGATATGTGATGTTCTTAAGTAGACTTTAGTACTAGAAAACTGCATGCTATTAGCTAATCATCACTCTTATTAAAAGTCTGTCTTAGTGCAGAACACAGCTTATGAGCTTTAAAGCTTACACTAATCAAGATGCAAGATCAACCACTGATGTAGGTCACCTATGGCTCAACTGATACGTAGCTGCTCTCCATTGATGTTACCACTTAAACATTAATATTGATGAAATAAAAAGTTAGAATTCTCCCATCTGAAATAATTACATTTTGCTCATTAGGAAATTAGTCACTAGTCCCATTTGCACAAATACTCAAGCAGATAAAAGGACAGAAAACTAAATGGATTCAGCGATCAATCATCTGAATTGTATTGTTCATAAAAAGCATTAGAGCTTCCCTATAAAGGTCTCAACCACTGTGAAATTGTTATTTTAACCACAGTTATTCCTTTACACTGCAGAAGTACTTGGAAGGAGGTAGTCACTGGGCTGTGGGCTACTAAGAGGGAATCTTTCTCATTCTCTCATTTGTTTATGCAGTGCCAAGATGGTCCAAAACGTAATGGCACAAGGACCTGCACCCATATCTCAAGAGTGTTCTAACTACTATATGATGTCAGCCAGTCTTTCTTTCTGTCCCCATGATTGTTTCATTCATTTACTGCAAAACTGCACCAGCAGGCAGGCTGCATCCCACAGGATGCTGCTGCTCAACAGTCAGAGCTTTCTTCTAGAACAGAAGTGATGCAAATTCAGGTCTGGATTTCACTCCTGGCTCAGGTTCCCCTCTTCAGTTGGTTTCTAAGGATAACTCCTTCTAAGTGCTTAACACGCTGGGAGGAGAGACCTGAGATTGAGATGTGCGAATGAGTAAGAAAGAAATTAGAGTATGTGAAGCAACTCCAGAGTAATTATGCATCCTTCTGTGAGCTACTGGGCTATTAATGATTGCTTGTTCCTGGAGAATGCAGCTGCACTGTCCTTCTGGTGAAGTGAAAACTGTTGCTTTAGAAGTTTATAAACTTTTGTGAGTTATTAGTCAACATTAGGTCAGGTCCTGCATTTTGGTCACAACAATCCCAGGCAACCCTACAGGCTTGCGGAGGAGTGGCTCGAAAGCTGCCTGACGGAAAGGGACCTTGGTGTGCTGATGGACAGTCAGCTGAACATGAGCCAGCAGTGTGCCCAGGTGGCCAAGAAGGCCAATGGCATCCTGGCTTGTATCAGGAATGGTGTGGTGAGCAGGACTCGGGAAGTCATCCTGCCCCTGTATTTGGCACTGGTGAGGCCCCACCTCGAGTACTGTGTTCAGTTTTGGGCACCTCAGTACAGAAAGGACATGGAGGTGCTGGAGCAGGTCCAAAGAAGGGCAACAAGGCTGGTAAAGGGCTTGGAGAATATGCCCTACGAGGAGCGACTAAAGAAACTGGGGCTGTTTAGTCTGGCAAAGATGAGGCTGAGGGGAGAGCTTATTGCTCTCTTCAAATACCTGAAAGGTGATTGCAGTGAGAGCAGGGTTGGTCTCTTCTCAGTGGTGACAGGTGACAGGACAAGGGGAAATGGCCTCAAGTTGCGCCAAGGGAGGTTTAGGTTGGATATCAGGAAAAACTTCTTTACAGAAAGGGTTGTTAAGCGCTGGAATAGGCTCCCAGGGAGGTGGTTGAGTCACCATCCCTGAATGTGTTTAAAAACTGTTTGGATATGGTGCTCGGGGACATGATTTAGTGGTGGGTTGTTAGAGTTAGGGTAGAATGGTTAGGTTGTGGTTGGACTTGATGATCTTGAAGGTCTTTTCCAACCTGAGCAATTCTAGGATTCTATGATTAGCCATTGATATTTATTTCCTGGTTATTCTTTGACTTACAGTAACATAAACAAATAGTGATTCTGAGAGAGCAGATCCACAGTGGATGTAGATCAGCATAACAGTACTGATTTTAGCAGTGACACAAAGTTCATTGTAACCATGGCTCTGCCCCCGTAGAGTTATACTAAAGTAAAGCATTGTGATTAAGTTCTTGAATTCAACAATTTTATTGACATGTTAAAGCTTAAAAATGGAGGAAAGCATCCCATAGCTGTGAGGGCTACATAGCACAAGAGTGGAAGGAAAATACTGCAGGAAGAATATAAAAGGATTGACAGTTTGTTAAAGCTTGGGAAGTAATTCACACCCTCTCCTTGGATTACTTGGGCATGTATTTTAAGACTCTCTCCTTTCTAGTTTAAATAACGCTGAGGTCATGAACCAAAGTATCAAAAGCAAGAAAGTTCACAGTTAATGGTGACATTGTCCTTAACTTGCCCTGAGCTGGAAAGGTGCCTTCATGACACAGCAGAGTATTCTAAGGACACAACAGCAAACTAAAGTTTGGCCTCTAGCAGTATTGAGCACAAGCGTTTATGTACAGTAACTTAAATACATTGGTTTGGGTTGAGAAGCAGGAGCAGTGAACAAACAGCTGAAATGGGCTGTTAGGTCCAGTTTTTGCACCTTTACTTAGCAGTGCTAATCTGCATTTGCATTTATGTAATGAATCTTAGCAGGGCTCAAGGATCATATGAAGTCTCGATCTGCCATTCATTGTGCTTACCAGCAATGGTTTTCCATGGAGCGCAGTGAATACTGGGTTAGATCCAAAACTAATTAATTTTCCAATAGCTTGTTCTAGAAGATATTTTTAGTATTTTATCCTGACCTAGCTGAATTGTCATTTTGTTAAGAGCACTTTGATAAAGTAATTCAATCAGATGTACCACTACACAGCAGAAAAATCAACATGAGAGATGTAATGAGAATTACCAGTTAGGAGCTCTTGTTTTCATCAGCTCACTGTATGAGATTCTGGGTAACATGAAACAATATGTTTCATGACCTGAAATAATCCATCAATGAGAAACTAAGAACTCACCAGGGATGATAAATCTTAATTCTTGCTTTTAGCTGCCTCTGGTGTAAGGGCATATCTCCATCTTTGTGAACCCGCTGCCATTTCCAAGCGCTTCACCAGGATGTTTGTGAAGCAGTGGTTGCCTGAAGTTCTTCACATGTGGGGAATAGATTTTTCTTTTTTCCCCAGCTTTGTTACTGAAACTGGCTGCAGTTCATTAGAGACAGCATTCTTATTTTTCCATAGAACTTGACCTGTTGCCCATCCCAATACAGAAAGTCACAACCCGAATTTTGAGGTTGAAATTTTGGCATTACTCCTAACAATGTGCTTACAGTTTTTAGATCAGACTGCCTAAACATAAGTCAGTCACTAACAGATGTCCTTTGAGTCCATCTGCAAGGATTTAAGAAAAAAGTGCTCCTGTGTTGATGTGGTCTTTCTGACATGAGATAACACGTAGATCAAAGAGGGCATGAGTCCTGAATGCAGGGGCTCCAGCTCATACTGTGGTACCAGCACTGGCAATCTCAACTGATTATTTCTGTTTGATCAGCTGTGGAAGTTAAGCATCTCCTAGAAGTTACGCATTATACCAAACTAGCACCTTAAATCTGCACTGAGGCGTCTTAACATAAAGCCAAGTGTCTTGACAAGCTTACGTCCACATTAATAATAAATCCGGGTGACACAACCCCTTTAAGAAGAGCAGTAACAGCTGAAGCCTCCTTAGTGGAAGCAATCTGCTTTGTTTTCTGTCAGTGCAGTCAGAATACATGAAAAATCCTTCTGTTTTATTCTTCTTGCTCTCTCCTTATCAGAGTTCCTAAGTAAAAGTATGATTCAGTCAATATTCTTTTAACTAACTTGTCATCTGATTAGTCATTTAAGAGCTGTCCACTTGCCCAGGGAAGTCTGGATTTTGATTTTACTTTTATTCTGAATGACTGCAGTCATTATCTGTCTGCTTATGTGAATAATTAAAGTCTTCAAAAGCTCTGATGGGATTTTTTACTCTTTGTCTCTTTCCTATTGCATTCCAAATTTGTGCAAATTTGGACAAATGTATATCAATTCGTTAAAACAAATGCAACTATTAGACAGTAAGTAAAATAAACTCAACCAGACTTCTATAATAATGACAGGCAAATGAACCAGGTAGTTTGAGTGGTATAAATAAGGAACAGCAAGCAAGTGAGGGAGGATGTAACAGGGCCCAAAGCAATAAGAGGCTGAGTTTACTGAAGCCTTTCATCAGAGTGATTATTTTATAAACATACATAAACAGGGGTTTGAGTTTGCTTATATCTTCATGTTGCTGATAACAGAACATTGTCGGTCTTATTGGAAGCTGGTTCTCTTGACCCTCACTAGAACAGAAGGGAAATCCAGCTCATAGGTGGTGCCTTTCAACCTGGACTATAAAACTGGGCTGGATTTTATGTGAAAGAACCATTTACACTAGGTAGCTGACTCAGATGTGGTCCTCGTAGAGAAGGTAGCATGGGAAAGGCCCTCCAACTTGAGGCTATGTGGTATGATAAAAACACCACTTGTGTGCAAAAGGATAATGGACATCGCAGTTGTCAATGATCATGTTCCGTTTGTACAGCTAATGACATAAGGACAGAAATTCATCGCCTCAGTCCCAAGGTGTCTTTGAGCCTGTTGATGCCGTTAAGATTCCTATTAGCTTTTCTGTGTGCTTCAACATCTCTTTGGGTTTTACTTTCCCCAAGAGCTGAATATATGTCACTGTCTTCTATTCAGATGCTGAATGCATTCAAGCAGCACTTACTGGTCTTGCTGCCCACGACATTTTCTTAGTTCTCAGAAATTATCAGAAAGCCTCTTGGACCTTGCTGAGGCAAACAATTAGAGATCAGCGCTTTTTCAAGAATACCTATGACTGGCATTTTTTTGCCTGATTCTTCACTTCGCTGTAAACTGAAAAAAAAGATCCTCTCTTTATAACAAGTATCTGAAAATGTAGCTTGAGAAATGCTGATAATGCTGATTAGTCCAGCTTTTTGCACAAACTTTTGCTTTACAAGTAGTGCCCACTCTTCACTGGAATGGTTCAGCTTGCATCTGCTTATATTTTCCTGCCACATTGAATTCTTTCCTGTAGCAGGTGCAGGTCAGTAGAAGAACCAAAACAGTGAGCTTCTTGGGGAAATGGCAAGTGACTGTGTAATTTACTCAGTAGTGTATTTCTACTTATAATTATTGCTAATTCCAAGAAAAAAAAACAAAACAACTCAGTGCAAATTGCATGACAGTACTGTGTAAGGTGGATGCAGAGATAAAACACAAGTACAACCCATGCCTTGCAGGCTGACAAATGAAGTGGAAAATGCTATTGTTTATTGACTGCCTGAGCATGTGATGAACGATATCTTTGCCTCACGAGGTAGCCCAAGGTTTCCAGTGGTAGCAGCCTTCCTGTCTGTGATTCACCTGTGCAAACAAGTGGAAAGCTGAGCGTGTAACCATGAAGGCAATTACCTGATTGTTTCTCTGCATTTCAATAATGGTGCTGTTTCCCCATCCCCTTTCCAACCTTGGGGCTGCACCAGGTGAGCTGAGAAGGATGGGCACAAGGCATTTGCTCCCAGCTCCCTGCAGCCCGAACACAATGAGGTAGGCCGTGCTTACAAACCTCTCCCTGTCAATCATTCCCTCCCACAGCAACACTTTTCTAATGAGCTCACAGGGAGTGGGAGGAGAAGCTGGCTTCACTGCTGTGCATCCAGGGCTGCCGAGGTGTGGGAGCAACCCGTCCTCCTCCTGGCAGAGCAGTAAACATACAGGAGGCTGGGAGGTGTTGTTTATAGGGTGTGACATCCTTTTTCAGCTTCCTGCACAGACGTGTGCGGAAGTCGCAGGGGTGAGGCCCCACATCAGTGAGCTCACACCACAGCTGAGCGGCAGCCCGAGGCCTTGAGAAGGGTGAAGCCCCGGGCCTCTCCTGAACAGCCCCGCTAATGGCACATCGGCTTGGATCTGTGGCATTTTATTGGTTACAATCCTGGCTATCTGATACTCCACCAAGCATGGCCTGCCTGCAAACCAAGCTGGAAGAGATCTGGAAGGAAAACAAAGCTCACAGTGAGAATCGTGGAATAGTTAATCCGTTTAGCAGATTAGTGTGAAGGTAAAGCGGTGACTAGCCAGTAGGTTGTAAATATTTACATAAATAAGACATCTGATAGTAAAAGGGAATCCTGAACCCTGTGAGTACCTTACATCAAATTCAGGTTAAGGTTTGGCCTCAAAATTTAACAAAGAGTTGATCAGCCACTGGAACAGCTTTGGAAAGGAGGGACGGACTCCTCATTTTAAGTCATTAAGTAGTAATTAGGATTTTTTTTTTCCTGTTAATATCTAGTTTCACTGTAAAGCAGGGCCTGGAAGTGCGAAGTGCAGAGTTACACTGCCTGGCCTGCAGGTCAGGAAGTGACCATTGGACAGGTTAGGCCAGTTCAATGGGCCCATAAGCCTGCGGGATCATCCACTACTGAAAAAGGCTTTAAAGGAACCTAGCAATTCCCCAGCAGCTCTTGAAGAGAACGTTAAAGTGAACTGTAGAATCATCATGAAAACAACAGTATGACAAGACATAAAGCACTAATCTCTAAACTCAGCAGGCCATGGAGGATCCTAATGACAAGCAATACTTTGCAGCCAGGCTGTGACATTTGTAGGAACATCTTGCCTTTCCTTTAATTGCAGTATTAGAAGGATGGGGACTAGCTGTCCACAAAATACTGTTGGTGCAGCCAGCCCACAGCCCTATGGACTAAATATGAACAAACAACTATTTGACTAGCTTTCTTCTGGAGCTCAGTTTAGGTGCTGAAATAATTGCACCCCATTCACTTAGGGCCTGAATGCTCCTGGTTTGCTCAGTCCCTGCTTGTGTAGCTGGGTGCCTGCAGTAGCATCAGTGAGGCTTGAGAATAACAGAAAGAGATTAATTTTCATGGATCTGTTAGATTCAGTCTCCCACGAGACTGCCTCTCTATCCACACATCATTTATTTCTCTTTCTCTCTTTAATTCAAGCATTATTATTCAGCCCTTCAGAAAAAAAAAAAAAAAAACAGATATTCTCCAGTAAATATGGATTTCTTGCAGGATTTTCTTTTTCTTTTTTTACTATTTTTATGTTGCTCTTAACCTAGTAGCATCATTTCATCACTACCAGGATGGAAATGTATACACTACAGCTGCAGCCTCAGCTACCTGATCTTATATAGCACGGTGTATCCGTGTACCAATTTGTAACGTGTCCTAAGTCTTGTGGAGGTATCTCCATGTGTAGAATTACATTTGTGTCATATTTATTTAATGATAGATCTGCTAATGCAGCACTTTCCAAATAGAATTGCAGACTACATTGCAATCAATCACCATACACAAACTTCTAGCAAATGGGATCGGATATCTGCCCAGATTATTTCTGAACAGACAGCTGGGAGTAGTTTTAACTATGCACATCTGTGTGTGTTCAGCCGTCTTTTTAAATGTACCTAACAATCTCAATTATGAGACTTTCTGGACACAGATTAAATATTTTTCTGTCTCCAATGTGTACTACTAAATGAAGACTGGTGTCTTCTCTAGACTTGGAAAAAAACTGCTGGAAAATTGGTGTGTTCTCAGAAGTTTAGGCTTCTATGTAGTTAGGTACAAAATACACTTTCCAGATAAAGCTGAATTTCTTCTGAGCCTTTGCATGCATGTCCATGGAGAAGTTTCAGCTTAAAAAGGCCATGTTGGAGTTACCGGCTTCCTGGAATACTTGTGGTTGCAGTGAAGTATCGCAGGCTCTGTCCTGCTGTCAGACCGGAATCATAAATCAAACAAGATATGCATCAATTCCTTTCTGTATGTACTTTTTGACTTTCGGTTAGAAGACTTTATTCTTCAGAACTGCCAGGACAGAGAGCTTTAGCTGCTCAAATATTGAGAGCTTTTCTGTAACAGGAGATACCAAGAGAGAAACTGTTGCTCAGCTGTATGCCATCATTGTCACTATAAAGGGCACTGGCAACTGAAAAATATCTGACAAACTGACAACTTGACAGGGACACAAGATGGTGACTTAATCTACCTTGGCAGGAGGCTGTTGCTGAATATTTAAATAGGTTAACAGTCAACATTAAAGCCCTGAAATTAAATATGGGCTGGCAGCAGAAGAGAACAGGTAAATCTGATATCTAAATTATGCTCTTAATAGTGTTCTTCAATCTCAGAATGAAAATCAGATTCTCAGATCTGAAGTAAAAGAGTTACTAATCTTGCCTTACGTATTCTTTCCTGAGCAGTAGCTTTTTCTAGAAAAAGAAGGAATTTTTCCTTCTGTTTGTCTGTGCCTTCATATAGGCAAATCTTAACTTCCTTTTCCAGCTAAGATACATGGGTTCAAACAGAAAGATAGATAAGTTCAAGGAAGAAAAATCCACTTAATCTACTAAGAGTAAATAAACCATATTTGAATTGGTTTTGTTAAGAATTTGAACATGCCCCGGGTCCCTCAATTTCTCCAATCTTCTCCTGAAATGTCATGAAAAATGTATGCTGTCTGAAAACATATGACTCACAGGCAAGAACATCTCTATGAAATGACTTTCATGGTGGTTTTACAGCCCAGATTTGTATTCCTGAGGATCACATCAATCCAACACCCGGGCTGAAAATACAATGAAATGAGAAAAAGTGAAAAAGGAACATAAGGAATCTTAGCAACTGTGTGGATGATCTAACCTCAGCTGTTAACTGCTGTACTTTCTGGGTCATCTGCACACTTTTTTTGCCAATAAGCAGAAGGGCTAACTCAGCTGGCACCACATACTTTTACCTTGCAGAATATCATTGAAAAAGCACAAGTTGGACAGTGCACTTTGTCTGTATCAGTTTCAGGTACTTTCAGGTGGCATTTCTCCAAAGGGATGACACAGTTCAATAACAACTGTTTTAGCCATCTGTGCGCTCTGTAATAATAATTTTTGACTAATCTGGAATCCTGTTTATCTCAAGAAAAGCTCGAGGGCAAGTTGGATATATTGAAAACTATTTCCTAAGGGTAACTCAAATCCAGGTTAATAATAAGAATTAGTGCTGGCCAAATCAATTCTCATTGTGCAAACAGAAGAGTGGATCTTGTGGGAATGTCTTCTGGGTCCAATACTAATCAGGATTTTCTTTAAGCATTTAGATTAGGGAGTACTGTGTTACTGTTTTTGCAGATGCTACCAGGGTGGAAGGCGTTTTGAAGGCAAGGAGCAGAACTCAAAACATCAATAAGAATCTCAGTAAACTAGATAAATAGTCTGGGTGGTGCTAAAAATGTGATCAATGAGAAAAATAGGAATGTATTAAGAATAATAAATTGCATGAATACTAAAGTGACTGATTTGGCCTGCAGGAAAAAAACAGTCAAAAAATGTCGTAGCAGGGCACACATTGACCAGTAGTTCACTGAGGAGGAAAAAAAAAAAAGCCACTAAATCTTGTTAAGGGTTATACAAATGTATGCAAGATAAGTGAAATGATTTTTCCATTCTGTGCAGCACAGATAAGGCCTCAGTTAAAGCATTGACTTTGTTTGGTATTTGGCCATTTGGAAAGGAGGTAGCCAGCTAGTAAAAGTCCAGTTGAGAGCAGGTAGGAATGTAGGGCTGAAAGACCATTTTATTTTGGAGAATACATTTACTTAACTCAAAACGGATTTTAGTGACATTGAAGTATCTGGATGTTTTTTTGTTGAATGATCACAAAATGAACAAAGTGAAACTTGCTGTTGTTCCTCATCAAATACTTCATGCCTAAGTACTGTTTGCTGAGCTGATACCTTACATTTCAGCACAGGACTGTAGTACCAGCCATAAAGTCTATAACATATCAAGTGGATAATAAATTCATTATTCAGAAATCTGTACTGTTAACTGTAATCTCAGATTTGAAGACTCAATATAATTAATACAAGTAATCTTGCCCCCTGATCCATCATTAGCGTCATGATGCTACAGTTCTAGTTGTGAAATGAAGAAGCATGTTTTGTGTGAAAAGTGCAATAGCAGGAATTAAATGAGTCAGTATAACTGGAAAAGAAGACAGACACCTGAGCTTTTATTAATGTTGTCAGGCACTACATCTTTGACCGTGTTCTTTTAGCCACTGACCAGATATTACACACCACGTCACTAAGGGTTAGTTAGTCAAGGCAAAAGAACACTTAGTTAATCTGTGTGGATTCTACAGAAAGAATTACTATAAATATGCAATTCAAGTTGTAAGAGATTTAGAATGATTCGTGGGCAGGCATGATAGCCAAAACAAAACCAGAAAATATTTGCAGGACTCTACTGTTTTTATAAGTGTGTATATGAATGATTTGTTTTAGCATGCAAGTAGAAGGAACAATATGTCAAATGTGAAATAGTTTTTTCATTTAGTACTTCCAGAGAATAACTTGGGCAAGAGCTACGCAGAGTAGAGATAAACCTCCAATGGCCAATCACTGTTCCCACTCAAGTCAACACAAACCCTGCTATTCATTTCAGCCAGCCAATCTCACAGCTATTTTAGCAATTAGGTTCACATTATGAATTAATTGCATAAAATTATAAGCAATTTCTAGACAAATACAAAGAAATCAAATTATCTGGATAAATTATATGCTGTGAACCACTTATCTGAAATACTTAGCTTTTGCTACAGTGTACCCTTAGAAATTTTCCAAATAAATGATACAGTTCAATAAAAGGGACTTTTTTCATAAAAATTAAGAATAATAATTGTCATTAGATTATTTAATTGATATGTGAAATATTTGATAAAGCTTTTTATGAAGCTGGTAAATTCCAAAACATCTCGTAGAAACACATCAAAAAACACATAATTTCTGGGGCTCTCTCCCTTCTCAGTCTGGTGTTTAAACAATTGGTACTCGACTAAGGACAGACTAAAAAATGTTTAAGGACCTCCAGATGTGTTCCAGTAGGTACTTCAGCAGCGTGATGCTTAACAAACTCATGGGATCGGGCCTCAGTATACCAATAGAATCAGTAAGGTTCCTTTGCTGTGAGCAAACACAGTAACATAAGGAAGCTGACAGAAGGCTACTGATGATCCAAAACCAGTCCTCTCATTCCATGACAACCATTATCAACTAAAAACTTATGCTCTTGGAAAAAGACAGGAGATTAGAAAAGGAAAATAAAAATATGCAGGGAAATTACCAAATATGGGAGACTTATAGAATTACAGCTGCAGCAGACCTAGATGGGGAAAGTGAGATAGCCGAAAAAGGATTAGGATTAGGATTGCTTATGCACTTATATAACGTTTGTTCTAAATTTGATTACAGTACTCAGTAGAATGAGAACTCAGTCTTCATCATGTGCAGCAAAAAACTTCACATCAGGATCATCATTTACATTTGCAAAAATAAATGGGAGTCATCTCTAAAATGTTCTAATTATATTAATCGGCCAATGTTTTGCTGTACTTTGAAGGCATTAAGCATTGTAAGAACTTCAGATGTGGCGGCCATATGTTTCTTTGTCTCATATGGCTCCAGGATCGTCATCTGTCATATTCACAGCTATTTTTTTGTTTGTTTGCAGAGATTGCAAATATCCCTGCATGGTTGGTTCATTACTGCGCCGTGCTTTGAGACTAGAACGCCAGAAATGAATTTTTGAAAGTAAACTCAAATTTTGAGTATCTGGTTTCAGATTTGCAAAGCTTGAGTTTAAGAAGGGCAGAATGCTTCCTGTGATTTTATTCACTGCTGTAGTTAGTTCTAATGTTTGACTCTGAAATTATAGACAGGTTTTTGAAACTCTGCCTACGTAACTTTCTTGTAGCTCAGCCAGAAGTGAAATGCAGTAGTCTTGTGGTATCTGTAGTACCAGGATCTGTCATTAGGCTATGTATATATATTCATATATACATTGTTATATGAAATACAACTTGTGTTAAAAAATATCTTTCAATTATGGCACAAAACAAACAAAAAAACCCTTCACAGTTGCAATTCAGTTTACACTGGTGCTAACCTAAAGAAAACTACAGTGGCCTGGAGGTGAAGAAAGTATGACTGAAGTGTGCAGACCAACGCAGGGTGGAGCATGGGCTGGGGACTCCCAGGATCAGTGGGGAATCCTCAGACCAGCAGGATAGGGCTGTATTGGCTACGTCCACCCCACTGCCCTAGCAAGGGAGCAGGGCCAGCCTGGAAACAGTGGCCATGTTCGACCAGATCATCCATTTATGGTGTCAAGGATGGGATAAGGTCAGGGTCCAGCCCCACAGTTCCATGGCTGAGCAAGGGTGGAGACTGACATCCTCTGGTGGTGTTGGGGAAGGATGTACAGCCCCAGGCCCATGGACAGGATGGGGAGAGGTCCTGGGGTGCTGCTGAGGCCCATGAAGGTCTCTTGGCACTCTTAGGGCCCTGACAGGGTGAGGGAGGTGGTGGATGCACCTACACGTCTTGGGAGATGTGCCTTGAGATTAACAGTGTTATAAGCACACATGATAGCACTTATTTTAAGTAGAAAGCACAGTGTGCTTAAGGAACTGAAGATATTCATTCTGAGATGCAAGTAGGTCCCACAGCAAATACCAGCGAGTGGTGTGATTCATTTACAGTTTCAGAGGTGCCAAAAACTTTACTGTAAACATTGTAATGGAAGGAACAAGTATTTTTGCCAGTTATTTTGTCTGGCAAATGCTGTTGATAAATCCTTTTGCTGTATCTCTTTTACAAAAGTCTGTTTTTACTGTTATACTACCAAGCAGTCTCTAGTGTTGAATAAGTGCAAGCTGGTGATTTTGTCTGATCTGTGAGACCTTCTCACATCCTCCGATACATCTGAAACTTGGGTTCACAGCCAGCATTGGCAAAGATCTTTTATTTTGTCCTTTAAAACCCAAGGTGACTGTATCAGTTTTAGATGAGGCCATGAAATTTTCCTTACTGCTCCAAGCTCTCTGCCTTCTTTGCTGAGGCATTTGCTTAACTCCAGACCCACTGGAGCCCTGTCATGGATGTGTCATCATCCACCAGCTTCATTACTCACACTCTTGAGAAAGGGATAAACTCACCTATTTTGGGTGTTATCTCCTCACTTGCTGAAATGGTGAGGAGTTGAGGGAGAAAGCTGAATTAAGGCACTCCCAAACTGTTTTGTTTTTATCTTGGATGAGGTGAGGGAAGAGCCTGAAGAGGAACCTGTGTACTCAGGTTGGCTAGGACTCAGCTAGCAGCATGGCAAGTAACACCTCGAGTAATGTTTACTAAGTAATTTGAATGACTGTAATATAGAAACATCCGAGCTAGCTTTGTATGAGCTCAAATACTAGAAAAGTTGAGTTCTGGAAACATAAAAAATCATCGCATAGATATACCTTTATTTATGACAAACATTCTTCATACCTAAATCCCACTGAGATTTAGGGGCCAGGTTTTTTTCCCTCTTCTGTGACTTGCATGCTTTGCACCAGAAGGTGCTCTTAGAAAACCTCTATCAAATTCAGTAGTTTGAACAGTCCTCCAGGATATAGGAATCATACATGTTCAAGCTTTACTTGAGGGCGTTTGAAATCCCATCTCCCACTACCCAGGGAATATCCTAATTAGTAGATGTTGCGCTATTTTGGTGTTAAACCAAGAGCAAATGTGTACAGCCATAAACAGAATTTCTTTGTTCCTTTCCCATAAAGATCTCAAACTGCTTTCCAAATTAACAAACCTGGGTGTGCCAGTGTTTGTGTTACAGTAGTCAAGGCAGTGCTCTAGGAGAGCAGTGTCAAGAGACCTACATACTTGTAACTGCGTGTATGTGTTTTTATTCTAGGAATTCAATCTTTTATTACACACACAGTGGTATTAATTTAGATCTTATAAAGCAGAAAAAAAATCATTTCCTGGTAGAATATATTACGAGTTGAGTGTTTATTAAGAAATCCCAACATTGAGATGCATTCTTTTCTGCCTTTTCACAAGGGCTAACCATAAGATAATATCTGGACGTGTCCAATAATCCCTTGATCATATAAATTACAAAAGTAAATTGTAAATTGTTATAAGAGGGTGAATGTACAAATCAAATAGTCGGAAAATTCTATTTTTATAAAGAGTATTTGTCAAAGAAACACATTCACATTTTACAAGATTATCATACAGAATAATAAAATGATGTCACTGTCCAGGATATTAAGTGACAAATCTTAACACATGTCCCCACAGAATCCTCTTATGCAAGATTCTGAGTCCCCCAGTTTCCACCAAGACAGGGCCATTGGAGATGCTCCAGACTTTAAGCCTTGGGTTCAAAATCTAGTTCTTTGTATGTTGTATGAACAACTCACCAGAGCTTTATTCTTCAAAAATAGAAAGCTGAGGTTATGTTAGGATCCAGTTAGTAACTGAGTGTACAGGTAACAAAAAGAAATAACAAAATAAAGCACTGTCGTTTAGATCTAGTAACAGTCCTGGAAACATCCCCTTTTAGGATGTGCATCCTGTAATTCAATCTGATCTTATCTCTTGCAGGGTACAAAAAAGGAACAACAAATTACACACAAGATTTCCCTTTAAAAAGCTCAGTTCATTTTCTAAGACTCTTTTCCCT
Source organism: Numida meleagris (assembly GCF_002078875.1). Classification (NCBI taxonomy): domain Eukaryota; kingdom Metazoa; phylum Chordata; class Aves; order Galliformes; family Numididae; genus Numida; species Numida meleagris. The sequence goes on from NC_034412.1 coordinate 7,707,951, forward strand.
GAAGACTGGTTGCTGTAGGCTAGAATCCACATGTGTGTTTAGATGAAGGGCCTTGTGACTGAAAGTAAGCCCCTGCTTATCTCTGTATAATTGGTGCTTCAGCCAGTAACTGAATGCCTGTGGAATAGAGATGCCTTGAAGAAACTCCGTGTCTCTCAGGCAGCTCTTTTTCACTATGGATTAGAAAAAGAATGGGCATTTTTATAGTTAGTGTACATTTTTAATTAGCTGCATAGTTACCGAAGTAAATGACGCGTAGATCAAATTACTTATTTAAATAAATGACAAAATAATGAAAAACAAGTAACAGCTGATAGGAATTCTCCACCGAGAAAACAGTGAACTGTAAGGAGCTGATACTTGCTCTTTGCTACACTAGCTGACATCCTTGCTCCTAATCTTTACTTTTTATTCAGCTCCTGGCATCAGCACTGTGCATCACTGCATGACCCAGGGCCATTCAGCATGCCAGCACCTCACTCACTGAAGAACAGCCCCAAAACACCACTCAAGAACAGTAAAAATACATGTGAGCCTTGTGCAAAAGCATGCCAAGGGAAAACGATCCATAGCTGCATGTTCAGGCAATGATTCTGTGGTTACCAATATTTAATTTTAAAAACCTAAATGTAGTACCACCGATTACATAAGAATTACTCATGCACATATAATTAAAAGCTTGCAGGACCTAATATTTGTGTGTGGTTTTATATTTGCATACACATTTTGTATCAGGCAACACTTGCGTCCTCATCTTGCTAAACAAACATCTGAAATCATTGCTCTTATGGATACTTAACAGGAAAACTTGGAGTCCGATCAAGAAAGCTTAGAAAATGGGCTGAACCTAATTTTCAAATGAGAAGGTTAAGATTTTCTCTCTGCAGTTGCTTTTTCTCTGTGTAATCCAGCTGTGTTAATTCAAGTAAGATGTCAGGACAATATGCTAACGTGGGATCTCTGATATGGGAGCCGTTATTCTTAGGACAGTTTCAAAAGCACTGGAGCGTTACTGGTGAGTCAATATCTGAGTTGGCTGTTCTTCTTCAGGGTTTTTCTCCTGAAAATGATTTAGTTCTCGAGGATGATAGAAAAATCACAAACATCTAGCATGAGCTTTGGAGCAATTTAAAAGATGCAGAGTTTCACCAGCAAGAACTCCATGCAAGGATGCTATTCTAATAGAATTTTGCCGTAAACTGGAAAAGTAATGGGGTCGGAGCCTTCTGTGGCACACAGCAAAATAGCTACATCCTATCTATACAGTTTCATCCCCTAAAATATGTATTTTTGAAGGGAAAAATATAAACCTCAAAGTTCAAATCATTTGTAAATTGCTCTCAGGCTTTGTCTAGTGCAATAGTACCATGGCAGCAATGTGGGGCAGGAAGCGCCAAGTAGCTTTATGTAACAAATGCAAGCAGTGGAAATACAGCCTTGCAGAAAGTACACCTCACATTTGAATTTGGCAGCAAATATACTTACACTTCAGAGAAATGGCGTGTGATTTTTGGTGTCTGGTGGTTGGGATGCTGCTTACATCTTATCAGAAAGGAGGAGCAGAACAACAAGCGTATCAGCCAGGCTTTGGCTCGAGGCCGCTCTCCAGGCAGCGTGCCACAGCTATGAAATCACTCTGTTATTTTAGACTCACATTAGATGAATAGGGTAATGCAAGCTGTTTGAAACTCAGCTTTGATGTATTTAAATGTTTTGAAATACTGGCTAGCATTTAATATGGAGTTTTGCTAACATTAGCTTTCAGAGCTGCCTGATGAAAACAGCCTTACTCCCTACTGTTTTAAAGGTATTTGTCTAATTAAAAGCAGATGCTTAAACCATCAGCCTTCACCACAAGGTTCCGATGTTCAGACGTTCTATCATCCATCTTAAAGGCTGAATTATGTCCTAAATTTCTAAGTGATTGCTAAGTAATCCATTAGCAGATGTGGCTGTGATTTCTTGCTGCCTGACACATCGGTCCTCACACTCAGGAGACTTCTCTTTCAGTCAGTGTCAGCTCTAGCACCAACTTAGCGGCAACGATTTGGTCGCAAATACCCGGGTATCTTCTGCTTACAGTAATCTCTGTTAATTCCTAGCACACCAGCCCAGAGGCTGCAGGCCTGCAGCGGTGTGTGGAGGCGTTCAAAGCTGAACACAGTTCCGTTCCTGCAAGTGGTTGCCGTTTCCAGCGCAAAATGGAAGCCGTGGAAGAGGTCATGCATTTTGACAGCCAATTTTAACCGAAGAGCAGTTCAGCACAATGCTGCCAGGATCAGAAATAGAGAGACAAGTGCCAGACCCTCCCAGCACAGGTGTGCTCTGGCACACGGCGTGCTCACTATTTAAGTTTAAATCAGCCGTTATCGGGCAGAGATTACATAAACACACCGACCCTTTTCAAATTCTTTATTTTACTGCTGCACCACGTGCCGTTTTTTTACAAGAAAACAAAGACAAAAAAAAGATAACAGCAACCTTCGCGCTTCACTACAGAAAGGACTATCGGGGCCAGCCGCCCCTTCTTCCCGCACCTCGGCGCCGCCCCGCGCTCCCGCCGCACACGTCACTTCCCGGGGGCGGCCGCAGCGCCG